>NC_081191.1:50098980-50452730 GCF_902713425.1 Acipenser ruthenus | reverse complement strand
GTGACGACCTGAACTTCAGCTTCCGATATGTTATTGCGTATACCTAGGCTAACCTATACAGACGTGTAAGCATGTCAATTTTACATTGTAAATAAGATGAGAATGACACACATAATTCTTACTTTAATACGATTAAGTAAATGTAGATTGTGTGAAGCTATACCCCTATAAAAATGTACCACGGTTCTATAGTGTAGCTATACTATTATTATTATGGTTGTACTGCATTATTGTAACACAGGGAATTGTACATTGATGGTGTAGGATACATATATTATACAATACATTGTACTTTCAGATACCATCTTACCTTGTTCCAAAATTATAAGGTTCCGTTCTAACAGTATTGTTGCAATAGAAGCGGAGGGCAGTATATTAATCAGAGAGTATCAAGCAATATTTTTAAAATACACTAACATCAAGACCATTCCCAACAATGCTTGCAGATTGTCTTTTTTTTTTTTTTTTTTACATACTGTAGCGACCTGGCTGAAGTGAAGGGACTTTTGTGTGCTGTGTGTCTTGTTCGTGGTTTGTGTATTGTGAGGCGAGCCCACGCCAATGGGGGGGGGGATTTGTATGTAGTTGACCAGTCAGCTCTTCTCGTAGCCAAGGTTAGGTTGTGTTCTGTCAGGTCCGGTTGGCACACAGGCGGGTGAAGCGCAGGGATTGGTGGGCGTGCTGGGGAAGAGAAGGAAAAAGGGCTGGGGGAGGAGAGCAGCAGGTTAGAGGTGAAGGGAGCGAGATACAGAGAAGATTAGGAGATTATTTGTGTTGGCGTGGGTCCCAGCCGATAGGGATTTGTGAAATAAGACAATAAAACCAGAGCACTGTTCAAAAGCAACGTGTCTGTCCGTCTGTCTGCACTAAACGGTATCGACCAAAACAGTGAGACCACCGCTCGCTACAACTGGTGTCGGAGCGTGGGATTCGATCCACGCAGCCGGTCTCAAGATGGAGCAGACAGTGGAGCGCTTTGGAGCAGTGCCCAGACACAGAGGGGAAGGAGAGAGCATGAGAGCGGCGCTGGAGGAGCTGCGGCAACGGGTAAAAGAGGTCGGTGAGGCGATAGCTGGAAAGCATGGAGCAAGACGCAAGATGGCCGCGCTGCTCGGCAGCAGCATGGGGGCTACGCCGGCAGAAAAGGCAGAGGGCACAGGGCGGAAGTGCGGCCATGTTGAAAAGAACGTAAACAAATCGGTCTCTGGAGCACCGCGGGAGATAGGTGAGTGAAACTGGGGGAGCTTTAAGAAGGATTTTGAACAGAAAGCCCGGTTAAATAACTGGAATGGCGAGATGAAACTAATGCAGTTAACAAGATGTTTAAGTGGAGAGGAGTTTGAAGAAGTACACCGGGCTTTGGGCAAATAGACATTTGCATATGAGACTGTGATAGCATGTTTAGATGAAATGAGCTTAGTTAGGGCCCGACATGGCCGCTGCTCCGCCAGCAGCAGGGAGGCTGTATTTGAGGGGGAAGACGCAGAGCAGGCCACGGTACAGAGGGGGGTGACAGACCGCTGTGTGGAGGTGAAGGCCGGGCAGTATGATGGACGGTCCGACTGGGAGGCCTACCGGGCTAAGTTCCAAATTGTGGCCCAGGCGAATGGTTGGAACCAGCGGGAGAGAGCTGTGCGGCTAGCAGCGGTTCTGGAAGGAGAGGCACTACGGGCCTTGCTGGACCTGAATGAGGCCGAACTCGCCGACAGCCAGGCCATTCTCACAGCACTGGATCAGCGCTTTGGGAGCGCAGAGCCTGCGGTCAACTTGCGCCAGTGCCTAGCGTCCCACAGCCGACAACCCGGGGAGAAGTTAGGCGTGTTTGCCGCGGAGGTGCGCTATCTTGCCCGGAAGGGCTAGCCACCCTTCACAGCTGAGGCCCAAGAGGATCTGGCGACTGAGGCATTCCTCCGGGGCCTGACCCCCGAGTCCCTGCGCCAACATGTGCGGCTGAGTGCACCCACTTCATTGGAACTGGCCTTGAAGCAAGCAAAGGTTGTAGAGGAAGTACTAGAGGAAGGCACACTCACCAGGACATCAGGGCGCAACCCAGACAGTTACCCCAGGACCCAGGCCCGACCCGCACGACAGATGGAGATCGCTGAGGTGGCAACCCTGGACGCCATGCAAGCACGGCTACCCGCTGGCGCTGTGGCCAACCGGGACACATTCAGCGGTTGTGCTCCGCCACTGGCCCGAGTTCTAGCCTGCAGGGAAACGGGCAGGGGCCGGTGTAACTGTGACGCCGCCGACCCCCACTCCAGTCCCCTTCACTGGCGCAGCATTCCCCATCAACCTTGTGGGTCGGACTTTAACTGGGAACTTCTGCCATGCCGGCATCCGGATTCAGGGAGTCCCCTGTCACGCGCTGATAGATACCGGATCCACGGTCTCCATTGTCCGCCCTGACATCCTCCCCGTTGGGGCCAAGCTAGAACCAACATCCGTGTGTCTTAGAACTGTTACGGGAGACGTGGCGCCCATGCTGGGTAGGAGCAGGCTGCAGATAGAGGTAGCAGGGTGCACCATGTACCATCCCATGTGGGTCGCTGAGGTACAGGATCCATGTATCCTTGGGCTGGACTTTCTGCGCTTCACCAGGGGGCAGTTGGATCTACAGGCTGGGATGTTGAAGCTACAGGGTGGGCCTCCTATGCGCTTAGCCCCACCAGGGAGGACTGGGCCAGGCATGGACCCCAGCAGCCCCCAGAGCCGCCAAAATCCCGCTCCCCTGGGGTTGTGGGCTGGCACCCTTCCCCAGGCCGACGGGGACGGGCCAGCCGGACGCTCTCTCTCTTCCCATGCCCGATGCGTGACTGCCCGCCAGGCCAGTGATCGAGATGTCCCAGAGCAGCCAGATGCCGACGACCGCGCTACTGCCACCGGCCGCGCCGTCTGGGAGCAAAACTGAGAGGGGCTGCAACCGGAGCAATGCCGCGAGTTATGGGAGCTTCTGTTTGAGTTCCGCGACAGTTTCACCATGACACCGTTGGATTTTGGAAAAACGCACTTGGTCCAGCATTCCATCCACACAGGAGAAGCCCGGCCCATCAAGCAACGCCCTCGCCGCCTGCCTCTAGCTTGTCAAGCTGCAGCCGACCAGGTCCTGGAGGAGATGAAGGCCGCTGCGGTCATCGAACCTTCTGACAGCCCCTGGGCCTCCCCCTGGGCCTCCCCGATAGTCATGGTGCCCAAGAAGGATGGCAAGTGGCGATTCTGTGTGGACTACTGACGCCTGAATGCGGTAACCACCAAGGACTCCTACCCCCTCCCCCGCATTGTTGAGTCCCTAGACCTGGTGGCGGGGTCGAGGTGGTTCTCCTCGCTGGATCTTCGGAGCGGGCAAGGCCCAAGACTGCCTTCTCCACTGGGCGCGGCCTGTGGCAGTTTACGGCCATGCCATTCGGCCTCTGCAATGCTCCGGCAACTTTCGAACATTTGATGGAGAGAGTCCTCGCTGGGGTGCCTCCCACGCGTTGCCTGGTCTATCTAGATGACCTGCTGGTCCATGGGAGCAGCTTCCTGGATGCCATCGCTGCACTGAGGGAGGTCTTGGGGAAGGTGACCGAGGCTGGGCTGAAGTTCCACCCAGAGAAGTGCCACCTGCTGCGGAGGGAGGTATCCTTCCTGGGCCACCGGGTGAGCGGGAATGGGATCACCACCGAAGCGGATAAGATTGAGGCCGTTAGGGATTGGCCCCAGCCCACCAACCTGAGGCAGTTGAGGGCATTCTTTGGACTCGCCTCTTACTACCGCTGCTTTGTGCCCCACTTTGCCACCATCGCCGCCCCACTTAACCACCTGACCCGCAAGAACGTGGCCTTTTCGTGGTCCCGGGAGAAACAGGAGGCTTTTGATGCGCTAAAGGGAGCCCTCTGCCGTGCACCTGTGTTGGCTGCCCCAGATCTGCAGTAGCCGTTCATTCTGGACACCGACGCCAGCGACGAGGGGATCGGCGCAGTCTTGGCCCAGCAGACCACCGAAGGTGAGGCAGTCATCGCCTACTTCAGCAGGACACTGGACAAGGTTGAGCACAACTACTGTGTGACCCGGAAGGAGCTGCTGGCGGTCGTGGAGTCGGTGCGGCACTTTAAGCACTACTTGTGTGGTCTCCCCTTTACCATCCGTACGGACCACGCAGCCCTGCAGTGGCTGATGTCTTTTCGGGAGCCGGAGGGTCATGTTGCCAGGTGGATAGAACAGCTGCAGGCCTTCCAGTACACCATTCAGCACCGGCCGGGTGAGCAGCACCGGAACGCAGACACCCTGTCCCAGAGGCCCTGCGAGGACGATGGATGCCGGTACTGCGGCCGTTGCGATCAGAGGGAGGCCGGGCTATGGGGGTCAGGTGAGCCCACCTGTCGAGCGGTGCTGCCGATGGACTTCACCGACTGGTGGACGCACCAAGAGGAGGACCCTGAGCTGGAGGCGGTGCTGCGCTGGGTGGAGGAGCAGCAGAGGCCACCGTGGGAGGAGGTGGCTGCACAGTCGCCGGCCGTGAAGGGCCTGTGGGCCCAGTGGCCTGGGTTGGTGGTCCGAGGTGGTGTACTAATGCAGCGGTTTCTGGAGGCGGCCACAGGAGAAGAGCGATGGCAGGTGGTGGTCCCACGGGCGCTGCGGGAGGAGCTGTTGGCGCAGCACCATGGGGCGCTTGGCACCGGGCATTTTGGGGTCATGAAGACGCTGCGATGTCTCCGCCGGGGCTTCTACTGGGGGCAGTGCCGACGGGATGTGGAAGACTTCTTTAGCCGCTGTGACGCCTGCACTGCCCGGAAGGGCCCCCAAGGACAGTCTCGAGCCCCCCTGCAGCAGTACCTGGTCGGGGTGCCGATGGAGAGGGTTGTGGTGGACGTCCTGGGCCCCTTTCCCCGCTCTGACAGAGGGAACTGGTTTGTCTTGGTGGCCATGGACTACTTCACCAAGTGGCCGGAGGTATACGCACTTCCAGACCAGGAGGCGGTGACGGTGTGCGAGGTCCTGGTGAACAGGTTTTTCAGCCGGTTCAGAGTACCGGAGGAGCTGCATTCTGACCAGGGGCGGAATTTTGAGGCACGGGTGTTCAAGGAGATGTGTGACCGCCTGGGGATCCGGAAGACCTGCACTAGCCCCCTGCATCCCCAAAGCGATGACCTAGTGGAGAGGTTCAATTGGACCTTGGCTGCTCAGGTGGCCTCTCCACAGCTGAGGACCAGATGGACTGGGATGTCCATCTGCCCCTTGTGCTGCTGGCCTGCCGCACCGCAGTGCAGGAATCTACCGGCTGCACACCAGTGCTCCTCATGTTCGGACGGGAGCTGCGCACCCCCCCGGAGATCACCTAGGCCGGCAACCCGATGCCCCAGCTGCCCCTGCTGGACCGGAATATGCACAGCAGCTGCAGGATCATTTGGAGGAGGCGCATCGCTTCGCCCGGAGGCAGCTCCAAGCCGCCGGTATCCGGCAGAAGAGAAACTACAATAACCAGGCCCGGGGATGTCACTTTGTCGCCGGGGAGAAAGTCTGGGTCTTCAGCCCGAAGAGGACGAAAGGCCGCTGCCCCAAGTTGGAGAGCAAGTGGGTGGGTCCCTGCGAGGTGGTGGAGCGGGTGGGCGAGGTGGTCTACCGCATCAAGATGCCACCCCGGGGCCGCCATGTCGTTCTCCACCGTGACCGGATGGCCCCCTAACTGGGAAGGGTCTCCTCCGTCCAGATGCCCTCCACTCCCGCTTCTACCCCCACACTCTTGGTCCCTGCCCTGGTCTCATCTCCCTCTTCAGCTCCTGCACCCCTCGCCCATGTCCCGACCCCGTCAACTGCCCCCGTGCCCCCTGAGACCCCCCTTCCCGGCCTCGGAGACTCCGTCGGAGACCAGGTCGCTTCCGGGACTTTGCACTCCCTCGGAGGCGAGGGACTGGTGGGGGGGGCAGTGTAGCGACCTGGCCGAAGTGAAGGGACTTTTGTGTGCTGTGTGTCTTGTTCGCAGTTTGTGTATTGTGAGGCGAGCCCACGCCAATGGGGGGGGGGGGGATTTGTATGTAGTTGACCAGTCAGCTCTTCTCGTAGCCGAGGTTAGGTTGTGTTCTGTCAGGTCCGGTTGGCACACAGGCGGGTGAAGCGCAGGGATTGGTGGGCGTGCTGGGGAAGAGAAGGAAAAAGGGCTGGGGGAGGAGAGCAGCAGGTTAGAGGTGAAGGGAGCGAGATACAGAGAAGATTAGGAGATTATTTGTGTTGGAGGCGTGGGTCCCAGCCAATAGGGATTTGCGAAATAAAAGACACTAAAACCGGAGCGCTGTTCAAAAGCAACGTGTCTGTCCGTCTGACTGCACTAAACGGTATCGACCGAAACAGTGAGACCACCGCTCGCTACAATACATTACATATTGCAAATAGTTAACGATTACTGCTTGTATATATATTATATGGAAACGTAAACGCATTAATTAATACTGCCTTTATAAATGTAATGATGATTAAATGGTTTATTTAGAACGCAATGCCGATGTATTCATTATTTGAAAAACATAAATAAAATGGGCATATTACATGTTACGACATTGACAATACAGAGAAAAGTAGATTTCGTAAACAAACAAAAAAAACGACTTCACATGGGTGGGATCAGTGTGAGGATTTTGCGTCACTGTAGAGGTGGAGTCAGAGGCGGAGTTAGGTGCCAGGCTTGGGGTGTGAGGCGTGTGACGTCCGTCTTGCAAGTATACACTGTTGGAAGTTTGCAACCAAAAGCGCCTGTCAGGCAGCCCCGCATCACAGGCAGATAACAACAAAAGAGCACAACTTTTAACGTCATACATCTAAGCCCGCCTTGCCACTCCCACAGCTATGCCATTTCCTCTCTGTATTGGAGTTTGAAAGCTCGCCGTATAGTTTGAAGTTGGGTATTTAGGAACGTAAGTAACATGCGCTCTTACATTTACAAAAAAAGTTTTGTTTTAAGCCCGGACGTATGCACGTGCATACAGTAGGTATTTATAAACGAGTATATTTAAAGTTACATTTTTATTTGTTTTGATATTTATAAATGAGCATATTTAAAGTTAGATTTGTATGTGTTTTTCTATAATAACCTCTAGCACTGTCCGTATATTAAATTAAACCAATATCGTTGAAATGCATTGTGTTTAGACCAAAACGTTAAAAATGGCGATTTTTGTGAAGTGCATGTTCGCTGTTTTTGTAATTACGGGGTTAAGGCTAAGTAAATTGCATATGAGATTAAGTAAATTGCATAACAGTCGGTTCTGCTGTTGATTCTCATACCACTACAAATACTGAGCATAAACCTTCATTAAGAAGTTTGAACGTTGACTTCAGCGAGCAGATCATTGCATTATATACCGGTAGCTTACATGTAGGTTACAGTCAGTGCAGTCCGTAGCTGCCTTCCAGGCAGGTGTCAGTGCAGTCCGTAGCTGCCTTCCAAGCAGGTGTCAGAGTGCAGTCCGTAGCTGCCTTCCAAGCAGGTGTCAGAGTGCAGTCCGTAGCTGCCTTCCAAGCAGGTGTCAGAGTGCAGTCCGTAGCTGCCTTCCAGGCAGGTGTCAGAGTGCAGTCCGTAGCTGCCTTCCAGGCAGGTGTCAGAGTGCAGTCCGTAGCTGCCTTCCAAGCAGGTGTCAGAGTGCAGTCCGTAGCTGCCTTCCAAGCAGGTGTCAGAGTGCAGTCCGTAGCTGCCTTCCAAGCAGGTGTCAGAGTGCAGTCCGTAGCTGCCTTCCAAGCAGGTGTCAGAGTGCAGTCCGTAGCTGCCTTCCAGGCAGGTGTCAGAGTGCAGTCCGTAGCTGCCTTCCAGGCAGGTGTCAGAGTGCAGTCCGTAGCTGCCTTCCAGGCAGGTGTCAGAGTGCAGTCCGTAGCTGCCTTCCAGGCAGGTGTCAGAGTGCAGTCCGTAGCTGCCTTCCAGGCAGGTGTCAGAGTGCAGTCTGTAGCTGCCTTCCAGGCAGGTGTCAGAGTGCAGTCTGTAGCTGCCTTCCAGGCAGGTGTCAGTGCAGTCTAGCTGCCTTCCAGGCAGGTGTCAGAGTGCAGTCTGTAGCTGCCTTCCAGGCAGGTGTCAGAGTGCAGTCTGTAGCTGCCTTCCAGGCAGGTGTCAGTCAGTGCAGCCTATAGGCCTTATTCATGCAGCGGTCATGTTTGTTTGAAAACGAGGCTTGGTGTGTGAGAGCAACTGTCATGTCCGCTGCAGCTAGTGATAATATTACTATGTGGACGAAATCTTTAATATGTGTTCCTCAAATAAGTTGAAGAAATTGATAATTGGGCAGATAATAAAGACAGCAATTGGATCGAGGGTTATATTCATGAAGTAGAAGGTAAATTAGCAAGCGTATTTGTGATCAGAAAGTGAATAAGCTACTAGCCTATACTAGATTCTTAAAATATGGTTAGATCTCGCAGTTTTAGTTAGAAAGTTTTCTTTAATTAATATTGATGTTGATATTAAGCCTCTGTATTGTTTCACGTTTGTTGGTTTGGTATAAGCATGTGTTAATTGTTTTCTAAATACAGTTAAGAGGCAGGAGAATGGATGTAGCATGAGGGCTAAGGCGTTCCGGTCAATGAAAAAGAATGAGTCACCTTACCAGGTTCAGGTAACACCATATCCGAAAACCTAGGCTTGGTTTGTTTCTCCAAGCTTAGTTCTGTTCAGTTATTAATCCCATTATTAAGATTCTGTTCAGTTGTATACTAATCCGTTGTTCCATTAGCACATTCAATGTTTTGTGTGTAGAACAAGTGTAAGTATAATAATAAGAAGGTAAGTAAAGACATTTTAAAAACAAGAATCAAACATCCCTCTTTCTGTTATTCCTGTACTGTTTATTTGGAGTTAATATAAAGTTAAGGATCTCCTTTCTGACCAAGTATTGTGTAACTCAAGCGTTACAAAATGTTTTTGTAATTTTGTTCAGTTGTGCTTGATAAAGACTCTTTTAGTACACTCAGTGTGTCATATACATTTTTTTAATACAAACTGTGCATTGCATCCCACAAGACACGTTCCCTTTAGTATCCATGCATAATCTCAAGCTTCTGCATCTTACTTATCTATTGGTTAGGACTGATTGGAAATGTTCAATTGGCTCCCGGACAGTATAACTGAAATGTAATCAAATTTGTGACCTATAATGAAGAATATGTACATTCACACAGAAATGAAAGTTGAGATTCCTTTTCAGAATGTGTGTGTATATATATATATATATATATATATATATATATATATATATATATATAATATATATATATATATATATATATATAATATATATATATATATATATATATATATATATATATAATATATTATATAAATATACATACAGTACTGTGCAAAAGTTTTAGGCAGGTGTGAAAAAATGCTGTAAAGTAAGAATGCTTTCAAAAATAGACATGTTAATAGATTATATTTATCAATTAACTAAATGCAAAGTGAGTGAACAGAAGAAAAATCTAAATCAAATCCATATTTGGTGTGACCACCCTTTGCCTTCAAAACAGCATCAATTCTTCTAGGTACACTTGCACAAAGTCAGGGATTTTGTAGGCATATAGTCAGGTGTATGATTAAACAATTATACCAAACAGGTGCTAATGATCATCAATTCAATATGTAGGTTGAAACACAATCATTAACTGAAACAGAAACAGCTGTGTAGGAGGAATAAAACTGGGTGAGGAACAGCCAAACTCAGCTAACAAGGTGAGGTTGCTGAAGACAGTTTACTGTCAAAAGTCATACACCGTGGCAAGACTGAGCACAGCAACAAGACACAAGGTAGTTGTACTGCATCAGCAAGGTCTCTCCCAGGCAGAAATTTCAAGGCAGACGGGGGTTTCCAGATGTGCTGTCCAAGCTCTTTTGAAGAAACGGGCAACGTTGAGGACCGTAGACGCAGTGGTCGGCCAAGGAAACTTACTGCAGCAGATGAAAGACACATCATGCTTACTTCCCTTCGCAATCGGAAGATGTCCAGCAGTGCCATCAGCTCAGAATTGGCAGAAAACAATGGGACCCTGGTACACCCATCTACTGTCCGGAGAAGTCTGGTCAGAAGTGGCCTTCATGGAAGACTTGCGGCCAAAAAGCCATACCTCCGACGTGGAAACAAGGCCAAGCGACTCAACTATGCACAAAAACACAGGAACTGAGGTGCAGAAAAATGGCAGCAGGTGCTCTGGACTGATGAGTCAAAATTTGAAATATTTGGCTGTAGCAGAAGGCAGTTTGTTCACTGAAGGGCTGGAGAGCGGTATACGAATGAGTGTCTGCAGGCAACAGTGAAGCATGGTGGAGGTTCCTTGCAAGTTTGGGGCTGCATTTCTGCAAATGGAGTTGGGGATTTGGTCAGAATTAATGGTCTCCTCAATGCTGGGAAGTACAGGCAGATACTTATCCATCATGCAATACCATCAGGGAGGCATCTGATTGGCCCCAAATTTATTCTGCAGCATGACAACGACCCCAAACATACAGTGAAAGTCATTAAGAACTATCTTCAGCGTAAAGAAGAACAAGGAGTCCTGGAAGTGATGGTATGGCCCCCACAGAGCCCTGATCTCAACATCATCGAGTCTGTCTGGGATTACATGGAGAGAGAAGCAACTGAGGCTGCCTAAATCCACAGAAGAACTGTGGTTAGTTCTCCAAGATGTTTGGGCCAACCTACCTGCCGAGTTCCTTCAAAAACTGTGTGCAAGTGTACCTAGAAGAATTGATGCTGTTTTGAAGGCAAAGGGTGGTCACACCAAATATTGATTTGATGTAGATTTTTCTTCTGTTCACTCACTTTGCATTTTGTTAATTCATAAATATAAACTATTAACATGTCTATTTTTGAAAGCATTCTTACTTTACAGCATTTTTTCACACCTGCCTAAAACTTTTGCACAGTACTATACAGTGCCTTGCGAAAGTATTCGGCCCCCTTGAACTTTGCGACCTTTTGCCACATTTCAGGCTTCAAACATAAAGATATGAAACTGTAATTTTTTGTGAAGAATCAACAACAAGTGGGACACAATCATGAAGTGGAACGAAATTTATTGGATATTTCAAACTTTTTTAACAAATAAAAAACTGAAAAATTGGGCGTGCAAAATTATTCAGCCCCCTTAAGTTAATACTTTGTAGCGCCACCTTTTGCTGCGATTACAGCTGTAAGTCGCTTGGGGTATGTCTCTATCAGTTTTGCACATCGAGAGACTGAAATTTTTGCCCATTCCTCCTTGCAAAACAGCTCGAGCTCAGTGAGGTTGGATGGAGAGCATTTGTGAACAGCAGTTTTCAGTTCTTTCTACAGATTCTCGATTGGATTCAGGTCTGGACTTTGACTTGGCCATTCTAACACCTGGATATGTTTATTTGTGAACCATTCCATTGTAGCTTTTGCTTCATGTTTTGGATCATTGTCTTGTTGGAAGACAAATCTCCGTCCCAGTCTCAGGTCTTTTGCAGACTCCATCAGGTTTTCTTCCAGAATGGTCCTGTATTTGGCTCCATCCATCTTCCCATCAATTTTAACCATCTTCCCTGTCCCTGCTGAAGAAAAGCAGGCCCAAACCATGATGCTGCTACCACCATGTTTGACAGTGGGGATGGTGTGTTCAGGGTGATGACCTGTGTTGCTTTTACGCCAAACATAACGTTTTGCATTGTTGCCAAAAAGTTCGATTTTGGTTTCATCTGACCAGAGCACCTTCTTCCACATGTTTGGTGTGTCTCCCAGGTGGCTTGTGGCAAACTGTAAATGACACTTTTTATGGATATCTTTAAGAAATGGCTTTCTTCTTGCCACTCTTCCATAAAGGCCAGATTTGTGCAGTATACGACTGATTGTTGTCCTATGGACAAAGTCTCCCACCTCAGCTGTAGATCTCTGCAGTTCATCCAGAGTGATCATGGGCCTCTTGGCTGCATCTCTGATCAGTCTTCTCCTTGTATGAGCTGAAAGTTTAGAGGGACGGCCAGGTCTTGGTAGATTTGCAGTGGTCTGATACTCCTTCCATTTCAATATTATCGCTTGCACAGTGCTCCTTGGGATGTTTAAAGCTTGGGAAATCTTTTTGTATCCAAATCCGGCTTTAAACTTCTCCACAACAGTATCTCGGACCTGCCTGGTGTGTTCCTTGTTCTTCATGATGCTCTCTGCGCTTTAAACGGACCTCTGAGACTATCACAGTGCAGGTGCATTTATACGGAGACTTGATTACACACAGGTGGATTCTATTTATCATCATTAGTCATTTAGGTCAACATTGGATCATTCAGAGATCCTCACTGAACTTCTGGAGAGAGTTTGCTGCACTGAAAGTAAAGGGGCTGAATAATTTTGCACGCCCAATTTTTCAGTTTTTTATTTGTTAAAGTTTGAAATATCCAATAAATTTCGTTCCACTTCATGATTTGTGTCCCACTTGTTGTTGATTCTTCACAAAAAATTACAGTTTCATATCTTTATGTTTGAAGCCTGAAATGTGGCAAAAGGTCGCAAAGTTCAAGGGGGCCGAATACTTTCGCAAGGCACTGTATAATATATATATATATAAAATATATATATATATATATATATATGTATGTATATGTACAGAATTTTGAGTTTTAACATCTAAAACGGGCAATGTGCACTGGGTTATTTCTTAAAACGAAACAGCAGGTTTAAGTGTTGTCTGCCTGGCAGGCAGGTTTATAATGGGGACAGGTGCTTGTCAGGCACCTAAAAGCTTTTCTATTGAAATGCATTATAAAATAATACCTTGGAGTGTTTGCTGAACTGTAGTATTTATTGGTGTTGTGTTTGTTGGCCAGATGTCTTTGTGATTGATCAAAATAATTAGCAGTACTATTGTCATAATTTCATACTGTTTATTTTTTTCTCAGAGAAATGCCTCAGCGAAAACGCAAGCGTACTGGTAAGTTTTTGACTAATTAAGTTTGATCAAATTACTGAATAGTTTATTTAAAGCAAGTAGTGCTATTTACAAGTAAGGTCTCATGTTTTTTCCTTCAGTAAAAAATGTTGCTGAAAAAGCTACATGAGCAACCCTTGATGCCTCATGTAATGCACCAGTATCTTTAGAAGAGGCTGCTTCCCCGCTACCACAGGCATGCCTCCTCCCTCAAGCACAGTGCCTGTGATGTCCTATGACATGGATACTTCTGCTGAAGTTGAGAGCCTTTTCCCACTTTCATTTAATATGAAAAAAGAAAAGGTAATAAAAAATAAACGGGAATGTGATACTCCACAATTTTTAAATATAAGTTCATTCCAAAGGCTTAATGCAGTAAAGTCTGAATTAAATGTATACCTTTTATGGTTTAATTAAATGTCAAGTTGTGTACCACTGATTTTGTAATGTTGGTCATATTTTGTATTTTATTATTCTTATACCTTTCCCCCCAAAGATACAAAGTCACAGCAGAGGAGATCAGGAGAAGGATTGGGCCACCAGAAAATATGTCAACCAATTAATTGGTCGCATATCTCAGGATAGATAAAAATAAAAAGGGCGAGCTAAAGAGGAAGATTGAGGAGACAGTCGACGTTAGTCCTGGCCCAACAACGAGTGTAACATCTCTGTGCTCCAAACTGACTGAGGGTAAATTAGTAAATGTCCACTGCAATGTCAACACACTACAACATTGAGATGTTTTATCAATCAGTAACAAATATAAAATATACCGTATAAAATATGGTATAATATACAGACCACAGACAACCTTATCTTAAAATGATATGGGTAGCCTTGTTTTAAATCTATCTATCTATATAATGATTTGTTTCCATTCTAGTTGTCTTGCATTCAGGCCTTAGCTAAATTCACATGTAATATTATGCATTATTTATCATGAAAGAAATCCATTGAGATTATAGAAAAATGTAATGGCATTCTTGGTGTAAATTAAAAATTGATGGTTACAATACTAGTAACACTTTTTTTGTGTGTTCAGGAGAAGCCTGTGATTTGGTTGTAGGGATTGGCAAATTGGCAGCGCAGTTGATCCCTTTTGAAAAAATCTCAGTTTTGGAAGGTTCCAATTGGAAAACTGCAGGACTTTATGTATGTTTCCTTACAGTTTTAAACGCAGGTGTAGCATATACCAAAACATTAAATTACATTGAATCTGTAACACAAATCTCTATAAAACAACTACAGTATCATAAGAAGTGTATACAACATGAATATGAAATAGAAAATTATACAAAGCCTCTCAGTAAACTTAATTGGAGCAAAACATTTCCCATGTATAAAACAACCAAGGTAACAGAGGGATCAGCCAGGGAAAGATATGATTGCAGTCAGAGGTGCCAAGTTATAGAGTATCAAGTCAACAGAAAACTCAATTAAACTACTGTCTGTATTTTACCTCTAGTTTTGTATGTATGCCACTCATGAAGTCAGAAGCATATATAAGCACTGTTTTTTAACCCGAAAATATGATTGCAGCTGCCTGCAATGTTATTTAATAGCGTATTTTGTTTTTTAAAACTGTAAATCTACAAATTAAAGCAACTAGATACACTTTGGAAGTTTCTTACACATTTACCCAGGCTGTGTGGTCCAGTGGTTAAAGAAAAGGGCTTGTAACCGGAGGTCCCCGGTTCAAATCCCACCTCAGCCACTGACTCATTGTGTGACTCTGAGCAAGTCACTTAACCTCCTTGTGCTCCGTCTTTCGGGTGAGACATAGTTGTAAGTGACTCTGCAGCTGATGCATAGTTCACACACCCTAGTCTCTGCAAGTCGCCTTGGATAAAGGCGTCTGCTAAATAAACAAATAATAATAATAATTAAGAGATCATTCAAGGGACAGTCAAATAGTGGCCTCAACACAGATGGTCTCTTAAAACAGGGCCCCATACATTTTCTGTTTGTCTCTAATATGCCTTCTTGTAATTCTGTATGTATGTTTAAAATACACTGTAGAATACACTCAAAGATGGCATATGAACAAAAGGAAGTGCATTCATTTAGTAATATGAACAAAAGGAAGTGCATTTATTTAGACACTTTTCTGGAACTGCAGTAACTTTAATTCTCTCATCCTTTGTTTCAACAGAATGTTTATTGATTACAGATAAAAGCCAAGTAACATGGTTGCTTAATTCAGGTTTAAGTCCACTGCTGGGTAAGAGAATTGTGGTCACTGGTCACGTTAGACAGGTAGTCTCTTAATCCAGGTAAATAAAAGCACAAATATCATTGGGAGGAATTAAAAGTGGTCACATGAGCAGGTGGTCTCTAAATTAAATAAAGGGGAGCAGGTTTGACTGTATTTAGCTTTTTATTTTGTGTATGAAAATATCAATTGTAGCTCCTGATTTTTTTTTTAATCTTTCACTTATTCTCAACTTTTTTTTTTTTAAGACGAATTTCATGGATTGTGCTCTTGATTTTGTTTTGCACATATATTTTCTTTTAGAAACTGAGGTAAAGCTGCTATCAGTAGACTTAGAATTAAGAATTGTATTAGGTCTTTTAGAATATTTAGCATACAAATGATCCTGATTTTTTTTTATCTCTTTCTCACAATTAGAGCGGTACCTGTGCAATGGATACATTTTTCTTTTTATCTATTTTTACAGCACAGTGCAATTTCATTGTGTCTTTAAAATTGACTGTTTGACCAGGCATTTAAGTCTGCTATCATCTGAGATGTGGACAGTTGGTTGCTTCTTGTTGTCTCTGGCACAGGATCTGAAGACTGAGCCTCCACAACTGGAGTTTCAAGCCTTTTGCTTTGAGTGTCATGTACAAATTGCTGAACTAGTAAGCATACACGTTTCACCAAAATTATTTGCCCTACAGCTACACTGACCATTGCAAACAATGAGTTGACCATCATCACAATGCACAACCAGATAGCCACCAAGTAAAGCAAAAGGACAGTTACAGGTTAAGAATGTGAGGCCAACACTGTAAAACTTGCCCTTAGTGTATACCGAAGGAACAGAACAATCCCCATTATCTTTTACATTGCAGAACGGAGACAGTCCTTTGTCGATCATTTTTTTTAGCAGAGGAATTACTGACAGCTGCTGGGTTGGTTCCTGCTTGAATTCTTCCAACTTTGTGCAATTCATCTATGTACCTAAAAAAATTTACCAAACAAATCAATTTAACCATTGTGCTGAAAACAGACTATTGTACAAAATAAAACATTAAGTATCCTGAAAAATAATACTATTTTAATGCCACCAACCTACAAGATCTGAGCAATAACAAATCCTAAAACATATTGCTTAAAGCAGCAACACTCAAGCAAAAGAGTTAAGGCTGACATGAGGAATGGTAGAAGATGGAACCAGGACAGGTGAGATGCTTCCCCCCCACCCCCAAGGGTTTCTGCTACAAATATGCTACAGATACTCGGGGAGTAGGAATTTTAATGTTTTCTTTTAGGTCAACATCTTTCAGCATATCATTGTGCTATGAACATTGATGACCTTTTGATTCTTATTGTCAAATGCCAATGCAAATGATAATATTTTTATAAATAAGAAAAAAGTATTAGTATAAAGATTTTATTATGTATTAAATATCATTTTAAATGCTCTCGTTTTGATACACAAACTCATCTTTTTAAATGCTGTAAAATCAACAACCTTGTTTGAGAGGAGGAGCAGCTGATCCAAGCGTCTGTTTGCATTGGCACCCATGAACTGATACTTTAAGCTGAGAAAAAGTCTAAACCTCAACATATATTTTATGTTACAATAGTATAATAGAATTTGGAAACATACATTGTTTAAAAAATAAGAGACTGCAAGTACAACAGGATAACTGGCACATTGCATGATAACACCATGTACATGTAGGTGTGCGTGTGTGTTTGTCGCGTTTTCTCGTGTGAATGTTGGTGTTGATTGTTCACGTTTAGAATGTGGGAATGTTTATTGAGGTAATTGAATCACGTCACCAGTATATAGGGGAGAAAGGTGCACTGTTAGTGGAGCAAGAGGAGAGTGAGAGTAGTGTTGAGTTTTGTTTCATTGTTTTGTGTTGAAAATAAAAAGCATTAAAAATGTATCATTTTGCCTCTGGGTCTGTCACAAGGTGATGCAGAATGATTCTCAATTAAGTAATGTTTATTTTAAATAAATTAGAGTCCTGGGATAATTAAATTAAAACACACACACACACATATATATATATGTATATATATTTACCTTTCTGATAAATTATTTGACTCATTATTTCCGTGATACATCTGTCGACCAAACTGTGACCACATACTTGCAATAGAAAGCCAATTTTCCTTCAGGTAGTCGCTGACATGTGTGTCCCTTGTCACATCACAGAGATGCTTAAGCACATGTTCTGCTTCTGTGGAAAACTCTCCCTGCTGAATAAGACATTTCACATCTTGACATCAAAGCAATACTTCAACATTGTACTTGTACAAGCTGAAAATGAAGCTGTGAAAATGATTTAGGGTTAAATGGTTCTGAATAGCAAAATAAAGTTCACTGAGATTTAGATAGATTTATCACATAGGGAGTGGGTGGTGAGGACTATTGTGCTTATTATTTGTGCTGCCATAGGGTAATTGCACATTATACATGGTTATGTACACACACACAATTATCAATCCAATTCCAGTCGTCAAAGTGGAGTGAAAACTAGAAACACTTTGGCCCTCGAGGACTGAGATTGAATACCCCTACCCTATATTAATGTTGTGGTTGCCAGTTAAAGATTTATTTTTATTTTTTAGACAACCGTTGTGTCAAGAGCACAATTCAAGGAGCATACATTTTGTTAAAATATGACATGCAATCCATCAACTTACACATATAAATATTAAAATACTGCAGTTTACAATAAAAACATGCACAGTTCTAAAATAACATACTTACTGTACTATATTGCTTAATCATCTTAATCATGGACCTGATGACTTCATTCCTCTCTGAAACATTCAAGTTCCCTCCATCCTTCTGGACCAACCATATATGGACAGCCTATAAATGAAGTGTCTCAGTAAATGTATGTGCTCATCTCTCCCCGGGTCTACATACAGGTAGAAGTCACTAATAGGAATAAAACCTTATGAATACATGAAACCAACAGAGCAGGATGACAGCATTTGGGAAAACATCTCTCACAGCATTCCTTTCCTTCATGTCCTTGTCTATCATTATACATCTGTAACAGAATTAGTTCAAATTAGTAATATTAGTATTCCCCCTATTTTGTAAGGAAACAACCATTGGCCTATACCAAATTTCGCAAATTACAAACCCAGTATTAATGGCGGGTTCCCTCTGGGGTAGAAGGAATAACCTTCTGACATCAGTACCAGGTTTGTAATTTGCGATTAGCGGGTGGGTCAAAATTTAGATTTGGGGCAGGCCTTAGTGCTCAAAGGCATTGAATAACTGAAAGAAGAAACATAAAACTGAGTCACTCTGCATCAGCAGTTGTTGATATATAGTTTACCCCTAATCTCTTGGATAAAAGCACCTGATAAATGACTAATTAAAAACAATTACCTTGGTGTGAACTTATTTAGGGCATCTTTCACCTTCTGAAGACACAATCCAAGATTCTGACTGTTTTATTCACTTAAAATAAAGAATGCAACAGGTACACCACGACCTGCTTCATTGCTAACAATCAGGGCATACAATGCAAATGCATATGCAGTCACGCCTTTATATGTAGCATCTAAAAAAAATAATGTCTTTCCCATGTTTCTGTAGCTGTTGAAGCTGACACTCCGTGGATAGGACAATCATGAGTGGTTTGAAACACTGCGAGCTAAAGGCTTATAGAACAACACATGGTCTTTAAGATCTGTTTTGAGAAGTTTATCTACGCTAGACGAATCAGCATTACCCAGGTATAGTCTAGTGAGACTCTGTTCTTTAATCACTTTCACATCGTGGGGTGTGACAAAATATCTACGGTCACACAAATCATCAAAACCTTGCTGTTTTGCCCACTCTGCTGCCCTAACAGCTATATACGAACAACACAGCCTTTGAAAGCAGAGTCATTTATGAAATTAAAACTAACAGATGCCCTGCAACCGTTGGCTCTTGTTTTCCAGGGAATTCCAAGTGATTTTCCTTTTGGTTTATTTGCTCTTTCACATCTATAATATATTGAGTTTTAGCTTGACGTCTTGCTGTAAAGAATCCATCTTCATTACAGCTAACTTCTTCCAAGACTTCATGGATGAAATTTTCTTCAGATTTGGTTTTAAACAGCAGGTTCACTCTTAGGATGATGTCTGGGTCCACCTCTCTCTTTAGCGAATCTTCAATGGATTCAATCCAATATTGGTCCATCTCTATAAAATACAAGTTGATGTTATTTGTTTTGGTAATGTATAATTTTACAAAATTAATAATATGAAGAAGAGCAGATACACACAAAACTGTACTTGCCTTCCAGGCAGATAACACATAAACCTGCCTTCCAGGCAGATAACACATAAACCTGCCTTCCAGGCAAGCTATAGGCTGCACTGACTGACACCTGCCTGGAAGGCAGCTACAGACTGCACTGACACCTGCCTGGAAGGCAGCTACAGACTGCACTGACACCTGCCTGGAAGGCAGCTACAGACTGCACTGACACCTGCCTGGAAGGCAGCTAGACTGCACTGTAACCTACATGTAAGCTACCGGTATATAATGCAATGATCTGCTCGCTGAAGTCAACGTTCAAACTTATTTATGAAGGGTTATGCTCAGTATTTTGTAGCGGTATGAAAATCAACAGCAGAACCGACTGTTATGCAATTTACTTAATCTCATATGCAATTTGCTTAGCCTTAACAAAAACAACGAACATGCATTTCACAAAAATCGCCCTTTTCTAACATTTTGGTCTAAACACAATGCATTTCAACGATATTGGTTTAATTTAATATACGGACAGTGCTAGAGGTTATTATAGAAAAACAAATACAAATCTAACTTTAAATATACTCATTTATAAATACCTACTGTATGCACGTGCATACGTCCGGGCTTAAAACAAAACTTTTTTTGTAAATGTAAGAGCGCATGTTACTTACGTTCCTAACTACCCAACTTCAAACTGTCTGGCGAGCTTTCAAACTCCAATACAGAGAGCAAATGGCGTAGCTGTAGGAGTTGCAAGGCGGGCTTAGATGTGTGACATTAAAAGTTGTGCTCTTTTGTTGTTATCTGCCTGTGAGGCGGGGCTGCCTGACAGGCGCTTTTGGTTGCAAACTTCTCTTGCGGGTTCCGACTGACCCTGGAATGAAATGCCAGACCATCCAGTACGAGGCACACTGTTCCTGTTATACAGCGCCCTCACAGGTCGGGAGGGAGATTGTTGACTAGGATTTATTCGCTCTCTGTCACACACCAGTTTCCGGAA
Source organism: Acipenser ruthenus (assembly GCF_902713425.1). NCBI lineage: Eukaryota > Metazoa > Chordata > Actinopteri > Acipenseriformes > Acipenseridae > Acipenser > Acipenser ruthenus. The sequence continues at coordinate 50,432,387 of NC_081191.1, read as the reverse complement.
TTAAAACAGTATCCAAAGTCAGTCTTCAAAATTGCCAAATATAGTGCTGGATAAGAACCTAATGTCACAGTTTACTTGCAAATGAAAATGCACAAAAGCATCTAAAGATCACAGATTTTTTTTTTTAAATGCAGCACAGTATCTAAAACTGTTTAATGATTAACTTCTACATTAACGTGCTTGTCTCGTTCGATTTGCTTTTTGGAAGAAGCGCTGTGTAACTGCAGTGCAGAACAAAGACAGACTGATTTGCAGTGCAAAAAATGAAATAAAAAAAAAATGCTGGCTGTGACAGTTAAACAAGTCAATTGTAACATTGAAGAGATGGGCTTTGTATCAGAAAACTGGAGCTGGAAATCGCGTGTGACGGGTAAGTGCATAAATCTGATACGGGATCCGGTACGGTCTTTCTCGGACCCTGACACTTGGCGGAGTAATAATAGCAGAAATAACATTAGTTCTGCCCAGCAAATCAGAAAAAAACATCAGTAAACCTTTCCACCAACTGGTGGAGCTCACGTTTCTGATCCAGAAGTAACTGTTCTCCCATCGGAATGTTAGTTGTAGCCAGTGGATTGACAGTGGGACCAAAATCCTCTTCTAAACTGTCACAAGCTATAAATAGGGCTGACCTTTCATTCCAGGGTTTTAGCAGGTTAATGTGATAAATTTCTGTCTTATTTCGTTGGTGCCGGGGCAGAGCCACTGGGGTCGCAGTCCTGGGGGTCACTGGTATTCCCGGGATCGGCGGCGGTGTGTCTCCTCCGTGATGTCAAGCCGCTGAAGAATGACCTGCTTAACCTGGTCGTACACCAGAGCTTGCTCATGTGTCAGGGCTTGGTAGGCTGCCTGGGTCTCTCCGATCAAATTGGGGCCCAACTGGGTAGCCCACAACTCCCGAGGCCACTGAGCTGCTGTTGCCTGTCTTTCAAAGGCAACTAAGTAAGCCTTGGGGTCATCCTCCAGCGACATCTTCGCTACCCTCACCCTTGGTAGGGGTACTGCTGGTTGAGCTGCTGGTTCCCTCCCCTGATTAGCCTCCAGGAACAGGCCATGCATCCTTTCCATCATGGCCGTCAATGATTCCTGATGCCTCTGCTCCTGTGCCTCCAACAGCACTGCCAATGCGGTTGGGTCCATTTGTAATCCCTCTTCTGCATACCAAATGTCGTCAGGTGCAGTGGTACAGTGAATAAAAAGAATGTACAAACAGCGTTTCTCCCAAAACAGTCCATGTATTTAATAATAATAAATAATAATAATAATAACAAAAATAATCCGCCCCTTTACCAACGATGGTATTGGGGGGGTACATGGCAGGTTTTCAGTTCATAAACAAAAATAAACAAACTGGACTTTGTCCGTCCCCCCCGTCCTCTGTGCACGTCCTGGGAAGCGTAGTGCCAGTGAGTGTGGTGCGGTGCTGTGTTGTGCTGTGCAGGGCAGTGCTTGTGACTGCCGGTCCACGGCTCACTCCTCGTCTGCAACGAAAAAACACAAACCACAAAACAAAAGGTAAACAGTACAGGCTCCGGCCGTCTGTACACGTCAGCGCAAGGCGGTGTACTGACATAGCTGCTTCCCCTTTGTACCCACAAAGCCCTCCCTGCAATCAACCCGTTGCCATGGTTTCTCCAATAGAGGGCCGTCCCACAGCTGATTGCAGTAGAGTCTTTCCAGGTACGTGCAACTATGCTCTCTCCCTAATATGGTCACTGTGATAGAGAGAGAAAGGATCAATGCTGTAAATCTCCCTCCCGATTAGAAAGGGCGCTGTGTAAGGGGGAAGGTAAGCTGCCTCCTAGATCTGCCACCTCGGTGGTAGGTGGAAACCGGAAGGTGACCATATTAGGAGGGGCGCGTAGCTGCAAGTACTCAGGACGATTCCATTGCAGTCAGCTGCGGGGCAGCCCTCTATTGGAGAAACCATGGCGACGCATTGACTGCAGGGAGGAGTTAGCTGGGTACAGCTATGTCAATTCCTCTCTTGTGCTGAAAAACTGAGCCACCAGCCGGAGTGTTGTGTTTTTTGGATTACGTGTTGTTTGTTGTGTGTTTTCAGAGGTGGAGTAGGAGCGCGGGACTGCAGCCACGGAGCCAGTTCCAGACCACAGAGCACTACCTTCCCTTCACCAACAGAGCACTTTCATGCACAGGACACTCGGGATTTCATTGTGGACACTTTCTGTTTGTTTTTGTATTTTTGTTTGTCAGCCAGCTGTGTTCCCCCAATACCCTCGCTGGTAAAGGGGAGGTTTATTTTAATAAACACAGTTGTTTTTGTGGGAGAAATACTGTTTCAGGACTGTTATTTATTCACACACCACTCGCATCCGTCACAGTCACCTTCCGGTTTCCGCCTACCGTCAAGGCAGTCCATCTAGGAGGCAGCATACCACCGTCCTTACACAGCGTCCTTTCTGATCGGGAGGAAGATTTACAACATCGATCCTTTCTCTCTGTATCACAAATGTATATACACGATTGGTGTTATGATTAAATTTTCAAAAAATATATGTATTTTTTTCTTCATGTAGGAGTCACAAAGCAAAGATTGAAAACCAATAAATGCATTTCCAGATGAATTCTAAAACATGTTTCTGTGTAATAATTGCGTTATTGTTGTTGTGCAACTTCCAAATGCTACATATTTGTTGAGCACACTATAATTTCAGGAATAGAGAAATAATTCAAAGTTATGGACACCATAGCATGCATATATAGCCTCTTTTGTACATAGCTTAAATTTTTTATTTAAGAGACAGAGCCCGTCGATGGGGGCTCTACCGTGTGGTAGATGACCGTGACTGGAGTTATGCGTCCCGAGCCGTAGGCGAGGGCGCTAATGAAAGTCAAGGTCATCCACCACACAGTACAGCCCGCATCGAGAGGGCTCTATCACTATTAGAAAACAATTTATTTATTTTCTCTTTAAGAAAAACTTGTATTTACCTTGAACTTCTGATATTTCACCGGGTAACCTTCCATTGAGGAAAACAGTCCCTAACATAATTAGAATAGAAAAACGACGTACGCGTAGAGAAAACGTTATTATCATTAAAAGTATTATTATTTGGTCAACATATTTACTTATTGGGGTCTTACTCTTTCGTATTATAATTTATCTGGACTTGTACAATTGTTGAATAGTCAGTGTAGTATTGAGTCGGACTCAAAACTTGTTGAAGGAGGAGGGGCGTCATTCACGCTGGCAGGGAGTGGATTGGCTGGTGCGGAAAGAACTGAAACAGGGTTGGCAGTTTGATTGGCTGGTTATGAGGGAGGGTGTTGTTTGGATCCAGCCGATGACAGGATTGTGGACCAATCGTGTCTTTCCTGTTGATTTGCTGTCCAGTAGCTGTGACTTGAGCCTTCATTACGGTGTCCTGTCACAGACATGATTTCGCTTGTCTCTAGACCAACGTCAGAAAGTCTGTTTAAGTAACTTTTGTATGTTATCAGATTAGTTGTAGGTTAGACTGTTAAGGGAAAAATACGGTATTTATGCACGGATCAATTTAAAATTTAATTCACAGTTAAACACTTCAACGTTCCAGCAGGCATCTATGCAAAATAGAGGCCCGCTAGATGTGGAATGGCTGTTCGCACTCAGTCATTTTCTAATTTACTTGATATCATAAATTCACATAATATATCAACATGAGTTGTCAGCATAGAATACACATGTGGCAATAAAGAAGTAAGTGATTCAATAAAGGGAGGTGTAACAGGGGTGTTTGGTTACAAGTGGGTATCTGCTGAGAGAATGAGAGAGACACAGGGGTGTCCAGGTTTTATTAATACCAAACAATCAGGCAGTTGCAGTAGTTGGTAGCTGCCACTAGGGCACACAGTCATGAGCCTTTCCACTGGTAAATAAAGCTCAGCACAAACAGAAGAAAAAAGGACTGGCTTGCCAGGCCCTTTTTAAAGGCCTGTGGCCAGGGTCAATTGATAATTATTCAATTGACACCTGGCCACCTGCTGCACATTCAATTTAAATTAGGCAGGGAGAGGAGTCTAACCTCCCAGCCCTGCCATATCTAACACACACTTTGTTTTTACAAAATTTAAACAAATGTTATTTACAATCAGACAAAACTATATTTTATTTATAAACCCAAGCAGAACATATTATTTACAGGGGCAGGCCTCAGCCCTGCCACAGGAGGTAATTATTTATAACAAACCTTCGGCTATAACGAGCCTGGACCCCAGATAAAAAAATATAAAAAAATATAAAAAAGTTCATATTAACACACACTGTCAACATCCCAGTCTGTACGCACGGGATGCCACCTCCGCAGTGAAGTCAACTCTTTTGTCTTAATAAATACATGCTGTGTAACTATGCCTCAGAAACGAAAATTTTATGTTGCAACAAAGCTGGAAACTATATTGATCGTCTGAAAAAAGGAGTCACGCAGGCATGTCTCTGTTTTGGCTTGTTAAGCAACCATGCGGCAAAGCAAAATTGATTCAGGATCTGAACTTTTCATGTCAGGTTCATTTGCAATAAAAGTTCAGTTTGGGATTCTTGCATGTTGGATTAAGATTTGGTGCACTTTGAAACAATTCGTGTCAGATTGATTTTGAATAAATGTTCAGCTTCAGTTCGGAATTTGTACTTTCTGTACTGCATTTTAATTCTTTAACGAACAGGAAAAAGCAAAGTCAGAATACTGCATACATGAGAGGAACAGGTATGTGTAATTCGACTTGTATTCACAATGTCATCTCATTAACTTACTCAGTTTATCCTTCATTTTGATTGTCCTTTCGCAATAACAAACCCCTTTGGTCACCTAATTTATGACGTCACAGAAACCCTAGATGAAATTATTTTCCTGTAACGCACTGAAGCCCATCTATTATTCTATATATTGTCACAAATAAATCGAGATGGAAGCCCTGCTAACAAGATTTAAGTTTTTGCAGGTATCAAGCTTATAAAGACACACCTGTGGTGGCTTTGACAGACTCACTGAGAGCAGAAACTGACCCAAGATCCTGACAGCTACTGGAAGCAGGCTGATCTTTGGGATGCTAATTGAACATTTTTGAAACTGCATGTGTGTTAAAATGTTGTAATAACTGTACTGTGTTTTAAAGAATATAAAGCCAGCTGAAATACTAAACAAATTGTTAAAACACACTGTTCATACAAAAAGTTATAATATGCTCTGTATTAACCTATAGTTATGTGAGAGCATTCTATATTCCTGTTTATTCTGTTATAACAGTGACAAATATTATTGTATCTTTGTAAGTCTGAGTAAAAAAGGGAGCTAGGCAGAGAAGCAGGTGGTTCGGAACTTGCCTGAACAGGATTTTTGTAAGAGAAAAACAGAGATTGGTCACTTTTAGTTTAAAGCACTGAATGGCTAAAATGGGACTGTTATATTTTGACTATGTTCCTGATAGACTGGATTTAAGTGAGAATACTTGGATATATAGTTACCTGCTTAGAAGTTTGCTATGAGCCTGTGTGACAGGATGGCTGAGTGGTGATGTCAGGCCAGAATGCAGGAAGAAAAACAAACAAGTAAAATACTGCGGCGCAAAGGACGCTGCGGCGCAAAGGATGCTGCGGCAACGTTTATTTTCTTTTTTCAAACAAAAATAAAATAACAAAAAACTCACACAGCGAAAACAAAAGTTCAAACCAAAACAAATCACGAACACAAAACAGCCAATACAGGTCAGGCTGGGCAAACTCTGTCACTGATCCTGTATATTTTTTAATATACAGGATCAGCAAGGTGTCCATGGGGGCGGCCAAGGTGGGAGGTCCTTCTCCTACCCCAACAGCTGTAGGGGCCAGGCTGACCGCACACAGGTCGCCTCCGCTGGCCAAGGTAATTTTAGCAGCCGTCCAGCTGCCTGTGGGGGTGGTCTCCGGACCTCCCCACTCTTTTCCATGGCCGGCAGCTCTGGCCACACAATCTCTTGAGCAGAGCCGGCAGGCTACCCCAGGCGATACGGAGCAGCAGGCAACCCCAGGTGATGCGGAGCAGCAGGCAACCCTGAGCGGAGCGTGCGTGGCATCCCTGAGCGGAGCAAGGCAGGCATCCCTGGGTGGTGACGCACCGGCGTCCCCGGGCAAGGCAGAGCTGGCAACCCCAGGAAACGATGGCAGCTGACTCTCGGGAGGTGACGGTGGGTGGGGAGCCCCTGGCCATGAAGGTGGCAGCGGGAATGACCCCGGCGGCAGCCATCTCTCTCACTCGACGTCACCTCCATTTCGGTACGATTCATATCGCTGTGCCACCTATAGGGACGCTGTGGCGAATAGCTAACCGAATAGCTAACTGGCATTTTTGACCTATTTCCCGACGAGCTAGAACCACCAAACTTGGCACATTACATGTACTCGACGTCACCTACATTTTGGTACCATTCATATCGATGTGTCACCTATAGGGGCGCTGTGGCTTGCCTGTCACAGACAGGCTACAGACTTACAGTCGTAAACAAAAATACATTTTCAAGAATCACAGTACAAGTATTAAATACAATTTAGAGCAAGATAAAATACAATTACTTCAGTTCTAGCAAGTACAAGTATATGACAATATACGATTCAATATATATATATTACTTATACTGTACATATACAGTGCCGTGAAAAAGTATTTTCCCCCTGTCTGATTTTCTACATTTTTGCACATTTTTCACATTGTATTTGGTCAGATTTTTTTGTGGGTTGGAGTAGTATAGAGGGAGTCTGAGAGAAAAAATGACACCAAAGTTTGGTGCTTCTTTCATTTGTTTGGTGTGCAAGGTAATCAAACATGCAATCTTCATGTGTGAAAAAGTTATTGCCCCCCCCCCCCCACTCAATTAAAGGGATGGTTGGGGTCAGCTGTTTGAGAACTTTGGTTAACAACCAGGCCTAATTTGGGCCAGCCCTGCCCAATATAAATCTGACTAACTTTGGCCCTTACCATCAGAGTGAAGTTATCAGCACACAGGTTCTAGAGGCACATCATGCCACTAACAAAAGAAATTCCTGAAGACCTCCAGAAAAAAGTTGTTGATGTCTATCAGTCTGGAAAGGATTACAAAGTCATTTCTAAGGCACTGGGGCTCCACTGAACCACAGTCAGAGCCATATTGTCCAAATGGAGAAAGTTTGGGACGGACAGTAGTGAATCTTCCCAGAAGTGGCCATCCTGCCAAAATCTCTCCAAGAGCAAAGCGTAAAATCGTCCAGGAAGTCACAAAGAACCCTAGAACAACATCCAGGGATCTGCAGGCCTCTCTCGCCTCGGCTAAGGTCAGTGTTCATGACTACACCATCAGAAAGACACTGGGCAAAAATGGGATTCATGGCAGAGTAGCAAGGCGGAAACCATTGCTCACTAAGAAGAACATGAATGCTCGTCTCAAGTTTGCCAAAAAGCACCTGGATGATCCTCAAGAGTTCTGGAACAATGTTCTATGGACAGATGAGTCAAAAGTGGAACTTTTTGGCCAACATGGGCCCCGTTATGTCTGGCGAAAACCAAACACTGCATTCCACAGTAAGAACCTCATACCAACGGTCAGCATGGTGGTGGTAGTGTCATGGTTTGGGGATGCTTTGCTGCATCAGGACCTGGACGCCTTGCCATCATTGAAGGAACCATGAATTCTGCTCTGCATCTGAGAATTCTACAGGAGAATGTCAAGCCATCCGTCCGTGAGCTGAAGCTGAAGCGCAGCTGGGTCATGCAGCAAGACAATGATCCGAAACACACAAGCAAGTCTACATTAGAATGGTTGAAGAACAAGAAATTTAAAGTCTTGGAATGGCCTAGTCAAAGTCCAGACTTAAACCCCATTGAGATGTTGTGGCAGGACCTGAAATGAGCAGTTCATGCTCGAAAACCCACAAATGTCACTGAGTTGAAGCAGTTCTGCATGGAGGAATGGGATAAAATTCCTCCACGGCGCTGTGAGAGACTAATCAATAACTACAGGAAGCGTTTGGTTGCAGTTATTGCTGCTAAAGGTGGCGTAACCAGTTATTGAGTCTAAGTAAGTAAAGTATGGCTGGCTATGTTATGACGGCCTCCAAGCATATGTCGTACCGTACACATCAACTGGCTTTGGACGCAACACGCTTGTTCAACATGTTTTATATGTTTCCAGTGAAGCCTTTGAATAAGTGCTGACAGCTTTTAAAGTACTTGCCTTCCTGAAGACTTTGGAATTGTGAATAAAGGTTCACTTGAAAATATAACTGGTTTTATGTATAGATTTTGCAGTAGCATTTGCATAACATTCAGTTGACCTCAGTGGTTTTATTATTATTATTATTATTATTATTATTATTATTATTATTATTATAGGATAAAACCTAATAATAAATACAAAGATATAAAAGGAGGCTGTGTGGTCCAGTGGTTAAAGAAACTGGCTTGTAACCAGCAGGACCCTGGTTCAATTCCCAGCTCGGCTGAGTGACCATGTCACTTACCTTCTTGTGCTCTCTCTCAGTGAGGTGTCTGCTAAACTAAACATTTAATCAAAGAGGTCAGCTATTTGCCACAGCGCCGCTAAGGAGGGGCACAGCGATATGAATGGTAGCAAAATGTAGGTGACGTTGAGTACATGTCACGTGCCACGTTTGTTGGTTCCAGCTCGTCGGGAAATAGGTCAAAAATGCCAGTTAGCTATTTGCCACAGCACCCCTATAGGTGGCACAGCGATACGAATGGTACCAAAATGTAGGTGACGTTGAGTACATGTCACATGCCAAGTTTGGTGGTTCTAGCTCGTAGGGAAATAGGTACAAAATGCCGGTTAGCTATTCACTACAGCGTTGCTATAGGTGCCACAACAATGAATAGCAAGCTGGAAACCCTAATACAAGATGTTCAGGAAGTAGGCAGTGTAAATACCCCGGCGGAACTACATTCCATGGTGATGTGGGCAGGGGCAAACCTGAAAAGCCTCCCCTATATCAAGGACAATATATTATATATGTTTTTATATTATTATCCTAGATTTGTGATTGGGTGCTACAGATAGTGAGCAATTTAGGAGGCTGTGGGGTCCAGTGGTTAAAGAACAGGGCTTGTAACCAGGAGGTCCCCGGTTCAAATCCCACCTCAGCCACTGACTCATTGTGTGACCCTGAGCAAGTCACTTCACCTCCTTGTGCTTCGTCTTTCGGGTGAGACGTAATTGTAAGTGACTCTGCAGCTGATGCATAGTTCACACACCCTAGTCTCTGTAAATCGCCTTGGATAAAGGCGTCTGCTAAATAAGATAATAATAATAATAATAATAATAATAATAATAATAATAATAATAATTTACTGGTGCCCTCAAATTCCTGCGCATTTAGCCAATAGGAAAGCTCGTGATTCCTGCAAGCAGACAGGGAGCCTTCCCATTGGCTGTCTGGTGTGGAAATAGCAGTACGAGCTGCCAGGGGGGCTGCGTGGTCTGTAGCCTCAGTGACAGGCAAGTTACCAGATGAGATAGACTGGAGTTAGTAAAAGGTGAGCCGCTCATCATTTCCACAATGTATATTTATTTTTGTGCACAATAATCTGCTCATTACATCCCCCCGCCCCAATTATTATTATTATTATTATTATTATTATTATTATTATTATTAATATTATTATTATTATTAGTAGTAGTAGTAGTCGTAGTAGTAGTATTTTACCGTTTTCAGGAATTGAACAACTGAAAATATTATTTGTTCTTTTCATTTTTCAGTTTTTTTCATCTACAGTTCGAAAATTGAAGAAAAAACAAACAAACATCAAACCGCGGTAAAACTCCACATTCGTGTTTTTTTTTTTTATTTGCAACAAAACAAAACAAACAAAAAAAGAATAGCAAGCTGTAAAAATCAATAGCAAGTTGTAGAAACGAACAGCAAACTGGAATAGCGAACTGCAGGCTGGAATAGCGAGCTGGATTAACGTGAGCTGGAATAACGAACTGCGAACCGCTTGCTAATTTCACTAACGTCGAGTTTTGTGTTTGTTTATAGAACACTACTGTCTGACGTCACCGGTGATCTATTGGAACTGCTGTAATTTAGACGAGGCTGTACTGCTGTTGGGACGAGTCACGAGCTCGTTGGGATTGCGATTTGCTATGATTACGACTTTCAAATAGATAGCTGTCATTCCTGTTTTGCATCTTGTTGACTCTCCTTGTTAATAGCCCTTTTTATTCATTCTAGCTGCTATTGTGATCTAGATATTGCCAAATACTGTTATTTGATTGAATTATTATTGCTGTTAATATGTTGTCATTGTTAACTTAGGTACTTGGCTATTTTATATATATGTATAATGTTATATAGTATATTTAAATATGTTTAGAATTTAATCAACAAAAGCATCTTTTTAAGAATTGTCTGGCTTTCTGTGTCTGCCTTTGCAAGGTGTTGCTACCCCAATATCCCAAACATTAGTTATTTTGGTGTCTTACCTGCGACATAAGTATAGTGTCTACAACAAATATTCTGGTATTGCTACTTTCGTTATTTTCTTTAATATTGAATTTGAATGTTGCAAAAAAAAGGCTGCTTATTTGCACTGTACAAAACTACACAGGCCCTGCAAATTAGAACCTCATGTACTCAACATTCTATAATAGTTTAATTCAGAAAAAAAAAAATGTTAACTAAACTTTTGTATTTAAATAAACAACACTTGATAAATGTACTCGTATCTTTTTTTTTTCTTCCGCTATACAAACTTTAGTAGGGGGTGGGGTGTGCACGGGCAAGTGCCTCGGTGATTTCTCATGGCTTAGCAGCGGCCCTTGTATAGTAATGAGCAAAATGTCTTTAAAGGTTTAGAGGCTGACTAATTCTGCCAAAGAAAGAACGCATTATCTTTTTACTGTAGTTGAAATTGCTTTTTATTCAGTCCATTAATTGTTTTAATTGTGTATTTTAAGTAGAATTTATGCTCGATTTTAAAAAGGGTTTGGTTGTATAAAAATAAGAGTAACAAACTATGTATGAATAATGCGTAGTGGTACATGAATTATGTATTCATAGTTCCAAGCACGAATGCCCTATTTTATTATCATTACCATGTCCCAGAAAGAGCTCAGACTCTGAAACCCATATAGTTATACATACATTACAATGCACGACTGTGTAGGAGAGGCATTCCTTTGAGTCGATTTCATCAGCCAGTCTAGATGTGTAGACCAAGGAGGGGAGGGATGACGAAATTCTCACGGTCTCATTAATTCTTTTTCAATTTCCTGAGCCACGCTGCATTATTTGTTTTCTTCAAAAATACTATTACAAATTGCACTGCATTTGAGCTTCTTGTAGAACAGAACAAAGCTTCTGTAAAATCCTTGTTGTAGAGAAGTCCAACACGACAGCAACTTGAACAGAATCACACGTTTCAGGAAATGTAGGTAAGGGGCATGTGTAGCCTACAGTAGATAGATAGATAGATAGATAGATAGATAGATAGATAGATAGATAGATAGATAGATACTTTACTTTTTCAAAATACCTTTATTAACTACTCACAAATCTTTAACATTACAAAGAAACACATAAAAACAAATACATAAATACATAGTCAAATATTTACTTTTTTTTTTTTTAATTAAATAAATAACCAACAACAGCAATTTACAAATAAATAAATAAATTCCCACCATCTGTCTCACATAGTGCACCAGCAATACACCAATTCGATGAAAACATTTCCAAATCATTCACCATACTGTAATATTTAAAATCCAGTTTAATCCTACTGATAACCAGCATTCTAAAAACAGTAACTGCATTGATTTCACCAACACCAGCAATATGAGCTTTTCTAGTTTTTAAAATAGAGAGCTTGGCTTGTCCTAGCAGGAAATTTGCTAGCTGACACACATATTTTTCCTTTTTTGTGTAAGCTACACCAAAGATAAAAACACACTCAGAAAAATCCAAGCCTAGGTCAATAAACAGGCGCCTTATGAGAACAAACAAAGGGGCTAAACGGTTACAGAAAACAAAACCATGAAAAACAGTCTCTCTTTCTATACAAAAGGGACATTTATCTGTTATTCCTGGGTCTATGATGCACAGGTAAGCATTGACAGCGATGATGGTGTGCAGGAGTCGCCACTGCAAGTCCCCTGATCTCTTGGGTAGAGGAGGTTTATACAGGCTCCTCCAGGCCGGTCTGGCCTGCTCTCCCACCTCCAACCGCTCCCTCCAATGTGTGTCTGGAAATTCTTGTAACTGTCTTTCATGACACAATTTAACACACAATTCATATAATTTTTTGCCTTCTGTATTTGCCAGGGGGAGATCTGTCAACTTTTCCATTTTTAGCAGGCGACCTTCATCTTCCCCACTCAAGGGGGCCAATGAGGAAATCAATAAGGAGGGGAACGGGGTCTCAAGTAAGGCCTGGTTCTTTGCTGAGAACCCATTTTTCAAAATGTCATCCTGCTCTCTAGACAGGGCTGCTTGAATCTGACAAAGTAACCTGCCACCTACTCTCGTAGAATGTAAACCCAGAGCTAAGGACAACTGTTGTGGACTTTTCCATTTTGCTCTATTCACATCCACAACATGTCGAAGCTTTATAACCCCAGCTTTCATCATTGATTTTGTAAACGACTGAGACTCTGTTAATTTTATTCTAAATCCAGGATTAAAAATGACAGGTTCCTCAAGCAGCCAATAGAAGTCAAGAGTTCCCTCACCTCTTTTAACCCTCAGACTCTGCCATGCCCTAAGCAAACTCTGGTAAAACGGTGGCAGATTGGGCGAGTTGAACAGGGCACTATCTAGGAGGAAAAGCTGTTTGTCCAGACCCAGCCCTCCAGCTTGATGCAGTAAAAACTGAGCTACATCAGTCCAGGGAAGTTTCTCGCTGCTATACAGCAGTTTTTTAACTGTTTGCAGCCTGAAAGCTTTGAGTCTACTAGACAAGTCCATCAAACCTTGCCCTCCTTCTTCCAGCGGCAAAAACAACACACACTGCCTCAACCAATGTAACCCGTCCCAGAAGAAACTTAAAAACTCTCTCTGAATTTCTTTTAAAAGATCTTTCGGAGGTTCCATACATATAAGCCTATGCCAGAGCATAGAAGCAGCTAAATTATTTATAATTAAGACCCTTCCCCGGTAAGAGATCTTTTGCAAAATCCAACGCCATTTCTGCAGGCGCCCTTTTACTTTCTCCAAACACCCCTCCCTTTGTCAACATCTGCTTGACTCTGAATAAAAACAGAAACATCATCTGCATAAGCGGAGACCTTAATTGGTTGAGCTAGGCTACCTGGGATAGTGAGTCCTGTTAAAACCTGTCTAAGTCTATTGATAAGCGGCTCAATAGAAAGAGAATACAACATTCCTGAGAGAGGACAACCTTGTCTTATACCCCGGCGGACTGGGAAAGGTGCACTCAGCTCCCCATTGATCTTCAGCAAACTAAAAATGTCACAGTATAGGGACTGTATTTGAGATATAAATCTCGGGCCAAATCCGAAGGCTTCAAATACCTTCCATAAATAACTGTGGTCGACTCTGTCAAAGGCTTTTTCTTGATCAAGAGAGATAAGCCCAGCAGGGAAACTAAAGAGCTTAGAGGCAGCCAATATGTCTCGAATTAAAAAAATGTTGTCAAAGATGCATCGGTTGGGCACACAGTAGGTTTGGTCAGGGTGTATAACAAGACCCAAAACAGTGCTTAGTCTTCTGGCCAGGGCTTTGGACATTATTTTGTAATCTTGGTGACCAGATTAAAATGCTGTTTAAAAATATAAAAGCGATCCAACCTGGCCAAGGAAACATTATTATTGCAGTATTTGACCCAAGTATACTGTCTCATTGAATTGTTAAATTGTTTCCACACATCAGTCAAGTCATGCTTTTTTAAAATCAAATTAAGTTCTGAAGCTCACTGAAGGTGTGGCTCAGGATGATTACGGTCCTCCATGTGGTTAACTGTGCAATTAAAATCACCAGCTAAAACAACCCTATCTCTGCCACTGCAGCCATTTAAAACTTGATCTAACGTCTTAAAAAACCGGACCCGCTCTCGTCCATCATTCGGGGCATATATGTTTAAAAAAACAAACATGTTTTCCCCTATCTTTAAGTCAACTTTTAACAATCTCCCTTTCACTACTTCAGTAACAACGGGGAGACTGAACAAAACCTTTTGAAAACAGCACGGCCACCCCAGCGCTTACATTGGAGCCGTGACTAAGAAACACGTCCCCCTTCCAGTCACCAACCCAGTCGACTTGGTTATTAAAATTAGTGTGTGTTTCTTGTAAAAAACCAACATTACATTTTTTCCGATCAAGGTATTCAAATAAAGCAGCTCTCTTCAGCTCATCTCTGCACCCATTAATATTTAAAGACCCAATTGTGAACGAATTCATTTTATTGTGAAAAGGAAGGAAGGAAACTGGAAAAAGAAGAACCAGACACACTGACAAGAAGGTAAAGAAATTCCAATCCATTTAATCACTAGGTTTTTTTTTTAACTGTTTACTGACTCTAGCGATCAGGTTTTTCAAACGCCAACGCTCCTGCTCAGTGAGGTCGGAGCCTGACGCTTTCTGTGAGGTAAAACAAAGAGATATTTGGGAAATGGTCCTCAATATTAATCCCTCTTCTACCCTTCGTGATTTCCAAAAAATCTTTTATGTTACTGACACTGTAGCCAGTTCCAGAGAGAGACGAGTCTGATGTTTGGGAACAGTCAGTCAAAACTGCCTCCTCTTCACTGTCTATCTCTGAGCTCTCTTCGGGAGTTTTGCTGGCAACTCTAACACTCCACGGCACTGTTGTTTTACTCTTCCCAGGCGCCGCTTCACTTTCCTCAATAACATTAGCTCTTTTCTTTGCAGTTTCATCATCTTCCCGTTTCCTCTGTCTTTTCTTTTTCGGAGTTTTGAACTTAAACTTTTCCTCTACCGTTTCTACATCCATTTTTTCTAATACTGAATTTATTTTACTTTCATCACCTGCTGTTGGATTTAACTCTACTGCCTCAACCACACTCTCTGTTTGTTTGACCTCTACAGATTTAACAATACTCTCAGTTTGTTTGAGCTCTACAGACTCAGACGTATTCTGTATTTTTTTACTGCAACCTGCTTCCACAGCACTGTCTACATCAAGAGCTGACGGTTTTTCAGCGCTAGTTGTTGCCGTCTCTCTGCTCTGTTTTCCAGTCACTGCCAGCACTCCTACATTCACCTCAGTACTAGCTTCTTGTTCCAGACTCTCATCCCCCTGAGTTTCTGTCTGTCGGCTACTTTCGTTACCTGCATCTGCAGAATTATTAGAGCCGTTCCCAATTTCTTTCCCCTCCTCTCTCCTCTCTGTTTCTTTATGCTCACTCTTTTTCCCCTTGCCCTGTTCCGCCGTGCTAGCCTCATTTTCGGGACAGTTTTTAACAACATGCCCCTCTTTCCCACAACCAAAACACCTCATGACATCTGTAGTCGCAAAGATAATATAACTATTCTCCTCTATTTTAAATTTGAGGGCTACGTTTAACTCCTGACTCATGTCATTTAAAATCATGTTAACTTGCCTGCGGAAAGAAACAATGTGTTTCAGCTTCGGAGATTTACACCCCAAGGGGATTCTCTTCGGACTCGAAACAATTTTCCCGTGTCTAGAGAGTGCATTCTCTAACACGTCATTCTTTAGAAAAGGGGGAACATTTGAAAGGATTACTTTTCTGGATGGTAAAACCAGAGGTAACACGGTAATAAATGTCTCATTTACCACAATTCCCTTTTCAACAGCTTTAGTAACGAGATTGATTTCATTCAGAAAAGCAACAATTGAACCATTCATTCGAGATGCAGACTTGATATTCTCGCATCCGACAACTTCACCTAACGCCAAAACACATTGCTCCAATGACACAAACCCCTCCGTTATGATTTTTACTCCATGACGGCGACTTAACTTTTCAAAAGAAAAGTTTGTGGGAGCTTCCCTCCCCCCGGAACTGGCCATACTGGCCTATTCAAGCTGACAAAAGTCTGCTACATTTTTTAAAACACCCAAAATAAATAAACCTAAATAACACTTATATCCCAAAAAAAGAAAAAACACATATCACTCACCTACTCTCTCCACAACCCCTCCTGCAGCAGCACACACCCCTCACACTCCCAGCATGCACCAACAGACAGAACAGGTAGATAGATAGATAGATAGATAGATAGATAGATAGATAGATAGATAGATAGATAGATAGATAGATAGATCGATCGATCGATCTAAAAGGGCGGACATATCACATGTAAAATGTTTATTAAATGTTCAGATATGAAATAAGGAAGTCGGAGTCCTACAGTACGGTATGGTAGTGAAAGCATGGCTTTTTACTCGTGTGATGCTCGGTAAAAGCTAAAATACTGGCATGCTGTTAAACTTACCAGTGCAGTTTGGGATGAAACACACCTATACATTTATGTTTCATTTTCCAAGTCAAATAATCAAAATTATTAATGTATTTTTAATGTGATTATAAGCTTTTGGCTAGATTTTTTTGTACCAAAACAGTACCGGTGTTATGCCAAATAGCGTCACCTAGTATTTGGCACTATTAGTGCAAAATATGGCCCCACTGCCAAATAGTGTCGCCAGCACAATTGTGTCTCCTTGAATATTACGACTAAGATGTGTATATTACGATTAAGATTTGATATTTTAATTGTGTTGCATTCTTTGTTTTTGGATATCAAAGAACTGCTAATTAGTGTATTTACTTTTATAGTGTAGCAGAATACTGTCTACATTTACGTTTTCAATGGTCACACTATTTGGCAGTGACAGCATCTAAATTCAAATTACTTAAATGTAGGACAAATCCTAAAAACATTTAAAACTCCAATGTTTGGTCAGAAGCTCCGATCATCTTCAGGGACTCTGCTGTAAAACAACGTTGACAAAACTGGGCTGCTTTATATACAGTGACAACTCTTGCATTCAATTAGTCTAAGAACTTAATGTTCATATTATTTCAATGATCTTAATTAATAATAGGGCAAATTTGCAGAACTGCATTCAATGGTTTGTGTGGACAGTACCTTCCTTTTCTTAATTAAAAAGGTTTCCCAATCGACGATGCTTATTCAGTATCGCTTCCGATTTAAGTGTTGGGTTCTTTAAACCTGTTTTTTTAGGGTTTATTTTCGTACACTGGGGTAGTTTTCAATAACTAATTTTAGTTTGTTTATATTATAATTGAATTATGAACTTTATTATTGTTACCTGCGACAACCGATAGCCCAGAAGACAGTGAAACACTCATTACTGTACGTTTATGAGCAGATCATACACGGAACATGACTATTCTAATACATATTACCAATTCTCTATTTATGAAACATGATAACTTTTCATTAAGGTGTCAAACTGTTAAAATAAACTTAGTTGATTTTCGCAACAATTATTAGTGTATTTACCCTCAGATAAAACATGGAAAGTACTGATCACAGTTTTTGGCAAAGATGGAGGAAAAAATATTGTTGGCATGCACAGATGAATTTGCAGCACTGCGCATGTGTTCTGACTACAAATGAGACACTGTTCTGATGACACTATTTGGCACAACACCGGTACGCGTGTTTCTACTTATTAATATGCTTTTATTTGCAATATGTCTGCCACCGGCTTTTGTCAAATTATTTTAGTCAGTTACAGGATTATTTACTTGGTCAGATTTTAATTTACTGAAATTGTGTACTATGTGCAAGAACTGAGACTAACTGGACAAACTTGATAGAATTCCTTAAAAAGTATGTTCACCAGCCTCTGGGTAATTATCGCTATTTTAAATTGACCTTTGCAGATATTAATGCTGTTATATCTCAAGGGTTTCTTATAACTTGCAAGGAGGAAACAGGACACAGAGTTCATGCATTCTACTGCCTTTATTTCGAACTGCGCAACAACTGACAATGATACCTTCAATATCCCATAGTGCCCCTGTATAACCCCACTACGGTATGCGTGCATGGACAAACGTAATATACAACATCTCATCCCCTCTTACATGAATTGTCCCTTTGGAAAAACAATAGACTGTATCTCTTTTGTTTAGATTTCCTTTTCTTAAAACAACTATCCATAAAATAATATTTCAATGAGCTCACCAATTTTTTTTTTTTTTAATAATAACAAAAAAAAAGGAAGGGATGAGGGTAGACTGCCTCAACCCCTGACCTTACCCATGGGGATTATTCTGCCCCAGAAAAAAGGGTACATCATTATAAGTCCAAGCGACTTGGTGCCCGCCGTTCTCGGGTAGGATACCGGCGGTCAACACTTTCTACTGATGGTGGCGGTGACATAGGTGTAGGCAGGTTGGTTGCCTGTGTCACAGTCTCTTCATACACTTGTGTGGGCGGGGCTGAAACAGTAGCTTCCTGAGGTGAGCCCCTTGGCAAAGGCTGCTGGCTCAGGGTGTCATCCAGGAACAGTTCTGGACCAGCAGCTCTTGGTTCCGCAGGAGTTTCCTTTCCCAACAACAGCTGGTCTGTATGTCTCCTCCAGATAAGATTGTCTGCAGTTTTGACTGTGTACGATACAGGACCAGTCTGTGCAATGACTGTGGCAGGAACCCATTTCGGTCCGTGGAGATAGTTCCGTGCTAGTACATGCTCTTCCGGATTGAAGGCTCTGTCCTTTGCTCTTTGAGCTCTTCTCTTGACTTGGATCTCCTGTTGACGTCTCACGACTTCCTTTTCCTTAGGTGGTCTGAGAAGGTCAAAGTTGGTGCGTAATGGTCTTTTCAAGAGAAGAGATGCTGGTGACGCTTTTGTGGTTGCGTGCGGTGTGTTTCTGTAAGCTAACAAAAAACTGTTCAGGCGTTGATGCAGGGTCCCTTGACCTTGTGACGCTTTTAAGGCATGCTTCATGGTCTGTACAAACCTCTCGGCCAGCCCGTTGGTCGATGGGTGGTAAGGTGCGCATCTGATATGCTGTACACCATTTACCTGGAGGAATGTAGCCAATTCCTGTGACATGAATTGTGGTCCATTGTCACTCACAAGTTGTTCTGGGGAACCAAAACGACTGAACATTTCACCCAACTTTTCGATGGTCTTTTCAGCAGTAGTAGACCTCATAACCACAACTTCTGGCCACTTGCTATGGGCATCTACCACTACCAGAAACATTCTCTCTTCGAATGGACCAGCGAAGTCGACATGTAGGCATTGCCACGCCTCCTCCGGCCAATCCCACGGATGCAAAGGAGCAGGTTGGGGTTGGTTTCGAAACCTCTGGCATGCGAAGCATGTCTTCGCCTTCTCCTCTATGTTTTCATCCAAACCAGGCCACCAAAAGTAGCTCTGAGCAATCTCTTTCATGCGAACCATTCCACAATGGCCTGAGTGTAACTGTTGCAGCACTGGCTTCCTCAGCGACAGCGGAATAATCACTCTCATCCCCCACAAAAGGCAACCAGACTGCACTGACAGCTCATGTCTCCTAGAAAGGTACGGTTTCAGCTCAGGCTTGTCTCCTGTCGCTTTGCCTTTAACGATTATGTCCATCACCTCAGATAGCAATGGGTCGTTTCGGGTATATCTTCGTACTTGTTTTGAAGTGATAGGTGCATTTTCCACTTGTCTGAAGTAAAAGATGTCCGCTTGGCGTGTGTCTGGTTTTCCTACGGGTAATGGCAACCTTGAAAGTCCATCTGCGTTGCAGTGAAGTTCCGACTTACGGTATTTGATGTCGTAGGTATGCGCGGACAACAACAAAGCCCACCTTTGCATTCTGCTCGCTGCAAGTGATGGAATCCCCCTGTGCGGCCCGAAGATACTCGTCAGTGGACGGTGATCTGTCAGAAGAGTAAACTTCCTCCCGAACAGATATTGGTAAAACTTGCGATCGCCGAAAACGATGCCTAGGGCTTCTCTTTCTATCTGGGCGTAGTTACTTTCTGCTTTGTTCAGTGTTCTTGATGCAAAAGCGATAGGTTTCTCCTCACCGTTTGGCATGATGTGAGACACGACTGCTCCCACGCCATATGGTGATGCATCACAAGCAAGCTGTAGTGGCAGTGATGGGTCGAAGTGCATCAGGGCCTCTGACTTCAGGAGTGTTTCCTTTGTTTTAACGAATGCTTCTTCGCATTTGTCAGTCCATGTCCAGGTTTTCTCCTGACAGAGCAACTGATGTAGCGGCTTTAACATCGTTGCTAAATTTGGGATAAACCGTCCGTAATAGTTCAGTAACCCCAGGAAGGAACGCAGCTGTCTGACGTTCTGAGGCGCTGGGGCGTCCAAGATAGCCTTGGTCTTGGAGGGAGCCTTGTGGAGACCTGTGGCGTTGATCACATGTCCGAGATATTCCACCGATGACTGGAAAAACTTGCATTTGTCTTTTCGAAATTGGAGTCCATAGTCCTGCAGCCTCTGTAAAGTTGCATCCAGGTTCAGGAGATGGTCCTCTTCATCCTTCCCAGTAACCAGGATATCATCCAGGTAGCATTGAACTCCTGGCAATCCACTCAAGATTTGATCCATTGCCCTCTGGAACAACGCTGGTGCTGATGTGATTCCAAAAGGAAGACGACAGTACCTGAACAACCCCTTGTGGGTCGTAACAGTCAGCAGTTCCCTTGACTTTTCATCCATGTGCATTTGCAGGTAGGCTTGGCAGAGGTCGATTTTACTGAACTTTTGACCCCCAGCTAGGCCTGCAAACAGATCATCAATGTGCGGTAGCGGATACTGCTCGACTGACAACACAGGGTTAAGAGTCACTTTAAAATCTCCACATATTCTGATTGACCCATCCTTCTTGAGGACAGGTACGATGGGCGTCGCCCATTCACTCACACTGACCGGCTCCAGTACTCCGTCCTTCACTAGAGCATCGAGATCAGCCTCCACCTTTGGTCTGATAGCGTAGGGTACGGGTCGTGCTTTCAGAAACTTTGGTTTGCTGTCTGGCTTAATATCAAGCTTCACTGTAATGTCTTTCATGCTACCCAGCTCACTTTTAAAAACTTTGTAATGTCTCTTTAAAATGGAGGGTAGACCTGAGTCTCCATGGGTCATCATGTGTACTGACGGCCAGTCCAGTTTGATACTCTCCATCCATGAGCGTCCCAGTAGAGAAGGGTAATCACCTTTAACTACATAGAGTGGCAGTTTTGCAGTCAGTCCATTTAACTGAACTGTAACCTCAGTGATTCCTTTCATAGCAACAGATTCTCCAGTATATGTCTTTAACACCACGTTGGTTGGCTGAAGTGGAAGGTGTTTCAATGTCTTTTTGTATACTGTGTCTGACACGAGAGATACAGCTGCCCCTGTGTCGATCTCCATGCGCACAGGCTGCCCTTCTAGCAAGGGAGAGACCCAATAGCCGTGTGGACCTCCAGCAACCGTCAGTATGTGTAGTGTAATTTCTTCATCTGATGAGACACTCACCTCTGTTCTTTCATGCTCTAGAGAGTGAACATGTCTCTTTTTTTTATCTTTGAAGGTCTCTTTTCTGTTCTCTGACCTATACAATATCCCTGTGCTCTTTTTGTTTCTGCATGCACGCTCAATGTGCCCCTTTTTACCACAGCTGCGGCAATCCATGTCCTTACACCAGCATGCGGAGGCCTGATGTCCCACTTTGCCACAGCGGAAGCATGTGCCTTGCCCATTGGCCTGTCTCTGATTTTCAGTGGAAACTCTATGCACTTTCCCTGATGAGCTCAAGTTTTGAGCCTCTTTTGCTGCTAACTCCATCGATACACTAACTTCAATAGCCTTTTGCAAAGTTAGGTTGGTTTCAGTCAATAGTCTCTTTTGCGTAGCTTCACTACGTAGGCCACACACTAATCGGTCTCAAATAGTGTCATTTAGTACATCATTAAATTCACAGTGCTCTGCTAATTTTCTCAGTACAGAAACAAACACTGTCACAGTTTCTCCTTCCTCCTGATTTCGTCGGTGGAACCTAAACCTCTCAGCTATGACTAGGGGTTTTGGTGAGAAATGTCCTGCCAATGTATCCACTATTTCTTTATAGGTCTTATCACCTGGCCTCTCTGGCTGTAACAGGCTGCGTAATAAATTGAAAGTCTTTGCCCCCATAACACTCAAAAATGTGGATACCAGTTTATCATTAGGAATGTCATTTGCAAGAACAAAATAGTCAAATCTCTCCGTGTATGAGTTCCACTGCTCCGCACTCTCATCGAACTGTCCAATGTTACCGACAATTCCAGCCATTTTTTTTATTTATTTATTTTGAGTCACGTTATTTTCATTTACTTCACTCTGTATTTTATTCATTTATTTTGTTCCTACGTCCGTCTTGAGTCCTTTCTTCTCAACCCAGACGATGCTAGCCTCTCTCGTTTCTAGCCAGCCTCATTCACGTTCGTGTCTAGCTAGCAATAGCCTAAACTGTTCACCGAAAATAAAAGTTTTACACTTTAAAAAAAACGACTTATCTTCCGAACAGAGAAGGGAACGCAGGTTCAGACTTCCTCGTCGCCAATTTGTTATATCTCAAGGGTTTCTTATAACTTGTTTTAAGATAATCGTTATTTTCTAACTTGATGTGCAGTAATCCTAATGAGAAGTCGCATCCACACGGGATTCTGTTTAAAAAAACAAAAACAAACAAAATAAAAAACAGCTGCAGTATAATATTGACACTAGTAGGCTTATTTTTTGCACTTTAAGTTCCAAATTCAGTTTTTTTTAAAATGTGGATAATCAACCTTAACACCTTGCAAAACATATTTTCCACATGGAACAATGTACAGTTTTAGTAACAGTCTTGTTCTTATTTTTTTCCTTGTTAAAGCAAAAACATAGATACATTTAAAGAGTAAAGTAATATTTTGTTTATTTTACATGCGTTAGACGTTATTCAGGTTTTGTAGGCTCAAAAAAGGTTTCTAAAGCCCCTTTCACTACACTTCTGCAAGGGACATTTCTGCTTATTCTGTTTCGCCATATTCTGTTGATTGAGACTCCTCGTGACCCAGATTACAGCAGAGATGAAGAAACATTTGCTCTAATCAACATTTTGGCTGACGTTCAATCCAGAGAAGCTTGGATGGAAGCGTCCGTAACAAGCTGCTTCCGGGGCATTGATACGCGCATTGTGCACTTGAGTCTGTCACCCAGGTCAACCCTGCTTGATCAAAAGCAGTGTGAAATCACGTAGCCGACCCGCATGATACAGGGTTCCGACCTGGGTAGAGTATGCCAGTGTGAAAGGGGCTTCAGATGACATGACCACTATTCACAGAAGAACAGAGATGGGAAGTGTAAAAACTACATAAACTAGAGATAATTTCAAAATTATTATTTTTTGTAAGAAAATAAAACTAGGGAGTTGTTTTACTGACATTTATCCTATGTAAATTTATTTCAATCGAACTCTGATTTTTTTGGAATTGCAAGTTAGGAGTGGCTTTTCGCACATTCTGTGAGACTGACGTCTTGCAGTACTTAACATAATGCACAAGAAGCCACTCTCAACCAGGCCCACCGAGAGGGCGGGGAGGACGGGGAAATTTCCCCTGGGCCCAACGCCCTGAAGGGGGGTCCTGAGGAAGGGGGAACTTTTTTTTTTTTTTTAAATATATATATAATATTTTAAAACAACTAGCCCTGCACAAGACCCTTTGCGTTCCCACCACCATATTAAAAAGAAAAACTCCAGTACTGCACACCGAGCCGATGTGCTTCTGTTGTGTAATGATTGTGTATCCAGGCGCTGTCAAACACTTCCTTTCACACAATGATTTGAACTTTCACATTTCATATTTTACTACACCAAAAAGCTGAAAAAAAGGCATAGCAATTTTGTGTATTTTTTTTAAAGACTTTTAAAAATTTTAAAAGAACCCTAAAGTTGCACAATATATACCACAGTATGAATTATTCTATTATTAAGATCTATAATGTGCTCAAAACAACGTGGTGCAGCAGTTTGTTAGGAAAATGGTATTGTGCAAAATAAATAAAGCACTTTCTTCAGCTGGTGGTAAACACAATTAGAGAATGATCCGTTATATTGCTTAAAATACAAATATATTTACCAATACTGGCTATTAGTTAAGAGCAGAGATGAGTGGTTTATTTTTGGCACAGGATAAATAAAATAGTGTATAGCAACACCATTAAAATGTAGTTTATGCTAAAAACATATGTTATTTGATGTTAAGTATGCTTCCAATTAATGACTATTACACGTGGAGTTTGTACAAAAAAAATATTTATTCACTTACCTAAAAAAAAGTTTGAATACTGTAAATAACTTAAACATAACTACTTTGAGAAAGTAAACTATCCTGCTGCAGATTTTAATTGAGATATTGAAACTTCTAGGCGTCGTTGACAGTTTCCTTCAAACCCATTATCAAAATACTGTATCGGTTGAAATTATCTTCCTCAGACACTGCTAAGATTGCAAGTATCATTGTATCATTGCTTGGTTTAGAAGCTTGGTTTAGACTACAGTATACTACAAAGTCGGACGAATGTAGTATACTATACAGCAGTGTGGAGTAGTGGTTAGGGCTCTGGACTCTTGACCGGAGGGTTGTGGGTTCAATCCCCAGTGGGGGACACTGCTGTTGTACCCTTGAGCAAGGTACTTTACCTAGATTGCGCCAGTAAAAACCCAACTGTATAAATGGGTAATTGTATGTAAAAATAATGTGATATCTGTATAATGTGAAATAATGTATAATGTGCTATCTTGTAACAATTGTAAGTCGCCCTGGATAAGGGCGTCTGCTAAGAAATAAATAATAATAAAATAATAATAGTACCATTGGGGGTGGCTCTAAATTCCAGTCTCACTCACTGAGACAGCCTCTTTCACTCCTATTTATGTCTTTGCATTAAACCGCGCCCTCCGTCCGCCTTCACCAATCCCAGGCATGCCATTCAGACATTTAATGGTTTCACAGCCAAACCCTGTAAATTAAACTGATTTTACTATTATTATTAGTATTGTTATTACAGTATACCTTTTATTTGGATCACGGTCTGGTTTTACTAGTAGTAACGCCCTTAGTGCTTAATCTATGATCATTGAAACGCATTCCAATTTGTTTGTTTGTGGAATAAAAGGTATACTGTATTACTACAATGATAATAATAATAATAATAATAATAATAATAATTATCCAAAGTGACTTGCAGAGACTAGGGAGTGAACTGTACATCAACAACTGCTGCTGCAGCATTCCTCAGCAGCCACTGCATAGTCTGCTGAGGGGAGCACAGCGGAAAACAGCCCGGCAGCAGCGGCCACGAAGAGGGCCAGCACCACCGCAGCCACTGCCACAGTGGCAAACCACAGCACCATGACTCCAGCACCGCCCAAGGATGCCTGCCTCGCACCACCAAGGATGCCTGCCTCGCACCGCCCAAGGATGCCTGCCTCGCACCACCCAAGGATGCCTGCCTGGCTTCGCCTGAGGTTGCCTGCTGCTCCGCATCGCCTGTGGAGCCACCAGTTACAGGGTTTGAGTGGGAAGTGGAGCTCCCACTGCCACCTCTATGGCCAGGGGTTCCCCTCCCGAGTTCGCCTCCTGAGGGTCCGCTCCTGCCGTCGCTGCTGCCTGGGGTCGGCTGCTCTGCGTCGCCTGGGGTCGCCTGCTTGCCGTCGCCTAGGGACGTCTGTAGGCCATCACCTGGGGAGGACGCTTGCATACTACTGGCTGGGATTGCCAGTGTGCCATGGCTAGAGTTGCCAGTTGTGGGCCAATGGAAGCCTCCATCCCCACCCCTGGAGCATGGGGAAGACTTTTGGGACTTTAAGGGGGGAGGTGGCCGTTGAGGCCATGTGTGTTGCGCACAAGGGGGGGCGTATGTGGCAAAGTGCCCACCCCTTGGTATTTATTTACGTATGTTTTCATTTGTTGTTGTTTTATTATTATTATTATTATTATTATTATTATTATTATTATTATTATTATTATTATTGTATTTGTATGCGGGAGGACGAAGCTGTCCGTCCTAATCGTTATTATTGTGTTTATGTGCGGGCGGTCGAGCACCGTCCTTTTATTATTTACCGTTTGAGACCGGCGAAATAAGTAGTTGTGGAGATGGGGTTAAAACCCCTTCCCTAGAACTCTCGTGGGAATGTGGCTGGAGCCTTAATAAGCTAATTTATTAATAGGTAATTAAGGCTCCAGCCACGAATATAAAAGATCCACTCTCGGGTCAGAAGGTGGAGAGTGTCAGAGGCGAGACGTGATTTGTGAAGTAAGAGAAAAAACAATTGCTATATACCAATATACTTGTTTGCGTTATTGTTTGTTTATTTGTTTGGCCAATGTGCCCTTTTGTTTTGTGGAAGTGGTTTTGTTTAGTTTAAACTGTTTATTATTTTAATAAAACACCGAGCGCAGCCATAGTGCTTCAGTTTCAGTGACTACTTGGTTTTTGACTGCTGCTTCCTGAACTTGATGTCACCACCCACACGCCACACAAAGCCATCTGTGACAGTGATGCACAATAATTATTTTTGTTTTGGGAAAGAGCTCGTGCAATTTGGTTAAATCTTTTTTCATTATTCAAATGAATTCCACACTTTTTAATTTTCCTAAATCATTGTCTCCAGCATGGATAACCAGGACATCATGTTTGGGAGCAGGAAAGTTATAAAAAAAGATTACAAATAAAATTAAAGATGAAGTGCCATCTCAGACCCCTCCATCCGAACCAGCGGGCGGAGGTGTTTGCAGCTGCAGGTCCAGCCCGAGCTTTGTCCTGGCATGCTGCCCCCCCCCCCCCCCGTGCACAAAACTGTGCCCAACAATCCAGACTGACGTGACTGTGAAGAATCACGATATTATTTACAGTAGGTTGATTGAAATCAACATGTACAATTTAAATTATAAAATGTCTTGGACCAACCAATCACTCAAATTACTGTAACTAAGATCTTAGTTTATTGTTTATAAGATTTATTGTGTTCATATAGAGCAGGGCTTCTCAAACTCGGTCCTGGGGACACCCTGTAGCAGCTGGTTTTCATTCCAACCGAGCTCTCAATTACTTAACTAGACCCTTGCTAATTAGACCTTTTTACTTGTTTTTTGAACTACAACTGTTTAAGAGCTGAAAACAAGTAAAAAGGTCTAATTAAGCAAATTAATGGTCTAGTTAAATAAATAATTGAGAGCTCGGTTGGAATGAACACCAGCAGCCACGGGGTCCCCAGGATGTATTTATTTATTTATTTATTTTTACTCTTGCCATCAGCGTTATACTCTTGGGTTATTCTGTTTGTAGCGTACATTAGCGAAATATTTGTCACGTAAAATGCAGCTTTTAATAAAGATTCTGGCAACATTTTTTAAGTTTAAAACAGTTTACTATATTTCATGATTTAATAGTAACACATTTAAAACAAAGACAACAATGGTTCAGCAATTAAAATAAATAAAGACAGGGTGTTCAACTATTAAAGTTCACAGACATAAATTGCTGGCATGAACCCTCCCTTTAAATTCAGAAATTCGTGCATGCACTGTATAGGCGATATTTACTTATTTCACTGTCTACCAATTTCCTGTGACAATGGAACAGAAATGAAACAAAGCGGTGGTTCAGGCAGGGAACTCACTTTTAATCAGTCAATCAAATCAAGCTTATTAAGTGTCAATAACCAGGCAATTGTCAATCGAAATAGCAGTACCTCATCATTCTCTGCTGCCTTTGACACTGTTGATCACTCTATTCTACTATCATCTCTTGCTGACCTGGGGATCTCTGGCACTGCTGTGGCCTGGTTCTCCTCCTACTTCTCCAACCGCACTTACCAGGTAACCTGGCGTGGAGCAACCTCCACACCTCACCCTCTCTTAACTGGAGTCCCCCAAGGGTCAGTCTTGGGTCCTCTCCTGTTCTCTCTCTACACCCGCTCCCTGGGCCCCCTCATCGCATCCTATGGTTTCTCATACCATTTCTATGCTGATGATGCTCAGATTTTCCTCTCCTTCCCCACCTCTGACTCCACCATCTCCTCCCGTATCTCTACCTGTCTGCTATTTCCTCCTGGATGCACTCGCATCACCTCAAACTCAACCTCTCTAAATCTGACCTCCTTTTCTTTCCCTCCTCCTCCCCCTCCTCTGATCTCTCTATCTCTGTTCCTCTGGAATCTACCACACTCTCTCCCTCTTCCTCCGCTAAGAACCTCGGAGTCACCCTGGACCCCTGCCTCTCTTATTCCCAGCACATCTCCACTCTGGCACGCATTTGCCGATTCTTCCTGAGCAACATCCGAAGAATCCGACCCTTCCTCACCAACTATGCTACCCAGCTCCTGGTCCAGGCCCTGGTACTCTCCCGCCTAGACTACTGCAACTCCCTCCTGGCTGGCCTCCCTGCGTCCGCCACCCGTCCGCTCCAGCTCATCCAGAACTCTGCTGCCCGCCTGGTGTTCTCTCTGCCTCGCTTCAACCACGCTACTCCACTACTCCGCTCGCTCCACTGGCCCCCGATCACCGCTCGCATCCAGTTCAAGACTCTTGTACTAGCCTACAGATGCCTTGACCAGACTGCACCCAGCTACCTCCAGACCCTCATCTCTCCCTACACCCCCACTCGACCTCTCCGCTCCGCCTGCACTAGAAGACTGGCTCTACCTCTGCTACGCTCCCCTGCCTCCAGAGCCCGCTCCTTCTCCACCCTTGCTCTGCATTGGTGGAATGACCTTCCTACAGATGTCAGGACTGCCCAGTCCCTGACCACATTCCGGCACCTCCTTAAGACTCACCTCTTCAAACAGCACCTGTAGAACTCCTCTGTTTGTATCCTGGGACACTATCACCCTTCATGTAAATGTGCTTTATTTTGCTCTTATCTGCCCCCTATTTTACTGCATTTAATCCTGTACTTCAGAATACTGTAATCTGCCAAGTGTTTAACCTGTAGTACTTTGTATTTAATCATATCCTGATGTAACTATCACTATTTAATCATATCCTGATGTAACTATCACTATTATCTGCTGTATTATTGAATTGTGGTTTGTCACACTTGTACTTTGCTTGAACAAAAGTTATTGTATTTCTTGCTTTTATTGTATTACTTGTATTGTAACACTTGAAATGTATTTGCTTACGATTGTAAGTCGCCCTGGATAAGGGTGTCTGCTAAGAAATAAATAATAATAATAATAACTAACAACGTAATTACATGTTCAATGATTGACAGTGATTCAAATCTTACCTGATCCATTACCTCCAGGTTGCGAGTTAGAGTGTGTGTGGCAATTATAGTTTGTTTCCGCTACGCCACTGGAGGAATTTCAATTCAAGAAATAAAGTTTTAAAGTACACAGATTATTTTATATTTGGGGGAGCAGCACCAGTTCACACACCATGGAGACAGTAATAGTAGTTGACAATTTTATTTTGTTCAGATGCCAATAAAACAGTTCAAAGAGATAGTCAGTTCAATAAAATAAACAAAAATAATTAAGTAATTAAAACAAGCCCTAGCACATACAATAACAATACGGGCCTTCGTGTTCCCTCTTGCCTGATCATAGACTGGGCTCCGCGTCTGTCTTCTGAACCTCCCTTTGGGTGGGTGTCCGCAGCAGCTATCTAGTCCCCCTGAGAGGCAGTTTCAGAATAAGAACCCTGTGTGGTTTGTTTATTTCCTCTGTATCACTTGTTCCCGCACCAAACTCTCCCCAACCAAACCAACTGACTCAACTGCACTGTTCCCTTAATACTGCATACCAATCCCCTCCCTGTTAATCTGCCACAGCCACTCGCTATTCGACCAGCTGTTGCCGAAATCTCCGTATTAACTAGCAGGAACTCAGTACATCTGTGCAGCCAACCTCCACAAGATGACCGTCGCAAACCGGACTCTCTAACTACTGTATGTGTCATCTTGTCAACCTACTTGACTTTTTTGAGGATGCAACATTGAAAATGGATAACTGCAAAGCATACGACATGGTTTATTTAGATTTCCAGAAAGCTTTTGACAAAGTCCCGCATAAAAGATTAATTCTCAAACTGAACGCAGTAGGGATTCAATGAAATGCATGCACGTGGATTAGGGAGTGGTTAACAGGTAGAAAACAGAAAGTACTGATTAGAGGAGAAACCTCGAAATGGAGTGAGGTAACCAGTGGTGTACCACAGGGATCAGTACTAGGTCCTCTGCTATTCCTAATCTACATTAATGATTTAGACTCTGATATAGTAAGCAAACTCGTTAAATTTGCAGACGACACAAAAATAGGAGGAGTGGCAGACACTGTTGAAGCAGCAAAGGTCATTCAAAATGATCTAGACCATTCAGAACTGGGCAGACACATGGCAAATGAAATTTAATAGAGAAAAGTGTAAAGTATTGCATGCGGGCAATAAAAAAAGGGAGACAGTGAAATTGAAGAAGGGAACTATGAAAAAGACCTAGGAGTTTATGTTGACTCAGAAATGTCTTCATCTAGACAATGTGGGGAAGCTATAAAAAAGGCCAACAAGATGCTTGGATATATTGTGAGAAGTGTTGAATTTAAATCAAGGGAAGTAATGTTAAAACTCTACAATGCATTAGTAAGACCTCACCTAGAATATTGTGTTCAGTTCTGGTCACCTCGTTACAAAAAGGATATTGCTGCTCTAGAAAGAGTGCAAAGAAGAGCGACCAGAATTATCCCGGGTTTAAAAGGCATGTCGTATGCAGACAGGCTAAAGGAATTGAATCTATTCAGTCTTGAACAAAGAAGACTACGTGGCGATCTGATTCAAACATTCAAAATCCTAAAAGATATAGGCAATGTCAACCCGGGGGACTTCTTTGACTTGAAAAAAGGACCAGGTGTCATAAATGGAGATTAGATAAAGGGGCATTCAGAACAGAAAATAGGAGGCACTTTTTTACACAGAGAATTGTGAGGGTCTGGAACCAACTCCGCAGTAATGTTGTTGAAGCTGACACCCTGGGATCCTTCAAGAAGCTGCTTGATGAGATTCTGGGATCAATAAGCTACAAACAACCAAACGAGCAAGATGGGCTGAATGGCCTCCTCTCGTTGGTAAACTTTCTTATGTTCTTATGTTCTTATGTCAAGGCATGTCAGTCTGTCCATCTAGCGTCTCCGTCTGTCGGGAGGCCAGCTTTTCCACCCTCCATCTGCCTTCACCCTGTCACAGTTTGTTTTATGTATTTTCTTTAAAAGTGGTTTGCAGCGAGTTCTATGTGCATGCAACTCTTGTTCAGGTGCCTTTGTACAGTTATTTCGTTCACTATTATGCCTAATGCTTCTACATCTTTCTTCAAGTCCTTGGCTGTTAATCTTGGCTTGCTTTTTAGCTTCTCGGATGATTCTCCTACCAGCAGTACCCGTAATTTTACTTTGGACGTCCACTTTTTTCAAGCATTTCAGTTGAATTTTTTCCGTGGTGCTTCTTGATTATCGCTCTGATTGTGGATTTTGGTATTCCTTATTCCTTTGATACTGTTATTTCCTTTGTTGTAGTTTGGTATGAGTGCTTTTCTCACACGTGACAGCTCCAGATACGTGTTAGCCGTCTAGTGATTTACAAAAACAAAAGACAATTACTAACAGCGACAAAACAAACAAAACACTCAAAAATCCTTTTCTCTGTTTTTAGGGGTTTGTCCTGGTCCTTCCAGTTTCTTGTTGCTTAAAAATCAAGTGAAAGAGTAGATTGCAATTCTCCATCCCCTTTATGCTGTCACGCATGACCCCTTGGTAAGCAAGTGCAGCTGTCTACTATCTGCAGCTGCTACATCGTTTCCCTTCCGGGTCAATATGTTCCTGCAATGGAGTCTCACCTTCTTCCAGATTGACCGACTTCCCGGCCTGGGGAAAGAACTGTCAGGCCAGCCCGTCCAAAGAACTCTACTTTCACTGCTTAGCGCCCTCACAGGTCGGGAGGGAAATTTACAACCAAAACTCATTGTATTTCTGTCACACATTTCTATAGACTTTGTCACGAAATCCGCGTGTTCAGATTCTTTTACGTACTCTTTTTATTTGCTCAGCACACACTCTTATCTCAGGGGAGACGTTAGGAGGACAGAGATGTTATTACTCCTAGTGGGATATAGTTCGTGCTCTGGACCCGCAGTATATTCGGATGACCAATATAGTACCCAAGAAATTGACAGTGTTGACTCATGTATCTAAAGTGTTTTTACGAATCAGAGTATGATCAGCACTCCTTCGGTTTATTAAAAGTTAAATATTGGATTGAGTAGCTACAGGCTACTTCATATCCCCAGCTGACAGACGTTCTGGGCAGTCCAGTGTCTTAATAGATATTACCGTTCACAATACATCTTTATGTATTCATGCAGCCTGCAGGCCTGCTCACAACCACGACACTAAATACACCCAGTAGCCTCTTTGAGCACATTCAACAAATGTTCTCTTATTCTCTAAACATAGTGTGAGTCCCTGTCACAAAGACGGCCAGAGTGGGTGGCGTCAGACCAGAGAGGAATACACAGACAGAGACGGTGGTGATGATGAGCTGAGTGCAATGGCTGCACTCAGCGTTTATTTAACAAATAAAAGGGTTGTAAATAGCACAAAAACAGGACACGGCACTTGCGCCAAAATAAACAGACATACAAAAACGGACTAACACTAAACAAACGGTGCACGGACAGACAAACAAACACGGTGAGAACAAACACTTATATTTACGATCTTTCTATTTACTTTACTTTTACTCCTCGCTCTCTCACCCGTTCTCCTCTTCCGAACACCCAACCACCAGTGAGTGAAAATGTGTCTCTATATATACTGTTGTGCTGGGATTCAATTACTAATTAATTATTCACTTGAATCCCAGCACGTGAATTAATTCTGTGCAACCCCGTGCTCGCATATTATATTTTAAATGCACGTGCGTGATGTGCAATCCCGTGCCTAAATACAAATCTACACTTTTTAAATACACATGAAACACAGACCCGTTTATATCCCGTGTACCAATCTATACACCAACATTTACACACGCACGCAACACACAATTGCACACAGAGGCGGGGCACATTGCCACAGTCCCTTATAGCAATACATGCAATACATGTGAGATAAAATAATAATTGATTAATGCTCACCCTTCAATATAAATCGTAAAAGGATATGACTGTCTTCACCAGGCAAATGAAACTGAATTCAATCAGCTCAATTGTGTAAGTCTGCAAAAGATGGACCACCTTACCCTGTCTGGGATGAGTGTGGTACTCCATTGAAATTACTCTGGAGTTTTATAGGTTTTTCGTCTCATAGGAATACATGGGACACCTCAATTAACTCCAATCATTAATCTAGTGGGACAGTTCTTATCCATTTTACAAATAATAGTTTTCAAAAGATCCGGACTAACTTTTCAGAATTAACAGGTGTCATGTAGTCAATAAATTCAAAACTTCACATTTGTTTCAACTCTTATGATCTCATTTCTTTGCTTTCCTCTGAGCCCCTCCTTTATCTGAAAAGTTAAGTGAACCAAGGTTCCCAGGATCTTGGTTTATAATATAATATAAAAACACTACTGCATGCAAAACACTATTTTTATATGTGTTATATATGAGAGATGTTCTTAATATGTGACATCATCTTCTAATTGATTATGTTTTACTAAATTAAAGGTATGTGTTTCTTTTAACCTCATGTTGTTTCATCATTTTGTTAATGAGTCAGTTTTGATTCGATATACCATTGTCTAACAGAGTATTTGACAAAAGTTTGTCTCATACAATATTCAAGTCATTTAGTTTCACTAAGTTTAAGTGGTAATAGTTTTCATTACAATTATTTATCCCTTAAGAGATGCACTGACCAGGCTCTGACCTGTACCTGAATCTGGGAATATGTTACTGCTAGCAGTTTCCACAGTCTCTTGTTTTTTTTCAGAGTCTGTGCAAAGCACTTTATTAAATATATGACCTGTCCATTAAGCCATGATTTGTGCATATTATTTCAAGACATTTACTTATCAGTACTAAACCACTAACTCCATAAACCTTAACACTACAAGTCTATGAGATTTGCAATCTTGCTGAAGTGGAATGTAAGATGACCCCCTCATTTCTCTACAGCCCATATGAGGCCCTTTTTCACTGCAGCAGTTTCAAATAACCACATTATAAGGATTCCATCTACCATCATTAGACAATAGTATAGTGGATTAATAACAAGGTACATTATAGTATATTATTACAAACTTAACACAAAAACATAACACAACACCTTTTAACTTCTATAATTCAATGGATATCATAATGTCTAGAAGTCTTATTGTTCAATAGAAAGAAGAATAAACTTGTACCATTTTCCCATTTAAGTAAATCGAATACTGCTCCAGGTTTTAATCTTCTTATCACTACAGCAAAGTCGTGAACAAGCAATAATACTTGTCAGTTTTAAATAATATGTTTTCTCATTATAGCAAATACTTAAAACATATTATTAATCTTATGAAATAACTGTTATGAACTATAAACAGTGTCAATTAGCACTGAACCTGTTTCATTATAAGATAATCTTTCAATTAATTTACCTCTGTTTATCAATTGCTATAATATTATTTTGGTGAATCCCTCTTAAGATTTAAATCCAAATATAGGCCAGTATAACTGCATTCAACTAGGCTTGACCCTTCTCTTTGTTCATATAAAATCCAGCCGAGACAGGATTTTTTTTCTCAAGACCTTGGCTGTTCAGTTTTAATGTTAATTTATTGTTGTATAGAATTCTTTTCTTATCTTGTTTTTGGAAAACATAAATTTGTCGGTGTTATTAACGTTCACTTTTTGCAGGAATGGTACTTTTTATCAAGCGTCATGCTTTCTGAAGATAAGATATACTAGTGGTAAATCGTTCATTATATATATTTTCTTAGGGATTCTCAGACTACTAAGTATTTAATTGAATACATGTGTAATTCCAAACAAGAGTGGACTGACCTATTTCATTGAGCAAGAGAGCCACCTACTAGTGGTACAAGGATACTCTTTCTTTATCCTTCCTAATATCTTTGACACTTCATTTTATAATACATTCCATATTTAAAATCGCCTAGTACATATTCAGCATATCCATATGTTCTCAGCAGGATTCAGCTTCTGTACCAGGTTTCGCTCTTAGTTGTTTCTACAAGAAGTCCCTTGATCCAATGTTTCTCCATCACAGGTGTGGATTTCCATAGCCTGACTTCATTCCTATAAGATACTTGGACAAGTTTAGCTGTAAATATTATTTCTTTATATTTCCTTTTGTTCGCACAGAGTCACTTTGCGAGGTAGGCCTTCCATCCAGAACACTGAAGGAGGCCAAAACTTTCTGGCATCCAATTACTGTTCTGCCTCACATCATCAGTTGGCAGACACAATACAACTGAATCTGATTCAATTGATGAACCAACAGCTGTAGCTACTGAGATCCTCCATGCAAAAGGAGGTCAATATTTTACTGACCAGCCTAGCTGATTCACCGTCACTTGCGACAACTTTTAATGTAAATGTGGCTTAAGATTGTTTGTTAAACTACAATAAATGGTTTATTTTGTTTACGTGAAAGTGAGATAAGAAGTTTTTTTTGTTTTGAATTTGGCTTTTTTATTTGATGGTTTAACTTGTAAATTATGTAGAAAGTCACTAACCCTATTGTATTTGTAACTGTAGTTTGGAAATTACTACTGCAGATTATGACAGTGTGATAGACAAGTCCTCAAGATATAAACATTCTCTTATGAGGCAAGCCCTGCAGCTAAACACAGGAATAGCAGCAAGAGAGTTAGCCTAGTGAAAGGCAAAAGGGTAGCCATGGGCTACAGGCAACATCGATCCCCTGCACCTCCATCTCAAACTGTTTAATAAACAATCAGTTATCAAAGACGTTTATTTGAAATCATTTCTATCTGAACAAGGCAATGTTACCTGTTTTTGAAAACATGTTATTATTTATGTATGTGTTTATTTTATTTTTTGCCTATGGCACTGTGAACTTTTGTATCAGTTGTACAGCCAGATGCTTATTTTTGCTTTTTAAAAGCACTTATTACTTTGAACAGAAAGTAAAACCCTATTACAACTAGGTTGTTGGTTTAGTTCGTATAGTGTGTTGCAGTGTTGGTGAACTTTAGTTCCTGTATTTTTTCTGTATTTACATTTTTTTTTCTGTTTGTCAAAATTGCAATAAAGTTTATTTTTGCATAATTATGTAATATGTAGTAAAGGTACAGGTGTTGGTAAAAAAAGGAAACACTAGCCATAACTGTGTGTGTAAGTCCAAAGAAAGTCCTTTTTTTTTTTTTTGGGCGGGTTGGTATGTTAAGTATGTACTATATACTGCAATAGTTTGTATTTTTTTGTATGTGCATATGTATGGGCTGTCATACTACTCATGCTGAAGTTTGTTCTCCTCTTTAATATTACATTCACACAGAAAAAGCTTTCTTTATGAGGTTAAGCACTCTTAGAAAGTTAAGAATTACATTTTTGATGATGTACTGATTCCGGCAAACAAGTCCAGCATTTCAGGGGACACAAGAAATGCTGCATTCTCTTCACACCGTCATCATCCATTGTGGGAAGCCCTGAAACAACATTTCGGGTGAGCAGCTCTGAGTGCGCTCTAATAGACAGACAAACCTTACAAAGGCTTTCTAATTGTGCAACAGTTAACCTGAGCTAGAGGGATTTCACTTATGAAGAATGCAGGCACTATGGAATGCACTGCTGGTAAAGAGGCCATGGGAACTAACCAAGTGTTTGCTGACCTGAGTCAGTAGGACTCCTCCTTTAAGCTCCATTGTTGTGTGGCTTGGGACCCAAGTTTGATACTTGCTACCAACTCCTCCCCTCTCTCACGGCACTAAAACAGTATTATAATACAATTGACTCCGTTTTTTTATCAGAGGGTTGGCATGCTTTTAGGCGGTTTTAGGAATGTCTGCACTCTTTGATAAACTGACACCCAGTCAATGTATCACCAGCATGTTTTTCATTGTGGCTCAGGTGCAGTTTGCCTGAACTAGCAAGGTAACACCTGTTAGAGCAATGTTGTGTGTTTATCAGTCATGTTTAGAGGTGTTAAGAGAATCAAGGACGGGGGTTATAATTATTAAACCCACCTGTTTATTTTTAACTATACAAGTGACTGCAGGCTAGGCACAAAATTGATTTTTAAAACAGGATATGTTTAATAATCAATACATTATTACCATAAAAGTCCTTTTATACAGCTATATATGCATTATTTTGCTAAAACAAATCAAAGTAGTCTACTTGACTTGGGCCCTAATTATCTTAGTTCTTCTACTCATAAAAAGAAAACGCTATTAAATACAGTTTTGTTAAGTGCAATTAGCAGGTGGTCAAAGTTTTGATTTGGTCCCAGCCTTAGATTTGATAAAACTGTATACTGGGTCAGAGTTCGGTTGTTTGTAATCCTTCGAGGTTTACTTGGATAGCTACAGAGTGGTGCTTGATGCAATCCAGGCTGATTCCTGTGCTATATATAAAATGCTCTAAAAAGTCCAGCTGGGTGTCCTAGCGGGGTATAGCTCACATAAACCTCTTAATTTTAAGTTGTTCTCCAGTATTTTACATGTTTTCATTTAATTTATATATTATATATTGTATACTTCAATTAACTTGCTGCCACATCAGAAACCTTTAAAAAAAGTGTAACATGTCAAGTACTTGCACTACCATTACAATTTAAGTATAATGGAGCTGATTAATAAATGAATAAATATTCATCATGCTGCTACCACTAATTATGGTATAGAGTACATAGACAGGGCCCATTAGGGTCCTGTTGAGGCAATTAAGTTAACTTAATACTTGAAGTGAATTGAAATTAAATTAAAAAAAACCTGCCATAACACTGTAAACTGAATGAAGGGCCACTATGGGAGCCAAGATAGCACTAATTCATTCATAACTTCAAACACTCAGTCACAAGTTTACAAAGTCAAGTAGACAAACAATTGGTTAATTCCTCCATCTGTGCTTGACGTTTACATTTTCTTGGGGTTAGTCATTTTTTACACCATTCCTGTCTTGCTCATTGTGATTTAAACTGACTTGTAATAGGGAGATGCAGCTTTTACATGTAGAAAAGTGGACTATATGTCAGCGACAAGGAGGGAATGTCCATTTATACAAATAGTATACTCCAACCTCTGTATACACAGTGAAATAACCAGTGACTAAAGGGACTGCACATTTGTGTCTGCTGAAGGCGAAAACTGTCATTTAATAAATCAAACTTGTTGACTGCATATTGACTCTGTGTGTACCGACCTGAAGAAAAGAAAGCAACAACTGCCATATTTGCATTAGTCTGTTGGTTCCCACATTTCCACACCATAAACAGCAGGCACTTTGGCCACCTCACCCTCAATTCTGGTAGTTAAAAGAGGCAAGAAACATTCTTTTCTGATCTTAAGAGCATTCTGTTCTTATCTTAAGAGCATTATGTTCTTATCTTTCATTCTGCCATATTGCATTTCTGTCAAACACATGCCTGGGGACACTGCTTCGCATGGGAACAAGATGTGCATCATTAGGCCCTTTTGTATTACTACCTCTGACATGTCACTGACAGATAGAGACCAAAAGTATTTACCTTCATTTTTTTCAGTTATTTTTCCTTTTTTTTCCTTTTTTTTGTTATTCACAAAATTGTATTATTCTGTAACTGAATTATAGGTCTTATTGACTTAGTTTTTTACAGTAAAATTTGTAATCCGTTCATTTGTAACTCATACACCTGTAAAACTCTTCACTTAATATAAGCAAATTAACAAAAGTGGTAATTGTATCAGAATGCAAATGCATTTTACTGATACTTTCCAGTATACTAGTCATACTTTAAGAATCTCAAGTAGTATCTTCAATAGGACCCAGAAGTACTATACGGGCACCACTTAGGGTGACCACATGTGTGTGTGTGTGGGGGGGGGGGTTAATATGTATATTTACATATTTGATACTGTATATTTCATAACAGTATTTAAAAATTAAGTATCAACTTTGACTTCTCAGTATTCAACGTTTTCACCTCAGTATCCAGTTCTATATAAATTCTATACTATTCCAATAATGTTTAA
Organism: Acipenser ruthenus; assembly: GCF_902713425.1. Taxonomy (NCBI): domain Eukaryota; kingdom Metazoa; phylum Chordata; class Actinopteri; order Acipenseriformes; family Acipenseridae; genus Acipenser; species Acipenser ruthenus. Next base: position 50,393,292 of record NC_081191.1, on the reverse strand, counting down.
AAAAACTCTTGTTATAGCTTTGTCAATTATTGGGAATGATTGAATAAATACAGAACGACAAGTTTGTTATTAAACTGGAATTATTATGGAATTAATTAAATAAATGGCCAGATTTATTAAGGTATTTTACAGAAAGTAAATTAAAACCGGGAGTTTGTTATACTGTAAAAACCTGGTCTTCTACATTTCATTTGCCTTTCTGCTATTTTCTGAATAATATGATTATTTTTTAGTTGTTGAATGTAAATTACTTAAGGAGCATGTGACAGCACTTCAAGCAGTTACTGTATTATGACAACAGCAGTAGGTCCAAAGTTCAGTCAATAGCGCCCACTGCACATTCTGACTTCTATCCTTATTAATCAGTCAATCAACAGAATCCTTTAACCAGGCAACACCAACTAAAAGGTTATTGCTTACTGAAGTGACCTGGGGAACAAGAGACTGAGAATTACTCAGGGTAGGGGAAGTTTAGCCAAGCTGGAATTGCCATGTATTGGTGCAGTAGGGTTTACACTGCAGGCTCTCTTTGAATGAGCACTAGGGCATATGTAGTACCAACAAACTAGACAGGGCCTTGGGTCAGCATCTAATCCAAGAAAGGTACCCCTTACAGCACAATTCTGTAGCAGAGTACAATTCAGGGGTATTGATTGAGCTCTCACTAACGTGATAGAATGCCCCCTACCGGTCACTTGTATAAAGTTGTGATATCAACAAAATAGGCCAGTTCATTTGTATTCCTTGTTGTAGTAGAAATTGAGGGAGCTAGCTATTCTCATATAATTATGCCCTTTCTGTAGACATCATGTATTTATATATTATTGGTTGGTAATATATTCTGACCCATATATTATTCTCTATATAATTCTACTTGGCAAGCTCATCCATAATTCAAAGTAGTACAGTTTTTATCAATTTGTATAATTTATATTGTATGTTATATGCATACTATTTTTTAAAACACACACTTATGTTTACACAAATGAGTGTAGAAAGAATGCTCTACTCAAGACTCTGCATTGTCGTGAGGGTTCTCCACCTCCACCTCCAGGTTTGCAAAGCATAGACCCCAACATCAAACAAGCACAAAACAAAAGAACCAATAGTATAGAAATAGTAAAATAGCCCACATTTTTTATATTTTTAAACATCCATAAAATAAGCTCAAAGCAGCTCAATCCGACACCTCTCCATTGACTGTCTTCTCTAGAAAATCTTCTCCCGAGCTCTCTCCACAACTCTTTGCGTGCCGCATAGAGGCCCCGAATATCAAAGCTTTGCTGACTGTCGAGGGGGGCTTTTGTGGTGGTGTTTTAACTTTCCGACTTTTTCCCAAACAAAAATCTAAAATAGCCAGGAAGGATGAGAAGTCGCAAAACCCCAATTCCGACAGTATGAGGAATGTTATGCAAATGAAATGGGTACCTGTGACAGAAATACAATTAGTTTTGGTTGTAAATCTCCCTCCAGACCTGTGAGGGCGCTAAGCAGCAAAAGGAGAAGTCTTTGGACGGGCTGGCCTGACAGTTCTTTCCCCGGGCTGGGAAGTCAGTCAGTCTGGAAAAAGGCAAGACTCCGTTGCAGGAACGTATTGACCTGGAAGGGAAACAACGTAGCAGCTGCAAATAGTAGAGACAGCTGCACTTGTTTACCAAGGGGTCATGCATGATAGCATAAAGAGGACAGAGAATCACAATCTTTTCCTTCGCTTGGTTTGAGAGACAAGGAACTGGAAGAACCGGGAGAAAACCCCTAAAAACTAAAAAAAAGAGTTTGTGAGTGTTTTGTTTGTTTTGTCGCTGTTAGTAATTGTCTTTTGTTTTTGTAAATCACTAGACGGCGAACACGTCTCCAGAGCTACCACCTTGGGCCAGCACTACCCGGAACAACACTACACCACAGTCACTGTATAATTGTTATCACCCAACACAAGCACTACTGCACGCATCTGGATTGGTGACCGTGTATTGTATTATCGTGGCGGATAACATGTCTTTATTATTTGGACTGCAAACCATTTATTATTGTTTCTTCTGTGCTTTACACATTGTGTGTATTGCTGGAGGTTTATTGTTTGGTCGCCAGACTAGGAGTTATAAAATAAAGACCCCCTTTTCCAAATGGATTACAGTTTCCTGGTTTGTGATTATTTCTGCACTCTCTCACCTCTGCACCTGTTTCCAATCACCAGCCACTTAGTCACAGTACCTAATTAACATACCCCAAATGCAAAAATCAATAGTGTTTATGGTCAGATTGAGTATTTTCCATCTAATGTGGTTTCAGCTGTTTCAGAATCCTAATGAAGGTGGGAACCTATTTCAAACAGGCTCCATGCTAAAATAAAAAGGCTGTGCTGTGGGTGGAGTGACTCTTCTTGACTATACTTGACTCTTCTTGACTATACTAATGCTGATGGTGCCCAATGTGCTGCTAGGTGTGACAGGGTCAGGTGTTGTCCCGCTGTTAGTAGGGGTTCCTTAAATGAACTTGTTATCTCAGAAGGATGAGCGCTGAAAGGATCTTGGTCCTCACCCCAACACTATTTGTCTTTCTTCACCCTATCAGTCACTTACTGTAGACCTGTGGGTATATGCCTGTTCTGTGCATACTTCTAATCACATCAGTACAACTTCACCTTATTTGGCAGGGCTCAGGATTTAGTTACACGGTGGCTACCTGACTTAACAGTGATTGTAAATAGCAAATATAAACTAGGAAATCCCTCCCTTCCAAATCTTACAGATAGGCCCCGCCTATCTATTCCAGGTGACATCCCACAGGACATACCGTCCAGCTGTGCTCCCCAGCAATAAAGTGCAACGTGGCGGCATGTTATCTGGCATCGGATGTGGGTAAGAGATGGGCAAATGGTCAGGAGGAGCCTTGTATCGTTGATGTGGTTGTCGGTAAAGTGAGTACCCATGCATTAGTGGACAGACTTTAATTTAGACAGCTCTCTTGGGCAGTGTGTCATGGCAGCCACAAGCTCAGGTGGCAATCTCCTGTATCCATGGAGATATGGCGGCATACCCCACACTAAATATATATATATCGGCAGGACCGATGCAGCGTCACCTCGTAGTGGGGGTGGTGGAAAGGCTACCACACCCAGTAATTGTGGGCTGGGACTGGCCAGAGTATAAAAAATTGTTAAAAAGGCAGTCCCGACCGTACACGTAAACGTGGCCGAAAAACAAGGGGAAACGATTGACTTGTTTTCTTCCCTTTTTCATCCTAGAAAAACAAAGAAAGAGAGACGGATCGAAACATGGGAAGGTGCATCAATGAGACGAGGTTGGGGTCTGGTGGGAGAAAGCTTGGCTGGTATCAAACACCAATCAAATGGACTCCTTACGCAGTGTGACTGAGAGGGCGAGGTTACTGGGCCACTTGGGGCAGATGTTACTCTGGCTCCTCAATATACCGGACATGTGGGACCAACACAACGACCCCACACTGGTGCACGCTTGGGGACAGGTCAGGTCTATTGAAGGTAAGGATGTTGACGGTGCTGGGGTGCTAGTATATCCACACTTCATTATCAAGGGGCAATTATTATATAGGGTTATCCCTGCCATGGGCACAGGACAGCCTGTAACACAACTGATGGTTCCCCAGTCTTTATCAGCCCAAGGTCATGAGCCTGGAGACATGATATCCCTTTTTCAGGACACCTGGGAGCTGTTAAAACTAGGGAACACATACTGGCTCGATTTTATTGGGAAGGACTTCATAAAGAAGTGTCGAAATATGTAGCCACATACACAGACTGCCAGCGAGTAGTGCCAGGTCGAGTGTGCCCCGCCCCTTTGTTCCCACTGCCAATAATTCCCACTCCCTTTGAACACCTTGCAATGGGCATTGTAGGCCCTTTGCTACCTTCTGACTCTGGGTATACGCATATATTAGTAGTGGTAGATTATGCAACATGATACCCGGAGGCAGTTCCATTGAGGTCTACTAGTGCAGCTGCAATTGCTAAAGAATTAGTGCAGATTATGTCCAGAGTAGGGATCTCCAAAGTGATACCAAGACTGATCATGGAACTAACTTTTTGTCCAATACGTTACAGCAAGTATATAAAATATTACAAATACATCTCATCCGGACATCTGTTTATCATCCACAGACGGACGGTTTGGTGGAATGTTTTAATCGGACTCTAAAGCAGATACTGATACGATTTGTGAACCAAGAGCAAAAACATTGGGCATTGCTTCTTCCCTACCTCCTTTTTGTAGTGAGAGAGGTGGCCCAGGACAATCTAAAATCGGCTCAGCACCGGCAACAGCAGCATTACAACAAAAATGCACGTATTCAGACCTTTTGACCAGAAGACAAGGTACTGTTGCTTCTTCTTACATCAGAATCCAAACTGTGTGCTAAATGGAAGGGGCTGTGTGAGGTAATTCGGGCTATAGGGTAAGTGAATTATGAAATTTGGCAGCCCGATCGCCGCAATGAGCAGGAAATTTACCATGTCAATTTATTGAAGCCCTGGCAGCCCTAGCCCCAGGCGAGGTAAAGGATGATTTTGGACCCTGTATAGAGGCCCCTAGCACTCTGAGCATTCCGATGGGGGAACAGTTACTTCCAGATCAGAAACGAGATCTGTGTGAGTTAATTGGAGAGTTCAAGGATGTTTTTTCTCCCCCAGGTATCAAGGTTCAAGAGAAACCTTACCGGATCCTGGAGTCGACAAAGTGACGTTAGCGAAGAGGTGCGGGCGATGCTCGAACTTGGGGTGATTGAGCCTTCCAGGAGCGATTGGTACAGTCCAGTTGTGATAGTCACCAAAAAGGACAGCACCAACTGCTTCTGTGTTGATTTCCATAAGGTAAACGCTATTGCCAAGTTCTATGCCTACCGCATGCCTCGGGTCGACGAGCTTCTCAGACTGGGAACGGCAGGTTCATCTCAACTTTGTACCTCATGAAGGGATACTGGCAGATCCCCTTAACCCGCAGTTCACAGGGGAAAACTGCATTTTCTACCCCTGATGGTCAGTTTCATTTCATAACCATGCCGTTTGGGCTACATAGTGTGCCCGCTGCCTTTCAGAGACTAATGGCCCACATAGTGAGTATGCATTAGAGTATATTGATGTGGTGATTTACAGCTCCACCTGGCGAGAGCATATGGCTAGGCTCACGGCTGTCCTACAGTCTCTGAAGGTAGCCCGGCTGACAGCCATCTTGGGTAAATGTGCATTTGCCAAATTAGAAACGCAATAGTTAGGATTTATTGTGGGACATGGGCAGGTGAAACCCATCGCCACCAAAGTCCATGCTTTGATGGACGTGGCAATCCTGAAAACCCAGGTGAGGTCTCTCTTGGGGTTGGCCGGTTATTTCCGACGCTTTATCCCAGAATATGCCACAGTGGTCAACCCTTTAGTGAACCTCACTAAAAAGTGTGCACCAAATTTAATTAAATGGACAGGACAATGTCAGGGGGCGTTTGATACTATTAAGCAGAGACTCTGCCAAGCCCCTACCCTTATCACACCAGATTTTGATAAGGAATTCATCCTCCACACTGAACCTTCGGATGTTGGTCTGGGGGCAGTCTTGTCCTAGCAGGTCGACAAAGTAGAACACCCCATCCTCTATATAAGTAAAAAGATGCTCCCCCGGGAGAGTAAATACTTCGTCATAGAGAAGGAATGTCTGGCCATTAAATAGGCGACTCAGACCTTACACTATTACCTATTTGGACATTCATTCAATCTCGTCACTGATCACGCTCCACTCAAGTGGTTAAGCACGAAGAAGGACAGCAACGCCCAGATAACTCGGTGGTATCTGGCGCTGCAACCCTTCATGTATTTTATTTCACACCGTGCAGGGAAAGATCACCAAAATGAGGATTTTGCTCCACTCTGAACGGTGGGATATGTAACAGAGAGTGAATGAATCCGAGTCAACAATCTCCATCCCGACCTCCCGACCTGTGAGGGCACTGTATTACAGGAGCAGTGTGCCCCAAAATGGATGGTTTGGCAGTTCATTCCAGGGTCAGTCGGAAGTCGGCCATCCAGAAAGGGGGTGGAGTCACAATACCAGAAGTCATCGTCTTAATGTGGTAGGCGATGTGTCAGTCATGGATTGGAGGATACATGATTGCACTCGTTACTGAAGGGGTCGTGGCTGATGGTATATCAAGGGATGTGGCCAAGCGATCTGTTCCTTGGGTATGGACACTGAAAGACCTATAAGGACACAACTGTGTTATAAATAAACCGTGAGTTTTGTGTGTTTTTTGCTATTTCTATTTAAACTGTTATTTGTCATTACAGAAGGCAAAACTCCGGGAGCTGTAGCTAAACTGCCAGCAAATAAACCTGGACTATACTTCACCATTATACACGAATAAACCTATAAATCACCACTTTCACTAAGAGCACTCACTCTGGACTTGTGACCGTGTTGTGTTTGTGTGTATTATTATTTCAGTTTCGTTGTATAGAGCCAGGTATCATTATTTATCAGCAAATAAAGAGCTGCTTTTTCACAGTGAACTGTCTTGTGACTATCATTCCTGAACACCACATCACCACTGCACCTGTGCACTACAAACCACTTTGCCACATACATATATTTAGTAAAAGTCAAAAAAGCACTGGTCAAAATGACCACTCCAGTAGTTCTAGTGTTAAATCCCATTCCCGCCAAATCCATTTGTGGAATGTGGCTGGAGTTTGATTTGATGGTAAATTAAGCCCCAGCCACATGGTTTAAAAAGGAGCTGGGAAACCAGTTCTTTGTTATTTTGTTCCATCAAGCTTGAAGCCTCAAGACTGTGTGTACATCCAGGGTGTGAACCAAATATGTGACCCCTGTGGGTCAATTGCAGCGTACCAGTGATTTAGTCCACATGAAGTGGACTAAAATGTAGACTAGAAAATCCTGCAAATCTGTACTAACTTAATCCTGATTGCAGCGTACCAAACAGATGATCCCGGTAATTGGTTTAACAGATCGGAACAAGTTAGACCGATAATGGGGACTAACCTACAGCTTTGGCCAAAAGTATTGCAACACCCTATAGAATTAACACATTTTACTTCATAAAGTCGAATGAAACCTGTTAAATAATGTTACGTTAATATATTAAATGACATACCACTTGTAGTTTTCCATATACTTAACAAAAAACTGACAAATTGAAAAATGTGACTTTTCCAAACCTAACATGAAACGCTGTACTGTTATAGGCTTCCGGTAGACTTCTATGATACCATTTTGTAGTTTCTTTGACACATGATGCTGAATAAAATATCTAAATTATGTTCATACAGTTTTTTTTAATTATCTAAATCTTTCTCAGTGTTTACAAAGAAATATGTGTAGATGTATTCTTTTTGAATGATTTACAAGTTAAACCAGATCACATATAAACATTCACTATTAAATGTCATTTTTTTAGTGTGTGGCTTATCCAGACTATTTCTTTGTTTTATTTATTTTTATTTCGTCTCCAAAAAAGGAGCAAAAGCAGACAATATTTTCATGACTAGCTACAGTTGTGTTTTTTTATGTACTCGTGCTGTGTTCGTGTTGTTTGCTTCGCTCCCGGTGTGCATAGCCCTTAAGTCTAGGTCAGTGGAGTAGCTGTCAGCCATGTGCAAAAATCTTGATCCATCACCAGCACCCAAAAAAAAAAAAATCTAGTGGTCTAGGTTAAGGGTTTTCATCAATCCCATGGTTTTTCAGCAGGGGTCTCACTGGTGTGAACATTTAGGGGTTGACATCTATGAATAGACCATTAGTTGTTTATAGTTACTGAAATTGTATTGTGTTAAACTGAAAATGGTATCAAAGGTACATAATTAAAAAGTCTATTTAAAATGTAGGGCCTATATATATATATATATATATATATATATATATAGCGCAAGACTTTATTTTCACGGATCTGACTGCCTGAATGTGGTGGACATGAGAAATGTACAGAATAAAGTTTTCAGATGTAGTAGTCATTTTAGAGGAAAATGCAGCTGTCTCTGCAAAATATTCTAGGATCTAGGACAAGCAAGCGTACTAAGTTAGTCTTATCCTTTACAGTACTAAGTTTAATCCTCTTGAATAGGATCGTCACGAATCTGATTTGGTACGCTGCAATCAGGATCTTGTTTAGTCTCATTTAGCGGATGATCCACCTGTGATGATTAACTTCTGGTAGCTGCAATCAGGATTAGAAGCTGTACTAACATTAGAACAATCATGTGGACTAAACCTGCTTAATCCACTAGTTAGACACATCAAGTGTACTAAATTTGGTAGTCAGCAATTGACCCAGAGGTCAATTTAACCAGGGTTCTAGTTATTAGAATACAGAAAAGCTTAGGGATGTAAATCCCACAACAGTTTATAGAGGATGTGTTAGGAGTGTCCCTGCAGCGGGACCTCCCTATTTAGTGGGAGCAGCGCTAAAGCCAACTGTGTGGTGAACATTTATTTTCTAGCTGTGTGATTCCCACTGTTTTGTTTTCACTTTTTTGTATTTATTACAGTGTTTGTGTATGTCCTCCTGCACTAGGGTTACCATAGCTGGTAGCAGCCACCTGCAACTGCAATTGTAACTTGTAAATAAAACCTGGACGCCTGAATGGCGTATTCAATTGCATCCCTCTGTCTCTCTGGTCATTCAGCGGACACCCACAACTGACGTAACAGGTGACAAACCCCCGTTACAGTGCTATATATATATATATATATATATATATATATATATATATATATATATATATATATTCGTAATGTTTTCTTTCAAGAAAAAAAAATCCAAGTAAATACTGGTTTTCATACGGATGTGTTGTAGAAAATGTGTAAACCGGACAGCTGAGTTTGCTTTATTTATATGGGTTTATTTATTTCTCATCACTTTAACTGTACACTGTTGCTCTGTCCAAGTATTGCCCTACCTGGCGTACGTTTATAGCATTATACAGTACTGTCTACTGGCTAATGCATGGGGCCATGTGTATTTGGCGTATAGGCCAACTCGGTACAGTACATGTTCCAGCAGTGGCAGCACCATTCTTACCAGTCCCAGGAGTAGCAGCACCAGTCTTACCAGTCCCAGCAATGGCAGCACCAGTCTTACCAGTCCCAGCAGTAGCAGTACCAGTCTTACCAGTCCCAGCAGTGGCAGCACCAGTCTTACCAGACCCAGCAGTGGCTGTACCAGTCTTACCAGTTTCAGCAGTGTCGGCACGTCTTACCAGTTCCAGCAGTGTCAGCACCGGTCCCGGCATTAGTAGCACCAGTCTTACCAGTCCCAGCTCCAATCTTACCTGTTCCAGCTGTAGCATGCATGTATCTCAATGAAGGTATAAATCCATCTACATATTCATATTTATAAGTTGTATTCTTCTTTTCCTTTTAATATCACACATTTCTGACTGAATAGGGTAATTTTAGGTTGGTGTTGTTTTTCCTGGGAAACAATTTGTTTTAAAAAATATGGGTCATGAAATTTCAAACATCATCCACGGTGGGTCACTGGCTAAAGAGTTAGCGACTTATATTGCTTTACAGTTTCCATTCATAGTCTCCAGGCTTTATAAGATGCTAAATTTTACCTTCATAACATATACAGGATATGCAGGGGTTTTTTTAGACAAAAATTGGATTTTTGCCTCAGTAAAAATATATTCCTAGCTACGCCCCTGCTCTGTATCTATATTTTTGTGTCTGTTTTAAACTCTTAAAAAATAAACCCCTATTGCCCCCTATATTTGGGGGCATAAATATTTATAAAAGTAAAAATGTGTTCTTTAATTCTAGCTTTAACTTTTAAAACATGCCCTTTTTCAATCAATAAAACACCTGCTGCTAAACTCGGTTCAAAAAGCATGGCAGCCCCTGCACTGGTATTAGAGCCGTGGCCCAGCACACACAGCCCTGTCCACTGCAGCTGCCAGTCCGCTTCATAGCCTGGGTCTGAGTGCATCTCCTGAAGGAACGCAACCTCTACCCGCTTCAGCTCTAAAAGGTTAAAAACGTGCTCTCTTAAAAAGTTGTCTGCAGCCATTAGCATTAAAATAGATTAAAACATTTGTTTAGGTGCCATTAAACATTTGTTTAGATGCCATTAAACTATACATTTTAAAATGCATCTTTGTTTTTCTGTCACAAACTTTTTGGCATGTCTAGCTCTTTCACAGTTGACTTCTTATATGCTAGTTCTGTATACTAAATAAAGATCTTAGATCAGAAAAAATGGGTGCTACATCCACCCTGCATTTTCATTTTCATTTTATCAAGGAAATCATTTTAAGCAGATACAATGCTACGCCGAGTGGCTTGGCTCTCGGGGATGTCGGAGAACAACGAGGAGTCGGAGATTTCTCCTTAATCCATGTCTTGCCCTTCCTCACAGCTTTCACCCTCTTCCAGGTCAGCGCCCGTTTCCTCCTCTGCTGTCAGTGGCTGCTGCAGCTGGGCAGGATCCCTTACAGAGCTCGGAGCCCTGCTCTATCTTACCTTTGCCCACTGACGAATTTTCTTCACTTTTGTTTTTTTCTTTTTTTCTGGAGTGATAAACACTTCCTCACTTTCACTTTCGGGGATCCTGCCCTCCTCCCCAGAATGCGTCCTTTTTTCCTGCCACTGTGCATCTGTCTCTGGCAGCAGCCAGTGGCGGCGTTAGGGATATGCAACCCATACAATTGCATGGGGCCCCAAGGCAGCGAAGATGAGTTTTTTTTGTTGTTTTTTTTTAACATTTTATTAACAATACATACTAATTCAAAACATGACAAGACAACAAGGTGACAGTTACATGACACATGACTAGGGAAAGCCAAAGCGAAGTGTATATCGCTTTTTAAGATGTTCGGGCCGGAGCAGGGACTCTGCCGGTGCCGAGTGTTGCAGGTTAGAGCACGACACACATTACGTGAAAAAAAATACATTACCAATACTGACAGCCGTGTGACCTGACAAGACCTGACAGAGGGGGTTATGCTGCAGATTATAAATGTGTTTAAGGTTAACAAATAAAAAAATTTTAAAAAATAAAAATAAGGTATACCTATTTTACACGTGATTACATAGATCGGTTAAATTTTGTGATTATTTTTGTAATAGAATAGTCCTATTCAGTTTCATAGTGCATTTATTTGTGCAGTCTAAAAAACAACCCTCATACGTAACGAGTAGATTAACCCATCTTCTAGCGCGGACCGTTGCTTATGCTTTAATTACCACAGAGTAAGCGCGTGAAAAAGAAAAATGAAATTACGTATCCCTGCAGCGATGAAAAGCGAAAACACAAGAAAAAACAAAGCATATGGTAACTTACCCTAAACTAACATCATTCTTTGCATCACAGCAAGAGGCAGGCGATAAAGAAGATGTTAATACTAGTAGTACGTCGTTGGCTGCAGCTACTGCGGATGTTACTGGACCACATCTCACATCATGCTGCCGCTAGCACAGCAGCTATCAGCATGTTATTTAATGAACCATCACTTTGGCCAGATCACATAAGCAATGGTCAATGATGCGAAATTGTAAAAAGAGGTCTGAAGCAGATTATGGAAATGGAATTTCCACAGAACGATATGACAGCAGTTGCACGCCGTTTTACAAAAGAGAACTACTACATGCACATGAAGAATGGTGGCAACATTCTTCGGTACGTGGCGTGTATATTCTCCTTCTTCGGATGCAGTGTTTTGCTTTTGCTGTGCCCTCTTTGGCAAACATGATAACAGTATTTCCACGGAGGGCTTCAAGGTCTGGCAGCACCTTTCACGTAATCTTAAAGCCCAGCCTCCTGCAAGGATTGCAGTCCTACCGCTACCTTACACAGATGACTAAGCCAGTCCTCACTGTGGATAACCACGTCATCTATGTAAGCGGTGGCGTACTGCTGATGGGACCACAAAATGTGATCCATCATCCTCTGGAAAGTGGCTGGTGCTCCGTACAACCCAAAGGGCATGGTCCTAAATTGGTATAACCCAAAAGGAGTCGAAGATGCGGTTCTCTCTCTGGATTCCGGGGTTAGGGATACCTGCCAGTACCCCTTCATTAAATCCAGTGTCATCATAAAATAAGCCATGCCTAGATGCTCCAGCAATTTATCTACCTGGGGCATGGGATAAGCATCATCTTCGATTTTTCATTGACTCGCCTGAAGTCAATGCAAAATCGAGTTGACCCATCTGGCTTATCCATTAAAACAAATGGACTGTTCCAGTCACTTTGGGACTCCTCTATTACACCCAGCTTGAGCATCTCATCAGTTTCCGCTTTGATTACTGCCTTTTGCGTTCAGGTATGCGGTACGGCGAACTGGCGACCCCGGCTTAACTTCAATGTGATGGTGGGCTACTCGAGTCTGCCCCAGGATGGGAGAAAACACATCAGGAAATTCCGCCACCAGCGCCCAAGCCTGACATTTCTGTGTTGGTGTCAGATTGTCTGCAATCTGTACTGACCCTGTTTTTGCCAACACAGAAAGATTCGGTCCCAGGTCTGTGACGTCATTTGCTTGCACCACTAACAAAGCCTCCTGTTGCAACCAGGGCTTCAAAAGGTTCACATGATAAATGTGCTTTTCTCTCCATCGCTCCGGCTGGCAGATCTCATAGTCCATCGTCCCAGTCCGATGTGTAACCTCAAAATGTCCTTGCCACTTCACCAGACATTTGGACTCAGAGCTGGATAACAATAAAAGTACTTTTAACCAGGCTCCTCTGTTGTATTTGTCATGCGCCCACTTCCCTACGACTCAAGACGTTTGCGCAGATCCAACACATACCGGACCGTATTGGTCAAATTGTCCTGCTGCTCCTCCCACATCTCTCTGACCAGATCAAGTACACCCCGGAGTCTCTGCCCATACAGCAACTCGAATGGAGAAAACCCTGTAGAAGCCTGAGTACCTCTCTGATAGCAAAGAAAAGGGGAGGAATCAGCTGGTCCCAGTAGTGCACGTCACTAGTAATAAATCTGCGGAAAATGTTTTTGAGGGTCTTATTAAAACGCTCCACAAGACCAACGGTCTGAGGATGGTAAACTGAGGTCCTAATGGTCTTAATCCCCAAAAGTTTACATGTTCTGCGAACTAGCCGGGACATGAAGTTGGTGCCTTGCTCGGTCAGTATTTTCTTGGGGATCCTGACCTGGGAAAAAACCTTCACTAGCTCGTTGGCAACATATTTAGAAAATACAGCTCAGAGGGGAATGGCCTCCAGATAATGCGCAGCGTAATCCAAAATGACCAATAGGTGTGTGTATCCCGCCGCACTCCTTTGTAGTGATCCAACTATATCTACTTCAATACGCTCAAACTCAGCTTCCACTAGTGGCAACGGCACCAGTGGGGCCCGTGGGACAGCTCTAAGGCTGGCATTCTGGCACTCCCCGCAGCATTCGCATAAACAACGGACATCATCATCCAGCCCCAGCCAAAAGAACTGTGTCACGAGCCTCACTTTGGTCTTGTCCCTTCCCAAATGACAAGACAGAGGAATAGCATGAGCCAATTGCAACAAATCTTCTTTAAAAGGCTGCAGAATGAGCAACTGATGACACACTTCCCCCTTCTGGGGTAATTTTTCAACACGGTACAAAAGATCTCGATCAATTTCAAAGTGAGGGTACGTGGCGGCATATCTGGGCTCAACCACCCGACCATTAACCACAGCTGCTTGGTCAAAGAGCCTGCCCAGCATGTCGTCACGCTCTTGCTCGAGCCAGAAGTCACGGGAGCGAGTTAAAAAATCAGCTCTCATGGCTTCTAGCTCAGGATCGGCCGCGGAGCCAGACCCCTGCGTCTCCAACCTGCGCTCTGCTATTCCTTCACTATACACTGGGGAGGCCAAGATTCCCCCAGCTACCTACACACGTCCCCTAGGGTACGTAATAATTATTTTTATATTCCTTTTATTTAATAGCAGCTGTCTTTTATTTAATCAATCTGTTATTTGTACCAATGTAATGAACTATAAAATAAAATCTAAGAAATTACAGCATTGAGACAAGCAGACTGTAGTGGATGACATCAGACCAGAAAGGAATACACAGAGACAGTAGTGGAGTGTGTTGAAACTGAGTCGTGGCAGCGCTCAGTGTTTTAATTGAACAAAATAAAAGGTTTAAACAAAACAGAAGACAGGACACGGCACTTACGCCAAAATAAATAGACAAACAAAACGGACTAACACTCAAACAAACGATGGACTAAGAGACAAACAAACACGGTGAGTACAAATACTTATTGTTATTATTATCGTTTATTTTCCTTTCTCCTCTCCACACCTGTTCTCCACTCACCGAACACACAACCCTGAGTGAGTAAAACGTGCATCTATATATACTGTTGTGCTGGGATTCAATTACTAATTAATTATTCACTTGAATCCCAGCACGTGAATTAATTATGTGCAACCTCGTGCTCGCATATTAAACACTTTAAATGCACGTGAAGTGCAATTCCCGTACCTAAATACAATTATACATTTTAAATAACTCGTGCTTCACACACCCATTTATATCCCATGCAGCCACATCTATACAGCAACATTAACACACCACATGCAACATATAACACAGAAATGCACACAGGGGCAGGACACATTGCCACAAGCATTCATTCACGTTTATTCACACTATATATATATATATATTATTATTATTATTATTATTTATTTCTTAGCAGACGCCCTTATCCAGGGCGACTTACAATCGTAAGCAAATACATTTCAAGTGTTACAATACAAGTAATACAATAAGAGCAAGAAATACAATAACTTTTGTTCAAGCAAAGTACAAGTGTGACAAACCACAATTCAATAATACAGCAGATAATATTGATAGTGACATCAGGATATGATTAAATAGTGATAGTTACATCAGGATATGATTAAATACAAAGTACTACAGGTTAAACACTTGGCAGATTACAGTATTCTGAAGTACAGGATTAAATGCAGTAAAATAGGGGGCAGATAAGAGCAAAATAAAGCACATTTACATGAAGGGTGATAGTGTCCCAGGATACAAACAGAGGAGTTCTACAGGTGCTGTTTGAAGAGGTGAGTCTTAAAGAGGCGCCGGAATGTGGTCAGGGACTGGGCAGTCCTGACGTCTGTAGGAAGGTCATTCCACCACTGCGGAGCAAGGGTGGAGAAGGAGCGGGCTCTGGAGGCAGGGGAGCGTAGCGGAGGTAGAGCTAGTCTTCTAGTGCAGGCGGAGCGGAGAGGTCGAGTGGGGGTGTAGGGAGAGATGAGGGTCTGGAGGTAGCTGGGTGCAGTCTGGTCAAGGCATCTGTAGGCTAGTACAAGAGTCTTGAACTGGATGCGAGCGGTGATCGGGGGCCAGTGGAGCGAGCGGAGTAGTGGAGTAGCGTGGGCGAAGCGAGGCAGAGAGACCACCAGGCGGGCAGCAGAGTTCTGGATGAGCTGGAGCGGACGGGTGGCGGACGCAGGGAGGCCAGCCAGGAGGGAGTTGCAGTAGTCTAGGCGGGAGAGTACCAGGGCCTGGACCAGGAGCTGGGTAGCATAGTTGGTGAGGAAGGGTCAGATTCTTCGGATGTTGCTCAGGAAGAACCGGCAATATATATATCCTGTTATTTACAGGTAATTTTCACTGCACTGCTAGTATGAAGACTTTAATGCAAGTAATGCCTCTATGATGCCACATAGATTTCAGCCCAGAAAAATAGGTTTAAATAGCGCACCTTATCAGAGGTTAAAGCCTGGTTTCCAAACAAACTAATTATCGCTCACTTCAAGGTGCACACTATGATTATCGCCCTTTAGTAAATACAGCGTGAATAAAGCTCATCTCATTATTCAAAGCGGGGTGCCTCATTTAAATATATTACCATGCATTACCATATAAATAACATATTCATTCTGATTACCATAGTATGGCACAATAAAATCAGTGTGCGCCATAATATGCCCACTATTTCATGCGATAATGAATGCAATTGCAATAGTAAATACGGAAATCATGAACATGCAAACTAATTGCAATTATGGTGCACCATAATGATTAGTGCCCTTTCGTAAAATATGTCCAAAGGATAGTATGGCTGGCCAAATAATTATGTCCAGTACTCCTTTACCTTTTTGGGTATCACTTTCCAAAAACTGATCTCTAAAATTGTACATGAACGCTAAAAACTGTTGTTATCAATACAGTTTCAACAAGTCAACAATTTACAGATTTTAGTATTTATTCTTCCATACATGTCTATGTTAAATAGTGGCACCTAGTTTTAATATCCATAAATTCATACAATATGTAGCTTGTTCAATCATGTAACATACAAAGGGTCCTCTCTCAAACTGTAGCCTGCTGAAGGTGTTACATTACTACATCTTGTCTTATTGCTGAAGGTGTTACATTACTACATCTTGTCTTATTGCTGAAGGTGTTACATTACTACATCTTGTCTTATTGCTGAAGGATGCTGCTACATATACAGCTATGGCCAAAAGTTTTGCATCACCCTATAGAGTTAATTAATTTTGCTTCATAAAGTCGAATTAAACCTGCTGTATAATGTTATGTTAACATGTTGAATTACATATACTTAACGAAAAACAGAAAACATTGAAAAATGTGACATTTTGAAATCTAAACCCTACCCCTGCCAAACTTACATTCAAAATTAAACCCAACACCAAAATCACACACACATACACACACACACACAGACAGACACACACACAGACAGACACACACACACACACACAAACACTATTGACACGTGTGTAAGGCTTTTGAAACTCTTGCCTATGTTTTGCCCTGACCTTGTAGCTCTTTAGCTTGGCATGTGGCCTGAAATACACCCATGCCAGGGAGTAACTGGCTTTTCATAATTCAGTGCAGCTGTGAGCTTGGACGGATGATAAAACTTTTGGTTTATCATATGTTGTTTCTGCTTAGAAAGCTGTTTTGAGCCTATGTACAAACCATAATCAAACCAATTAAAGCTGGTTCTAAAACCACTTTTGTTAAAAGTGACATGCTAGAACTTTAGGTAAGTGTCACGGAACGTCTAATAACACACTATACAAATGGAACACGTGGGCTTTTTCTGATAAACGTTAACCCTGTGCGGGGTGGTGTACATATTGTTTTGTTCCAGTTAAATGGCACAAGCTCTTATTGTTTCTTCAGCCGTTTGTTCCTTTCCATTATACAACCTTTGCTTATGTGTCCCTTTAAATGATGAAGAAGTGAAAAATCATTGAAACTGTCAGTAAACATTATGTGATGTTCCTGTGTTTAATTGTATCTCTGAATCAACTCAGGGTTAATGAACTCTTAAAATTAAGCTGTACATAGCTGGTTTACATCAGCAGTTTGCAATCACCAGCCTTGTTGTTTGACCTTGTGATGCGTGGGTATAGAGCTTTGCTGTCTGTGAAAATTGAGCAAAACTCATATCATATCAAGTTGTAACTATGCAGACAAGAAGACTGGGTATCTGGAAGCCTGGGCCACGGGAACCGATCCACAGGCGCCGGGGTGCTGTACAGTGATGGTGGTCGGGGTTGTGATGGAGGTGGTCTCCTCGCTTCCTCCTTCTCCCCTGGTTCTGGGTCTTCTATCAGGGGCGTCCATTTAACCCCCATGGTTACCCCTTTCTACCCTCTAAGTGACATTTTCCCACTCGGGTCTCCGCTAAAGAGGGGGCATTTGCCAGACTTGGGCCCTCTGGCATTGCCGGTTGTGCTGGGCCCTTCAGCGGTAGCAGGGGCAATATGCACTCTGAAGGTGGCAGCAGTGGCAGCTGCTCTGGGCCCTCCAGTGAGGGCAGCGCAGGCCTTGGTACGGGACCCTCAGCAGCAGGTGTAATGGCTGCTGAGGTTGGCCCGGCAGTTGCCCTTCTGAGTCTGGAGCCGGCAGAAGCTCCTCCCCCTCTGGCACTGGAGATGGCAGTGACTCTTCCTTCTATGTTCGTAGGCTGTGTGGTCCAGTGGTTAAAAAAGGGCTTGTAACCAGGAGGTCCCCAGTTCAAATCCCACCTCAGCCACTGACTCATTGTGTGACCCCGAGCAAGTACTGTTGATTTGATAGACAATGACATCTGTGCCTTCTGTTCTGTTGTCAATTCAACACTTGTCTTCTTTCTGTTCCTTAAGGATATTATCTTCAAGTATTGCTCATCTTTGTTAGACAGCTGGTGTTCCGGTCCTCAGGACTGTATATGCATCAACACGCACTTCCGCAGGTTAGTATTTCTAAGGGATTAATGTGTTCTTTTTTTGTGAGCAACTGTTTATTTTTTCCAAACAAAACAAATAAAACAGAGCAGTACAAAGCAAAACAAACTCAAGAATTATGTACAAAAGAGCTCATACACACAGCAAAGAGAAAAAAAGAAAAAGTAGTATTCCAGGAGTTTGGCCAGGGAGGTGGAGACCGAATCCCATGTCTCCACTGTCCCTTGCCCCATTTAGTCTAGCTGTTGCCCGCTCCAGATGAACAATATCTCTAAACACAGTTAACCAGTAGTAGGCTGCAGTCGTTGCAGGCTCAAGCCAGAGTGAGAATAACTTTTTTTGTAGCTGTCAACCTTGCCAACAGAATTTTACATTAAGGTCATTGCATTAAGGTCAACTAGTGAGTCATCATTGAGCAAAAATAAACAGGGTTCTGGCAGCAACTGAGAACATAACAATGTAGAAAGCACTTTGGCTACGTATTTACAAAATGCTGCAATTACTGAGCAGTTCCAGAACATATGAAGCACAGTACCAGGTGCACCAAGGTTGCAAATATTACAAGAAAAATCAGGAATAAGTTTCATACAAAAACACCTATAGGGAGTTGCATACGCTTTATGAATAAGTTTATAATGTATGAATTGATGGGCGGGATTTTTTGAGGCTGCAAGGTATTTGACCATACATTATCCCAATTAGGGGGATTTTCCAAACTCCCCAGTTCCCGATCCCAAATTTTAACAACAGCCAAGAGCCGTAAGATTTTTGTAACAGATTATTGCAAATATCTGAAACAACCCCTCGGGGGCGATTTGGATGGATCAATCCAATCTGCAATCAGATGAGATGGCAGAGCTGCATTCCATGGCACACCATAAGCACGCATAGCTGACCTAAGCCTTTAATACATGAAATAAAAGAAATGAGGAAGGAAGTAGGCCTCCTTGAGGTCTTGGAACATACAGAGACCTCCATTATCAAATATGTCCCCAAAAGTGGCAATACCTCGTGGTGACCAGGCTGGATAAATAAAGGGTTGGTTTCCTGTCAAAAGGAAGTAGTTATAGCAGATTAGAGATAATTTATTAAATTTGTAAGGACCCCCCAAATGTTTTTCAATGCTTTCCCATGTTCTCAGTGAGTTAGCTATAATAGGACCAAATTTCAAATGAATATTTCTAGAGCTAATACCAGCAAAAGGCAGGTCTTGTAATCTGTGACGTGATACCAAGGCTTCTTCCACAGAATGCCAGGGAACGCGAGAGTCGTGTTCCATCCAGGTTCTCAAAGCTTTAATCTGAAAAGCCCAGTAATAATATCTGAAGTTAGGAACAGAGTCCACCTGACAATTAAGCTAGTTGAAGAGTAGTTAACAGTACGCGTGGCCGCTTGCCCCCTGCCCACAAAATAAATTTTGAGATCATTGAGAGGACTTCTTCAAAAATATTGTGGAGGAGGAGCTAGAGGCAACATAGAAAACAAAAAATCAGATCTTCACAATTCCACAGCCTTTCTGTTCACGCGTTTCTTTATAAATTCCTTCTTATTTTGATACATCAATGTTCTTTAATGATCGTATTTTCTTTACATAAATCAATAAAATAACTCCAAGAAAACCCTCCCCTCCTATCAACAGCAGTGTGGAGTAGTGGTTAGGGCTCTGGACTCTTGACCGGAGGGTTGTGGGTTCAATCCCAGGTGGGAGACACTGCTGCTGTACCCTTGAGCAAGGTACTTTACCTAGATTGCTCCAGTAAAAACCCAACTGTATAAATGGGTAATTGTATGTAAAAATAATGTGATATCTTGTAACAATTGTAAGTCACCCTGGATAAGGGCGTCTGCTAAGAAATAAATCATAATAAATAAATAATAATAAATAAATAAACAATGGTATTTGGTTTGGTTAAATTAAAAAGTCTTATACATAAGAGAACAGCTAACCAAGGACTTACGATAAACAAAGTTTTTACAGCTTCCTGGGGGGCTTCACTTCGTGGGAAGAGTCAGCATCCCACTGGGTTTGTTCCCAGACCAAATCAATATCTCTTTCCTATAAGTCAGGAACACTGAGAGGAGGAGAAGCATCTACCATGCCTCCGTTACTAGTAACCCCGCTCTCCAAGTCACACTGAACGGCAACACCTTTGTCGTTTCGTTTGGTGTTCTGGCTTACAAGCACCTCTGGCCCCTCCCTTATTTGCATAAATGTACTCGGGTGTCGCTCCGCCCAGCACTCACGGCGTGTTATTCGGGGCCGGAACCGGGTAATAAACAGGTTAGATTGAAGGGGGAAGATCTCGCCAATCGTCTTCTCCCCTTTGTTGGGCTGTTGTTGAGTACCAAAACCTCCCTTTGTTTGATTAATATATCAAAGAAGGGCCAGTCCCTACCCAACAACACTGGGTACAGTAACACCTCTGTAACAGAGACTCTAACGTCCGTCGTCTGATCACCTGCTATGATCCTAATTTTAGTGGTAGGGAGTAGTCTGGTTTTGCAGTGCACACAGGTAATAGCCGTATGACCTGTTGTTACAAGATATCACATTATTTTTACATACAATTACATTATTTTTTACACATTATTTTTACATACAATTGCCCATTTATACAGTTGGGTTTTTATTGGAGCAATCTAGGTAAAGTAGCTTGCTCAAGGGTACAACAGCAGTGTCCCCAACCTGGGATTGAACCCACGACCCTCCGGTCAAGAGTCCAGAGCCCTAACCACTGCTCCACACTGCTGCCCTATATCAGGGCAGTTTTCTGATTCCTATGAAAAGATCCACTTTTAATTGCAAAATTTATGGAGTCCAGAATCAAAGGGCCGACTGTTCCAAAATTCTACTAATAGTTCGGTAGGAATGCCATCAAAGTCAGGGCCTTACCTTTTCATTAATTTAATAGCCATATCTTTATCTGTCCTTATTGCATTGATAGAGGCCAGAGATTCATTGTGTTTTCAGTCTCTACTCCGCCTATCCCCTTGAAAATAATATTTCTGTCTAGTGTGGTGCATAATAAATTCAGCTCTGGATAGAGACAATGCATTAAACTCACCCTTTAATACATTCAGTGGTTTAGCTCTATCCTCCAAGAATTTTATTTTCTGTGCCTTCTCCAACTCCAAGAATTCTTTCTATGTCATTGTGACAAAAATAGAATGATTCTTGGTGGTAAATCTCCCTCCCGACCTGTGAGGGCGCTAAGTAACGGGAACAGAGTACCCTGGACTGGTTGGCCTGACAATTCATTCCCAGGGTTAAAAAGGAAGTCAGTCATCTAGAAAGTGGGCGGAGCTTCGGTGCACTCATCAACCCGGAAGGGAAATGATGTGGCAGCCGCGGATTGGTGGAGAGGCTGCAGTCGTTTACCAAGGGGTCATGCTTGACAGTACAAATAGGGGTTGAAGTGATGTAATCTGTTCCTTCAGTTATGGTTAATACTAGAAGGACTGGAGATATACTCATACCTAGAAGCCCTGCAGCAGTCTTTCTGACGGCTGTATTCAAAACACTGTAAATAGTATAACGAACAGAGAAACAGTCGGATGTAATAGGTTTTTTTTTATTTTCTATTGAGTATGATACATAACATCTGAAAAACCGAAGCATATTATATATACACACACACATATGAACATTTATTTTACAAATCAAAACAAGAAAATGTAAGTGAATAAACATCTGAACAGACATCGGTTTACAACATAAATATTTATAAAAATAAACAATAGCAAAACATTTTTAACTTTTCAACAGCAATCAGTTTATTATCAGATGCGCAAAAGCAACTGAACAACGTAGATAAACTTAGAAGAAAATGTTTTACAGAAGCGCACAGCACAAGTAGTTATAAAAAAGTCTAATTTATTTTTCTTTTTTTCTTGTTTTGAGACAAAATGGTATTCCTTTACCTTGAGTAAGATAATGCGCTTCTCCACGCCGCCTTTCTGCACAGGGCACAGCTGTTCAAAGTTTTATTTTTATTGCACTTGCCAACCTGCATTGGCGTCTCTTGCGGCTCTCAGCGGGGTTGCCAGCTTCAGCTGTGGGTACACGCTTGGCAGTTTCTCTCTGTTCCAAATGCTTCTTGCGAAGTTCCTGTGCTAACTGTAAAATATAGTCTCTCCTTGGTAAATTCTTCTCTGTGCATTCTTTGTAAAGTACCCAGGAGTTGATGGCTGCTGGGTCCAATACATTGTAAAACACCTGAACAGGCCACCATCGGGAGCCAGCTTTCACGGAATACTTCCATGCCATCTGATCCAAACATCAATTTCATATTTTGTTGCGTTGTAAAACTCCACGGTTTCTGGTATTTATTTTCACTAGTCCTAATGCTAATTGACTGACCAAAGCAGCGCAGCTGGCAAGCAGGCGCCAGCCTTTCAAAAGGCGGATTGAAAACAATAGACTGTCAGTCATTCACTCAGACAGAAAGTAGAGACTAATCGAATTACCGCTAAACACACTGCGAACTGGTAAATAAAAATAATAAAGTAGAATACCGTTCTGTATAATGAAAATACAATTGTTTTATGTGTGGCCGTCAATGTGACTACTCCCAGGGCTTTTAAGTATAATGTAATATATCTCCTTTATTTCTGCACTCCCGCGTTTCATGCTTTGTGAGAATATTTAATACATACGGACAGAAAGGTACACGAACACACAGCCCCATATGTGTTACACGACTGGAGAAAATTACATTTTAAAACCAAAAACAGCCAAAATGATCACCGCGGGGCTTTTAGTGTTAATGCACGACCCGGAAGGACCAGTATTGTGAAAAGTTTCGTGAGTGTTTTGTTTTGTTTTGTATAAAAATACTGTTTGTTATTGTTTAGACAGCTAACACAATCTGGAGCTATCGCCAAAGGCCAGCACCAACCCGGACAACATCACTGCACTTTGTTACATTAAGGACTGTATATTCACTATGAGCACTCGAGCACGCACTGTGGACTTAAACAGAGCAATACACGCTGCTGTATTGCCTGTTTATTATTTACCGCTGTTATGCCATCAGGCAGTTGGATTACAAACCATTAAATAGCACCTGGATTATAATCGTCTGTCTGTTTATTGATCACCATTTAACCACTTTGCCACAGTCATTGATACGTTTGTTCCGAGATTAATTAAAATGTGAAGAGAGGAATGTGCAGTTACCTCTCAAGAAGCATTCAGTAACTTCCCAGAGTGTCTGTGGATTCTCCGTAGAATCAGTGTTAAACTGTAGAAATTCAATCAGTTTTGTAGCAAGGAAGTATTAAAATGCCATCTACTGGCTCGCAAGGTTTTATTGCTACAATTGAAAGTGTAAAGCACTGGAGAAGGATCTGAGTGCAATCAGAAGGATGTCAGTTTTAAACACAGAATTATAAACATTATAAACAGAAACAAAAATGTAATCCATCCGGGAATATGACTGGCAGAAAAAAACCTAAAGTCTTTAACAGTAATATTCCTCATACGCCACACATCCATTATATTCAGGTTGTTTATAAGATTGCACAGGGCCCAGGATGAAAAAGTTGTAGCAGGATCAGAAATAGATTTATCTAAATTGGGGTTGATTACTGTGTTAAAGTCCCCTTCTATTACATATGAATAATCTGAGAGACCAAGCATCAGATCCTGGGAAAGAAATCTGAAGGATATTTGTTATGGGCATAGATTGAACAGAACAGTATTTTAACATCATGGGCAGCAGTGTGGAGTAGTGGTTAGGGCTCTGGACTCTCGACCGGAGGGTCGTGGGTTCAATGCCAGGTGGGGGATGACTTTGCCTCCTTCTTCTCTTCTAAAATCTCAGATATCCGCAAACTCTTTAACACCTCTCCCTCCCCCGCACCTCCTCCTGCTCCAACCCCTACACCCACTACATCCCCTACTAACTCGCCCTCCTTCTCCACCTTCTTGCCCCTCTCAGACTCTGACCTCTCCTCCCTGCTCCAGGGTCACAAACCCACCACGTGTGCCTTGGACCCCCTCCCCATTTTTCCTCTCCTTCCCCACCTCTGACTCCACCATCTCCTCCCATATCTCTACCTGTCTGTCTGCTATTTCCTCCTGGATGCACTAGCATCACCTCAAACTCAACCTCTCTAAATCTGACCTCCTTTTCTTTCCCTCCTCCTCCCCCTCCTCTGATCTCTCTATCTCTGTTCCTCTGGAATCTACCACACTCTCTCCCTCTTCCTCCGCTAAGAACCTCGGAGTCACCCTGGACCCCTGCCTCTCTTATTCCCAGCACATCTCCACTCTGGCACGCACTTGCCGATTCTTCCTGAGCAACATCCGAAGAATCCGACCCTGCCTCACCAACTTACGATTGTAAGTCGCCCTGGATAAGGGCGTCTGCTAAGAAATAAATAATAATAATAACAAGGCCGCAGAAATGGAGGACAGGAGCTGAAGGAATAATCTGCGGCTGGTGGGTCTGCCTGAATCTGAGGAAGGATTGGATTTTTGAAGTCTATGCTACTGAAATGGATCCCCATGTTGGCAGGTCATCAGATTGAAATTGAAATGGCATACAGACTGTACAGTATTAGAGATGCTGATAGAAGACGACCTGTACACTGATATTTAACCTGCTTAGATACAGTGACAGACAGCTAATAATACAAGGGGCGAAATCTGCTTACACCATATGACAAGGTGAAAATAATTGGCTTCTTTTTCCACCGACTACAGCAATGTGACTGCTAGGAAGAGACAGGAATTTGCACCGGTAAGGAAGCGGTTAGTGGCGGGGGGACTGAGGCCTTTCCTTATATATTCGGCTACCCTGAAAATCATTGGTGATGGCTAACCCTCTTCAAATCTCCGAAAGCAGCTGAGGATTTCCTAGCGTCTCGGGGCGATGCTTGGAAGCAGACTTTGTTCGCCAACCTTACTTCCATTAATCCACCTGCACTGAAGATATTATTATTATTATTATTATTATTATTATTATTATTATTATTATTATTATTATTATTATTATTATTATTATTTGTGCTGCACTATTACCTTTCTCTCTCGTTATGCTATTATATTAGAATTTGTAATGTTTTTGTTTTCACCTGAGTGTACAGACAGAAGCCCATTTGAATTTAAGTTAAATAATCTGAGTGGAACTTAAAGTGTAAATGTTTGTTTCTATGTTTGTTTCTAAAGGGTTGACTGGCTGCAGTGCACACGGGAGCTTGGCTTGGGCATACGTTGCGGTTATAAAGATCACGGTCCCAAGCTGTTGGGATTGTTTGAGCCAGGGAAGCTGGTTTTGTGATCTGCCTCCTGCGGTTCTTCTTTTGTGTTTATAGTTGTTCTTCTAATGTTGTCTGTTTTGGAGCCTGTACCACATTTGATGTTCAAATTAGATGTTTTTTGGATATTAAGGTCTTGTCTTGGAACGTACGAGGTTTGAACTCACCTATTAAACATACAGAATGCCTTGACTTTCTGCATCGTAAACATGTAAATATAGCTTTATTACAAGAAACACATCTCAAATCGTGTGACACACATCGATTTCAAAATAAATTCTATAATATTGCTGCATACTCTTGTGCTGCAAATAAAACTAGAGGTGTATGTATCAAATGAGGCATTTAGTTAGTAGGGTAACTGGTCTGAGAGTCGGTTTTGGCTTAAGGGTTGGCACCTGAGGCTAATTATAGGGGCTGCTGCACGAGAAAAAAGGGGTATGGAACGAATGCAGAGAAGGAGAGTGCAGAGTGAAACAGAGTGCAGAAAGAAGGCAGCAGACATGAACATACTAAACAAAGAGTGCCAGAAAAAACAAATGAAAGACAGTTAAAAGAAAGAGGACACCATGTAAAGCACATACTGAAAAGGTTACTGGAGAGATATATATAAGAACATCAGAAACTTTACAAACGAGAGGAGGCCATTCAGCCCATCTTGCTCGTTTGGTTGTTAGTAGCATATTGATCCCAGAATCTCATCAAGCAGCTTCTTGAAGGATCCTAGGGTGTCAGCTTCAACAACATTACTGGGGAGTTGGTTCCAGACCATCACAATTCTCTGTGTAAAAAAGTGCCTCCTATTTTCTGTTCTGAATCCCCCTTTATCTAATCTCCATTTGTGACCCCTGGTCCTTGTTTCTTTTTTCAGGTTGAAAAAGTCCCCTTGGTCGACATTGTCTATACCTTTTAGGATTTTGAATGTTTGAATCAGATCACTGCATAGTCTTCTTTGTTCAAGACTGAACAGATTCAATTCTTTGAGCCTGTCTGCATACAATATGCCTTTTAAATCAGGGATAATTCTGGTTGCTCTTCTTTGCACTTTCTAGAGCAGCAATATCCTTTTTGTAACAAGGTGACCAGACCTGAACATAATATCCTAGGTGAGGTCTTACTAATGCATTGTAAAGTTTTAACATTACTTCCCTTGATTTAAATTAAACACTTCTCACAATATATCCGAGCATCTTGTTGGCCTTTTTACAGCTTCCCCACATTGTCTAGATGAAGACATTTCTGAGTCAACATAAATTCCTAGGTCTTTTTCATAGATTCCTTCTTCAATTTCAGTATCTCCCATATGATATTTATAATGCACATTTTTATTGTCTGCGTGCAGTACTTTACACTTTTCACTGTTAAATGTCATTTGCCATGTGTCTGCCCAGTTCTGAATGCTGTCTAGATCATTTTGAATGACCTTTGCTGCTGCAACAGTGTTTGCCACTCCTCCTATTTTTCTGTCGTCTGCAAATTTAACAAGTTTGCTTACTATACCAGAATCTAAATCATTAATGTAGATTAGGAATAGCAGAGGACCTAATACTGATCCCTGTGGTACACCACTGGTTACCTCACTCCATTTTGAGGTTTCTCCTCTAATCAGTACTTTCTGTTTTCTATAAGTTAACCACTGCCTAATCCATGTGCATGCATTTCCTTGAATCCCTACTGCGTTCAGTTTGAGAATTAATCTTTTATGTGGGACTTTGTCAAAAGCTTTCTGGAAATCTAAATAAACCATGTTGTATGCTTTGCAATTATCCATTGTCGATGTTGCATCCTCAAAAAAGTCAAGCAGGTTAGTTAGACACGATCTCCCTTTCCTAAACCATGCTGACTGTCTCCCAGGATACTGTTACCATATAGGTAATTTTCCATTTTGGATCTTATTATAGTTTCCATAACTTTACTTATAATAGAAGTCAGGCTTATTGGGCTGTAGTTACCTGGTTCGGTTTTGTCTCCCTTTTTGTGGATCGGTATTACGTTTGCAATTTTCCAGTCAGTCGGTACAACCCGTGTCAAGAAACTGTTGCATGATCTTGGTTAGCAGTTTGTAAATAACTTATTTAACTTCTTTGAGTACTATTGGGAGGATTTCATCCGACCCAGTGGATTTGTTTATTTTAAGAACTCCTAGTCCCTTTAACACTTCTGCCTCTGTTATGCTAAAGTTATTTAAAACTGGATAGGAACAGGTTGACATGTGGGGCATGTTGTCCGTGTCTTCCTTTGTAAAAACCTGTGAAAAGTAATCATTTAATATATTTGCTATTTTTTTTTTTCTTCGTCTATGATTTTGCCATTTGTGTCTCTTAGACATTTAACCTCCTCTTTGAATGTTCTCTTGCTGTTATAATATTGGAAAAGCATTTTGGAACTGGTTTTAGCCCCCTTAGCAATATTGATTTCTATCTTTCTTGGCCTTTCTAACTTCCTTTTTGACTTGTGTTTGCAGTTCCAAGTACTCTGTGTACTTTGTTTTTGGTGAATATTTTTTTTAATTGATCTATTAAACCATTTTGGCCATTTTGTTTTAGGTTTAGATTTGTCTACTTTTGGGATGGAATTGTTTTGCACCTCTAGTACTACATTTAAAAAAAAAACAGCCATCCTTTTTCTGTGGATGTTTTCTCTATTTTACTCCAATCTACTTCTGTTACATCTGTTTCTTACCTTCATAGTTTGCTTTTCTAAAATTGTAAACCTTAGCTTTAGTCATTACTTTTTGGGTTTTAAAAATCACTTCAAATGAGACCATGCTGTGGTCTGTTTTTGCCAATGGCTCTCTGACCTGTTTTAGTTATTCTAACTTCGTTATTTGAAACATAACAGGCCAGACAACAAAAAAACCATAATAAAAAAGCTGCCCGCATTATCATTAAGGTGAACTACACCACTGCTAATCAGTGGTGTAGTGGTTAGGGCTCTGGACTCCTAACCAGAGGGTCGTGGGTTCAATCCCCAGTGAGGGACACTGCTGTTGTACCCTTGAGCAAGGTACTTTACCTAGATTGCTCCAGTAAAAACCCAACTGTTTAAATGGGTAATTGTATGTAAAAATAATGTGATATCTGTATAATGTGAAATAATGTATAATGTGATATCTTGTAACAATTGTAAGTTGCCCTGGCTAAGGGCGTCTGCTAAGAAATAAATAATAATAATAATAATAAAACCGCCCATCAGCCACTTACTTTCTGCCGTCTTGGAATCCACAGTAACAAATGACTTGCTCCCTCGCAATATTTATAGTGATGTCACTTAAGGATAAACAAGCTTATTAACATTTACAAGTGAAATGTGGGTTTCTATGCAAAACTGGGTGTGGATTTACCTGTGATTTTCATCATTTATATGTGTAAATGAGATTCACCCTATCCCTCTCTTTGGCCGTTTTTTTCGGCCACAAACCTGATTACACAAGTAAATATTCCAAACCTGCACACGCATTACCATTTCACGTGTAAATTGCCCCGCATGGAAACCCCATGATCAAGACTTATATTTGACAAAGATATTGTTACGTTACCATTTTTGGAATATCAATTTAGTACTGGGATTGTATTTTGATCTAAAAAAATAAATCAGATGGTGTATCACTGCAATTATATGTTCACTTATGTACCCTTGTTTGGGCCCAGTTCAGAACTGAATGTCAAGCCTCAAATTAACTACAAACATTTCCAGGTAAGGTAAACACAGTACCAGACAAGGATCACCACTCAGGATATTCATGACAGAATAACATTTGCAAAAAATTACACCTTTGGTGTAGTAAGTACTGTCCTACCCACCAAAGAGATTAAATAGTAAAATTAGTAATTGTTTGAGGATTGTGGATATCATTTTCTAGATTTACCTGTCTATTTTGTTTACCTGTTTTTATTATTTTGACGATAAAAAAAACAAACAAAAAAAATAAAAAAGCACACACTTAAAGAGCATGTTTCATGTTTAATAAAATTTAAAAGGAATTGTATGTGGGTTTGCAAGAAACTTGCCCAACAATTAAGGGGTTTTATTTATTATTAAATTTATGTGATAGTCTTCAGACTGTACATGTTAAGGTTATATTCTCAGGTTATACATATTGAAGTGCATTTGTATGTTACTCGGTACCAGTACATTGACTAATGCCTTAAAGGATTATATGGGGGCAAGCCATGTTAAGCACATCAAGCCTATTAAAAAACAAAGAATACTGAGAATCGCCACCCTAAAATTAAATTGTCTTGTGTGTGTGTGTGTTTATTACACAATATGTATAACTGAAACCTCATCCAGAAGTTAATATATACAAACATGAATTAAAACTGTACAATTTCAAATATACATATTCAACTGGTCACAGCTGGTTAAACCTGTATTGGACAGCCACAATTTATACATTAACACATCCAGTGCATGAACAGCTTCCTATCTCCAAAAACACTGAACACCTTCCCTCCGGCAGTATAATGAGCATCCAAGCCTGCGCTACCCACTAGTTAACATTTAATTCTCACCTCGGCTGACCTTTGTAAAGTGCAAAAGCTGGTCTTTGGAAAGGGTTTCTAGCCCAAGTCAATATACAGAGGAGTGAATCATAATCCCCCCCCACCATCGGTCCCTTTAATAAATGTAAAAAAAAAAAAAAAAAAGGTTTTCAGGCTAGTTTAAACTGGATTTGGGAACATTAAAGTCAGGCACAGATGTATCATCTTCATAGTCACTTTCAAATTCTGAAAGCTTATCTTCATCCTCACTGCTAATGTATTCCTCATCATCTTCATGTTCATGTTCTTCTGCATCAAGGTCTCTAAGGACTTTGAGGTTATCTGGACTCTTCCCAGTTAATCTCTATAAAGGAAAAAAACCTGTTACTCAAAGCTATTAAACTTCCAAGTTATGGATTCTTCTGGTTTTATAAATAAACCAATCTTACCTCAATCATACTGGCCATGTATTGTACATGCTCTGCAAGGTCAGCCAGTTCTTCATTTTCTTGCTTTAACTTTGAGATGTTCTCCTCTTTTAACTCAATTTTCTTATGCAGCTTTTGAAAAAACAAAAACAAAATTAGTCACACTGGTCTCAAGAGTTATAATCTCGCATACCACATTCAATGTTGCACATTCAGTCTTTTGCTGTAGCATGGATTCACCGAACCTTGCACATATGTATTCCGATCATATGCCAAGAGTTTATGAATGTTTACAATTCACAGGCAAAAAGTGTGGGAAAAGTCTCTACTTCAGACAACTAAAGATTTAACAACAAGTAATACAAAACTATTATATACCATCTCATTTTCTTGAAGAACCTTATAAAGTGCTTCCCTCCTTTCATCTGCCAGTTCTTTCCAGTAGGTAGATGGAGGAGTTTCTGTTCAAAACAGAATACAATTAAGGAAAGACTTTAAATATTACTGGCTACAGAAATTGGCATTTCCAAATTCTATTCATTTCCTGTTGCATCAAGGTCACAGCTTAAAATGCAAATACGCCACAATGACCTTATCAAGTTGTCACAATTGGAGCAGTTAAAGATGTAGCGATAGGGAAAACATGCACGTTTGACTTCAACCCCATTTATTGGAGACCACACAGTTTAAGACAGAGGGAAGGAGAACTGTTGTTTCCAAACAGTGTGCCAGTTTCAACAACTTCTTACCTTTGACCATAAGTTCATAAGTCTCTTTGGTCATTCCCTCTGGCCCATTCTCATTTTCATTGTCTTCGGTATACACAGCCACTTCAGTTTTGGCCCTCTTTGAGCTTTTTGGCTGTTCCTTGCTCCACAATTTCCTTTTTGGAAGAGACCTGACTGGCTACAAAATAAACAAAATGATGACAACTCCCAAGATTACAAATGTAATCCCTATAAAAAGGTTTAATCCCATTTTCTAAATAAATGAACAATTAAAAAGTGTTTTTTTACCTCTCTGGTCCTCCCAACAAGGTACCCAGTTATCACTGTAGGTTGAATTGCTTGTAGTGTACGCCTAGCATTTGAACCTCCATCAACTCCTACAGTGAAGATGCTCTAGGAGAAAATAAGAAAAAAAGTTTAACATTTGACCAAGGCTGGCTTTAAAATTACCAATTTACGGATGCATCGCGATTATCTAAAGTATTTCAAGCCAACCATTTCAGGGCCATGTTCCAAAGGTGTGTCAAGTCAATATTTTCCAGGGAACATGCCTTAGTATTGTTTGTGGGAATGAACACTAGTATTATCAAATTTAACTGACCTAAACATTATTTGCAAAAGCTTAACTCTATTCTTCTCACTTAATAATTAGTTACACTTCCACCATGGGATAGCAAATAAAAGTAGATAAATACAAGATGGTATTGACAGGACCGGTGTGTGTACTATTTCACTAGCGTGGGAAAGCAGCATGCTTGCCTAGTCTGACATGGAAACTGTGTTAGATTCCCATGGGTAGCTGCTTTGCCAAAGATTATTATCTTACTGCGGTGTTCTTGAACAAACGACAGCTAGCGTGGGAACAGGCTTCCCTATCATATAGACCAATTTAGTGTTACAGGTTAGTTAATATATATATATATATTTTTTTTAAAGTGTGTCAGCTACAAATACAGTAGTTATCAAAAGCACCGCATGGGGTCTGGTTAGGAGGGATTCTATTAATAAAAAAAAAGGGGGTGAAAACCGTTCTGTGACTATTATTCAAAATGACTACTAGCCTATGCAGAGGTCAAACAGCAATATCTATAAACTGACAGCAATATAAAATGATTGGTTTATTCTAACCCTTTTTTTTTTTTTTTTTTTAAATGCACAGTTTACAGTGTAAACAGCCTGAACCAAAGGAGAAGTGATAGAACATTGATAGAGCATTTGATTTAGCAAAGACTAAAGAGTAAATCTACAGAACCCCTAAAAGGGACATCGTGAACAAAAAAAAAGTACATATTAGCGCTGGGACAAATATCTGAGCGAATATATTCTTACATTTATTCAGATACAAAAATCAGATGTATGACTGAAATGACAAAAATACCTTGCAGTTATTTACCACGACAGTTTAAATAAATGGCAAATGAAAAGGAGCTCTGATGCGAGATTAATATATAATAATAATAATAATAATAATAATAATAATAATTACACAGGATGAACACAGCAGCTCTTGAGCCTCTATTTAAAAGTTTCAGACAGCAAAAGTAAAACAAACCAGAGATTATATGTGCGCACTAATAGTGATCTCTATGGAAAGCCACCTGGGACAATAAAAGCTCAGCCCACTGCTACCACCCCTGCGCTGACTCGGGAGCGGCGAAGACGAGCACATGCTGTCCTCCAAAGCGTGTGCCGTCAGCTGACCGCTGCTTTTTTTTTTTTTTTTTTTTTTTTTTTTAAACAGGCAAGCCCGCAAGCGCCCGATCAGACTAGAGGGGTCGCTGGTGCGCAGTGAGCCGAGGACACCTTGGCCGACCTAGCCCCTTTTCAGACCGAGTCCGTTTGCATTCATAATGCAGTTTGCAAGTGCACTTGACTCGTTTACATGGTGTTTGAACCGGATGTTTATCCTGCAAGGCATATAGAAAGATGGCAGCTATTGATGTATTACTCCGGTTTTTAATTTTGCGGTCCATTTATTCAGCGCGTCAGGTCCAATTTATTTTCACACGCGCAGTTTATTTTAGACGCGCTGTTTAAAAGTATATTTTTTCACAGTAAAACAGGTTTAAAAGGCACTGCATATCAACAGGACACTCAGTACTGTATCTCCAGCCCCGCCCACCCCTTGTTCGCTGTATTTTTCACATACCTCTTCATAGTCGTGCATACCGATAAATCATCTCCTGATCACTCATTTTATCACCAAACTCCTCAATAATGCGATCCAACTCATTACTTTATTATATAACATCTCAAAATGCTCTCCAAATGTCCGCGATATTCTTTGAGCGCTGGATGCAGAAGCAGCTATCTTGTTTGTTTATGGCCTTATGGCCGTGTTATCTCTGAGTATTGCCCAGACAGGCTTTTTTTTTTGGGGGGGGGGGGGGGGGGGGGGGGGGGGGGCTTCTCTCGGCTCCTATCGGTCTCACTAGGCCATTGAATGGTTTTCTCTGCTTTTTCCGGAGTAAAAAAAACTACTAGAGACCTGTTTTTCACATCATTTGGAATAGGGAAAATTGTAATGTCAGATCTGGTCCAACATAGGACCGCAAAGGGTTAATATAGCATGTTTTAGATTCTTACATAATGCTGTGGAAGAAAGCACTGGGGAAGCACTTCGCCAAGTTTAAGTTTAAGCAATTCTGCACGGTTCTCCTACTGTCGGCATTAAAACACAGTAATTTGAGAAAAGATAGAATATTTTACTATTTTGTGAGTTTTGTCGAGTTCAGCATGATTTTGGTATCTGACCAAAAATTCTACCAGAACTTCATTTTCTCGCACTGTCCATGTAGTTTAGGATTACCAGATTCACAGTGAAAAACTGGGAGTTATTTTTTTGTTTGTTTGTTTTTTTCATTAAAATTTACTGACTTTGTAGCAACTCTGAAGCTAAAAATAACAGTATATAAAACACAATAGTTTAAAAATTAAACACCGGATGAATTTATTGCAGATGATAACTCATTATTGTATTTTTATATTGTTATCTAGTCAAAACATGTTACGTGTACAAAAAGCCAGGATTTAAAAAAATAGATCAGCTGTTACCATTTAAAACATATGGTATACACATAATCTGAATGGTTAAACAAATAATCCATAAGATTGTTCATTTTATTTTTGAATGGTGTTAACACCCCAACAGCGTTACATATAGTTCACCTAACAAAGCACTATTCATCCATTATTTCTCTTTAAATGCAGTTAAGAAAATATTCCTTAATGTAAGGCCGACCGAACAAACAATAACAAGCTGAGCGTTTCGAATGTTGCACGCGATGCTGCAGATTCACTTTGTTTAAAAAGGAAAATAGTAAATGAATTACGCTGTTAATTTAAATAAACTATATTTTACAAAAAAAGAATGCACACATACAGTACTGTGCAAAAGTTTTAGGCAGGTGTGAAAAAATGCTGTAAAGTAAGAATGCTTTCAAAAATAGACATGTTAATAGTTTATATTTATCAATTAACTAAATGCAAAGTGAGTGAACAGAAGAAAAATCTAAATCAAATCCATATTTGGTGTGACCACCCTTTGCCTTCAAAACAGCATCAATTCTTCTAGGTACACTTGCACAAAGTCAGGGATTTTGTAGGCATATAGTCAGGTGTATGATTAAACAATTATACCAAACAGGTGCTAATGATCATCAATTCAATATGTAGGCTGAAACACAATCATTAACTGAAACAGAAACAGCTGTGTAGGAGGAATAAAACTGGGTGAGGAACAGCCAAACTCAGCTCACAAGGTGAGGTTGCTGAAGACAGTTTACTGTCAAAAGTCATACACCATGGCAAGACTGAGCACAGCAACAAGACACAAGGTAGTTATACTGCATCAGCAAGGTATCTCCCAGGCAGAAATTTCAAGGCAGACAGGGGTTTCCAGATGTGCTGTCCAAGCTCTTTTGAAGAAGCACAAAGAAACGGGCAACGTTGAGGACCGTAGACGCAGTGGTCAGCCAAGGAAACTTACTGCAGCAGATGAAAGACACATCATGCTTACTTCCCTTCGCAATCGGAAGATGTCCAGCAGTGCCATCAGCTCAGAATTGGCAGAAAACAGTGGGACCCTGGTACACCCATCTGCTGTCCGGAGAGGTCTGGTCAGAAGTGGCCTTCATGGAAGACTTGCGGCCAAAAAGCCATACCTCCGACGTGGAAACAAGGCCAAGCGACTCAACGATGCATGAAAACACAGGAACTGGGGTGCGGAAAAATGGCAGCAGGTGCTCTGGACTGATGAGTCAAAATTTGAAATATTTGGCTGTAGCAGAAGGCAGTTTGTTCGCCGAAGGGCTGGAGAGCGGTACACGAATAAGTGTCTGCAGGCAACAGTGAAGCATGGTGGAGGTTCCTTGCAAGTTTGGGGCTGCATTTCTGCAAATGGAGTTGGGGATTTGGTCAGAATTAATTGTCTCCTCAATGCTGAGAAGTACAGGCAGATACTTATCAATCATGCAATACCATCAGGGAGGCATCTGATTGGCCCCAAATTTATTCTGCAGCATGACAACAACCCCAAACATACAGCGAAAGTCATTAAGAACTATCTTCAGCGTAAAGAAGAACAAGGAGTCCTGGAAGTGATGGTATGGCCCCCACAGAGCCCTGATCTCAACATCATCGAGTCTGTCTGGGATTACATGAAGAGAGAGAAGCAACTGAGGCTGCCTAAATCCACAGAAGAACTGTGGTTAGTTCTCCAAGATGTTTTGGCCAACCTACCTGCCGAGTTCCTTCAAAAACTGTGTGCAAGTGTACCTAGAAGAATTGATGCTGTTTTGAAGGCAAAGGGTGGTCACACCAAATATTGATTTGATGTAGATTTCTCTTCTGTTCACTCACTTTGCATTTTGTTAATTGATAAATATAAACTATTAACATGTCTATTTTTGAAAGCATTCTTACTTTACAGCATTTTTTCACACCTGCCTAAAACTTTTGCACAGTACTGTATATGTTGGTCAAAAAGTCCAATATGTGTGGAAATTACACCACAGTCACTGCACTGGTATTGTACCTCCGCCATTTTGAAACGCCAGCTAGTCAGCTCCTCAGAATGTTAGCTAACATTACGAAGCGCTCTCGGCGTGCAGATCGTTCAATAGAAAGCGCCACCCAACGCTCTGGAGCGCTCTGCCTATTGAACTAACCCCTTTGGCAGCAGGGGATGTTGGGAAATTGAGTTCAAAATGCCCAGCCAAAAAAAATCTGCACACACACACGGATGAAGGCTATATTTGCATCCCAAGCCATTCGAGAAAAACAAAACAAAAAATGGCATAATACTGCAGTAGTGACATCAAAATGGCGTATTAGTCTAGAAGATTATACTTGACCTTTGATCCGTATTTGACTTGCACCACAACCACTTTCAATCAAAATGTTTAGTTTTAAGTCACTTGACAACACCCACAATTCATGGTTTAGGCACTTAACAAATCTGTCTTGAAGATTTACAATCATCCTCCACCAACAGGAGCACCAACCAAGCGAATGAGACAAATCTTCGAAAATTAAATAAAAAGCATACCTCATTGAAACACCTTTTCCTTAAATACGTTATTTTTTGCAGTTCAATATCTACCCAGTTTAATTCACCATTCCTGAATTATCAAAAATAATTATATTTAAAATTCTTTAAAATTGACTTCATTTACGTTATTCATTAAATTAACTTTTTAAACAAATTTGAACCTTTACACCTGTTTATTGTCTATTTATCACAGATAATATCCATGTATTATAAAAAAAATAGATGGGCTTCAGTGAGTTGAAGGAAAATAATTCCATCTCGGGTTTCCTTGACAGTTTATAAAATGTCACAAATCCGAGATGGAATTAATTTCCTGTAACTCACTGAAGCCCATCTATTCTCTCTCCTGTTTTAAAAAAAAAAAAAAAAAAGTTGAGTTGACAGATCTTTCTGATGACGAACTACTTCAAATTACACAACCGTCAAACAATTTGGTGTAAAATGAAAACCAGACACTATTTATAAAATTATTTCTGATTCTAGTTTCTGAGGGTTGTGGCTACCACTGATACTTTCAGTTTTTGGGTAGAAGATTATTAAAATTAGACTTGGAGACATTTCTAAAGAAATGAATTTGAGTACATTTTAAAACTATTTTTTTAGAAACTAGGTAACCGTAGGGAATATTTCAGAGTAAAAACATTGCCTTAATAATAATCTTTTAAAAAAAGTATAATACGGTATACTTTCGGTGGATTTGTCCTGAAGCCGAAAGTCACGTTATGTCAGTTAGACCCCAGAGCCGAAGGGTTAAAGGATTGGTTTCTAAACTACATTACCCAGAAAAACGGCAATGACACTTGTTTAATCCGTTTTGGTTTCCTATATGGCCATTGGATAAACAGAACATTTTGTTTTGTGGGCTTTTCAGTGGCCGTTGCGCTGCCAGTCACAGCTCAAAGTTGTACTGAAAATAATTAAGTCAATCTACATCTTTAAAAACCTAATGCCAACCATCCGAGATTCTGCAGCTTTTTAAAAAATAAACATACTGCTAAACCATAAATAGCTTAAAGGTTTTTGTAATTTTTATGTTAAATATTTTTCCTAGAGCAAATTTGAAACTGAGTGACAGCACTAATTTCAATACAGTCAGCACTCAGATATACAACACTCAGATACATGTCTGTTGCGTTTTACCGTCCTTGTATTAAGAAACAAATCAATTCCATTATATATGAAAGAAATTAATGCACTTGCCCATCACACGCAATTTCCGACTTCCATCACTAGTTTTCTGATACAAAGCCCATCTCTTCAATATTACAACTGGATCATCCGTCACAACCCATGCTTCCCGCCCCGCACTCTCAGT
This sequence comes from Acipenser ruthenus, assembly GCF_902713425.1. NCBI lineage: Eukaryota > Metazoa > Chordata > Actinopteri > Acipenseriformes > Acipenseridae > Acipenser > Acipenser ruthenus. The sequence continues at coordinate 50,355,315 of NC_081191.1, read as the reverse complement.
CTGTCTATCGTGCAGTTACACAGCGCTTCCTCCAATTTCACCTGACAAAAACCCAGCAACAAAGCGAACGAGACAAGCTACGGCAATGTAAAACAATTAATCATTAAACAGTTTAGATACTGCGATAGATTTTTTTATAAATCTGATGTTTAGCCGCTTTTGTGCATTTTCATTTGAAAGTGAATTGTAACGTTAAGGCCTTATCAAGCACTATATTCTGCAATTTTGAATACTGTTCATTCTTTTTTTGTTAATCATTTGCTAAATTGTACTACTTTTTACGTTTTACGCAGTTCTGTGCATGGGTGACATTTATTTAATTTGCTGTTGGGTTGTTAATGGGAAATTTTACATATTGCTACAATATGTACCAGATTTAAAATAAGGTACTGTACAGTCCACGTGTTATCTCTTTTGGAAAGTGATATTCAGAATCATATTGTTCTGAAATAAAACACTTCTGTTGAAAATATAGTACTGTACCAACAAAACCAACTACAGAACATCTAAATGGAAGCCTACTTATTTTAAAACAGTCCTTTCAGCTATGTATTTTGACATTTTATTTGTGTTCCCTGAAAAACGGACAAGGGTTGGAATGGGCCAAAATGAAATAATCAGATACGCGTCACACGCGTTTAACCGTCACTGAAGTAAAAAAAAAAAATGTTAGGGTCGGATGCGAGTGCTTACTGTTTACTTTTTTTTTTTTTTTTTAATACTTTGTAGTTAAGTCTTTGCAATGTTAAAACGTTTTGCCTATTTAGGGTTTCTTTACTTAGAAAATACTAACCAGAGCTGTAGGTATACATCAGAATAGAATACAAAGAGCTTGTGTGTGTGTGTGTGTGTGTAGATATGGTTTAAACGCCGACACCTGCATAGCAGTTAAACGTTCATAAAAATGTACCAAAAGCACATCCCTACCACACCACCCACTCAATATCGCGGGTGTCGGGGTCCAATACAAATCAGCTATATATCGAGGGCCGCGACACAGCGTTCCCAGTGACCCACCTCAGGATGTAGGCTGACACACTTTGACCCGGATTGAGCGAGACAAAAAGCATTTAGGCCTGACGAAATAACACAGCCACGCCTGCGTGAAGGTTTCACTTCCAGAAGGAACGTTTTTGTTTATTCTGTTTAGCCGTGGTTTTGTTGCTTGAGACACACCATGAGGCAGACTGCAGCAGGGATGAAGAAACATTTACTGTAATCAACATCTGTGCAGACGGTTCAATCCAGAGAAGCTTGGATGGAACCATCCGTAACAAGCTGCTTCCGGGGCATTGATACGCGCATTGTGTACTTGCGTCTGTCATCCAGGTCAACCCTGCTTTATTAAAAGCAGTGCAAAATCGCGTAGCAGATCTGCATGACACCAGGAGCATGCCAATGTGAAAGGGGTTTAACTCGCAAGAGAAGGCTATTTTATCCCATTAGTCTTCATGACATGGAGTAAACTGAGTCGTGTGTGCAGTGATTTGCGAGTTATTATTGGGACAGACACACTGATGACCGAGCTCGAGCCTGCTTTTGTTCTCAGAGAGTGGGTGCAACTCCAACACAAAATGATGGCTTGTCTACAAAAATGCTAGTATTGCAAAGACTGAAGAAGAAATTACACAAGAAAATCAAATGAGGCTACCACAATCTTGTATAAGTATTAAGCACTAACCCCGGTGAAGTTAGGTTGATATTGGCGCATTCACTGCATTCTACATTAAATAGTTCTTAGCTCTACATACATATATTGGTGTTTCACTATGTCCCTTTAGGGGTTCTGTACAAATATCCGATTAATTTGCTTACCTTTGTGCTTGAAGCAGTCGTGCCTGCATCTAGTCGGTGCTTCACATTTGTATTCATTTCTTCAATACTAAAAACAAAATGTGCTTGCAGTTATACAAGGTCTATAGAAAGTTTAACCATAAGACATGAATTACATATAACAGCATACAACCCAAATGTTTGCATACATGGCCAAATACTTAAATGTAATTAAACTGTATAAATAGATACTCAAGGGGAAAAAAGACCAAAAATTAATAGTTTAAAATGGACATGGCCATTTACTATGCATTTAAAATGAAATGACTCAATAAATTCGAATACATCCCCTACATTAAACCAAATGTAAAACAGGAAGAATGAGCGATTACACTTTCAGCAAATGCTACACTTGCCCGACTGCGTGGCAAGCTAGTTACAAGTTGTTACAAAGCGTAAGCCCGCCGAAAATAAACCGCCAAACTCACAACAAAGCAGCTCCCCATCCTACCACACGCTAGCAGTTTTTCATGTCCTCTTGATTTGTAAATACCTTTGGAAGCTAATGCCATTCATTTAGATGCTGACTTTTAGGCAACAGTCGATTGCCATTCATTTTAAAGATGGCGTTCTCAAAGCAAGTTAAAAATAAATAAATAAATAAATAAAAAATAAAATAAATAAAAATAAATAAATAAAAATACAAAAAACCGCACTTGCTTAAAAAAAAGTTTAACAAAATAAATAAAAATAAAATGTACTCGCTTCCTCAAAATGACACATTGGGGAAATGTGTACAAGAACAGAAGAAAGTTTACAAACGAGAGGAGGACATTCAGCCCATCTTGCTCGTTTGGTTGTTAGTAGTTTATTGATCCCAGAATCTCATCAAGCAGCTTCTTGAAGGATCCCAGGGTATAAGTTTCAACAACATTACCACGCGAACTACAAAAAAAGGACCATAGACTAGTATTTCACTACTAGTATAAACTGGGGTTAGAAGAGCGCCTTACGAAAAATATTTTTATAAAACTGCACGGTTCACCACATATGTATTAAATGCAGATTAGTTCAGGGAATACCAACGCGAACTTTTACAAATGCGTTTTACACAAAATGTGTTTACTACGTTTCCGGATGAAGTTAGTTTGTTACAAAAACTAAAAAGAACTACACACCATAATCAGCTTTTATACATTTTACTAATTATTTAAAACAAAGTTTGTGAAAGAATTACCCACACTTACCTTGCGTAGTACAAAAATACACGGCCAATATTAACCACACAGCCAAGCTGAATACAATACTGAATCTCTTGCTACTTGAATGCCACACTATCGCGCGCCGTGTTAAATTGTGATGACTTGTCACGTGATCACCATTTTTCAGGAGGATCCTCAGATGTTACAAAGAACAGACGTTTGCAAACTTGTACATAGAACCTGTCAAATCTTATGCAATTGGTTCCTGAGGTCCATTAGATAAGTACAAATATCGTATTTCTGAGGGATTCACTGCAGCTGCTTTATCAACGCCCGGGCAAATGGAACTATGTGAGGTACATAAGTGTGTAAAACACCACAGTACGATACTACACGTATACTATACAAAGAGGATCAATGACAAGTATTACAAAAAAAACACTGTAATACAGTATTTGGTAATTTACAAAACAGGATGTCTAAAACAGTTCTTACCGTCTATGCCAAAGTAATCCATCAAGTTGTATTAGCACAGTGCGTGTTAACCGACTTACAAAAAAAAATCGTTGGTCAGCGAATAAATATTGTTTCCACTCTTTAATGGTAGGTTAATGATATGAATCCCTTGCTTTCTTGTTTTCTTTTATTTAGCATGGTTAAACTGGGCTGTTGAAGTGACAGCATATACAAGTGCAACTGAATTCCCAGACGCAACGCCTTTTCTTTTTTTGTGTCTTACTAAGAGACGAATTTATTGTTTTAATATAATGTGCATTGATCAGTTTCCACATGTGTAAATGACACATGCATGAAAGAGGTCAATCGGTTAATAGATGATGGTATCATTACGTTATGGGATATGACAGGTTCTACTGTACTAATACCTCAGTGGTTTGGAGCATTAATGTAGGCTCTTATGTTGTTCATTTGCTAAACAGGAGGACAAAATAACTAGTTTGTATTTGGTTGCATTGGCCTCATTACAGTATAGGTTACCAAACTTACTATATGTTTGATAATATAAAAATAGCGGTATATTACTTTCATGTATAAAATATTAAATTAATCGAGACACGTCCCCAGATAAAAGTATATTACAGTTTACAGTAAAAGCGTATGGTTTTAAATATAATTTACAATAGCCAGTAGTTGTTACCTTTAATCCCTTAGAAGCTGTTTCTGTCATTAAGTACAAAAAACAAACACAAATTTGACGGATCTGGAAGATTCCATTTATAAAAACTCCTACTGCTTACTGTTGAAAGGAGCGATCATGATTTAGTGACGTGGAGGGAAGCATATTTCAAGAGGCAAATGATTTGCAGTAGACTCTACCTTTGGGAGGATCTATAGACAAGATACCCAACTGTACCTTTTCTTCCGTCCCTGTCGAAGCGGTGCATCATGGGAACCAAAAGAGTTCCGGTGTGACGCTGATTTTGGTACCCCATGGAATTCGGTATTCCCTGTGATTTCACGCCTGCGCAGATGCGGTTTTTTTTTTTTTTTTTTTTTTTTCTCGAAAGACGGCTGAATTGGAGTCAAATATATCTGTGTATACGCGCCACACTATTTTCTCCCAATAAAACCGTGATGTAGTCAGGCTTATTGTTTTACTTAGTTACCGTGATGTAGTCAGGCTGATTGTAGTTTGAGGCACGAAAGCGTCACATTGTATTTATATTTTAGCAATTCTATATATTGTAACGACCCTGGCGATGGCAGCATCCTGGACATTGTGTTTGTCTTGTTTGTTACGTCCTGTTTAAGGTTCCATGTATTGTGAGGGTACGGGGCACGCCGTTGGTGTGTGTCTGCGTGAGTGCATGTGTGTGTGTGCAGTGGGTGGTTCCACCGGAGGCTATAAGTAGGGGGGGGGGGAGCCGTGAGCGGGACAACGCGTGTGAATGTCTGACTGGAGAGCGACTGCGAGAGACAGAGTACCGGCTGAGAGAGTGCTTGTCGGTGAAGCAGTGTGTGAACCCCCAGTGAGTCTGCGGTGTAAAAGAGAGAGAGAGAGAGACAGACAGCTATTTGTTATTTTGGCGTGAACCCCTGCCCAAACAGGGTTTTGTTGTGTTATTAAAGAAATTAAAAAACTAAAAGTACGTGGAACCTCATCTGGTCTCCCCCGAGTCTGTCTCATCCCCATAGCGCAGAACGCTACATTGGTGTTTCAGGAGTGGGATTTGTACAGCGCCTGCCACGAGGGGTGAAACAGAAGCAAGAGGGAGAACATGGCGGACACGAGAGTGATGAGAGGAGACGAGCTGCGAGCCAGACTGGAGCAGCTGGTCACTGAGCTGAGGGTCAGGAGCTACCCGAGAATGGGCGCTGCATGGGGAGGAGAGAACATGGAGCGAGGGAGGAGCAAGAACCCTTGGGCGAAAGAGGAAAGAGGGATCAAGATGGCGGAGCTGGGAGGCAGACAGACTGCTCCGCAGGCTGAGGGGCACTGCGCCATCGTCATCGAGGGAGAAGGAGATTCTTTGGCAGCCGTCATCGGCCACAGAGATAGGAGGAGCGCAAGTGCGCATCAAGGAGGAGGCAGCGTCACCATCGGACACGCCCGCCCTGCAGCAGAATGTCAGCAAGGGGGTTTATTACAGCTGTCTGCAGCACAACGGTAAGGCCGATTGGTGAGACTTTGTAAAGCAGTTTGAAATGATGGCAATGGTAAACAACTGGACAGACAGAGAGAAAGCCGGTAATTTAATTGCTTGTTTAGAAGAAGAGGCTTTACATTGTTTAACCACCGTCGATCTAAATGGCTGTAGTAGCTATGGGACATTGATTGCTGAACTGAGCGTGTGTCTGACAAGAGAGCGTGATGTTAAGCCCCGACATGGGCCCCGTGCCGATCACGGGAGAGAGAATATGCGGTGTGGGGGGAACATGTTGCCAGGGGCGAGCCGGCAGTCAGTGAAAGCAGGCCGCTATGACAGTAGATCGCCGTGGGAGGCGTACCACGTCAAATTCAGGATGGCAGCGCTCACTAATGACTGGGGGCCGACGGAGAAAGCAGGACAGTTGGAGGCTGCATTAGAGGGAGAAGCGCTGCAGGTTCTGCTGGACTTGGGCCCAGACGAGGTGGCCCAATACGAGGTGCTAACCGCAGCTCTCGAACGACGTTTTGGGAGAGTGGAGCCCACAGTCGGGTTGCGCCTGCAGCTGGCCAACTGCACTAGAGCTCCCGGAGAGAAACTGGGCGTAATGGCTTCTGATGTCCGGTACCTGGCCCGGAGGGGATACCCAATGTTCCCGCCAGCCACCCAGGAGGACCTGGCTGTCGAGGCCTTTGTTTGCGGACTGACCCCGACCGCTCTACGTCAGCAGGTCCGGTTTGCTGCCCCAACCTCCCTAGAGCTCGTCGTGGCTCACGCCGAACGAGTCGAGGCGGTGCTCGAGGAGGGGGAGCGGGACCATGCCCCTGGGAGCGAGAGTGGTCAGCAGAAGAGGCGGCCTGACCACACACCACCTAGAGCTCGCATGGACCAAGCAGAAGAAGAGGAGGCCCCGTACCGCATCATTGACCCCACCTGGCCCCCGGAGCTTACCACCCTCATCAGGGCGGCGATCACCCAGCCAGCTCGGACTCCTGAGACCCCCCCACAGCTGTGCTGGGGCTGTGGACAGCCTGGCCACCTACGGCGCCACTGCCCAGCAGCAGCTGCTGCACCACCACGCCTGACACAGCAACCGCAGGGAAACGTCAAGGGGCCCGCATAGACGGGACGACGCGTGCCCCCAGTCCAGTCCCCTTAATCGCGGACCACCCAGCTGCAGCGGCCGCCACCAGTACTAACCCATGTAGCCGACAGAGCAGGGCGTCACCCCTCACGGAAACAGCCGACCACAGACAGTGCCAGCCAGCTATAGCGGTAGGAAGGACCACTGCCGGGGACTTCTGCCATGTCCCTGTCCGCATTGAGGGGGTCCCATGCACTGCTCTCGTGGACACTGGCTCCACGGTGACTCTCATCCGCCCCGATGTGCTCCCTGCAGGGGTCCGGCTGGAGCCCACCACCGTGCAGTTGCGCACTGTGACTGGAGAGCTAGCCCCCATGCAAGGAAAGGGCAACCTTGCTATTGAAGTGGCTGGACGGACAGTACACCACCCTGTCTGGGTAGCAGCTGTACAGGACCCCTGCATACTGGGCCTGGACTTCCTGCGCTACACAGACGGACAGCTAAACTTCCGGACCGGGACACTGCACATACAGGGGAGCCCGGCTTTAGCTTTAGCCTCACCCCTTGGACTGCTGGGTCGGAGTCGGGACCCCTTCGCACGACAGTTTCGGGATCTGCCGAGGACACAACGGACCGCTGCCGTGAGACGGGAGACCTCAGCACCCCCGGGCTCCATCATGCGCCAGTCTCATCAGGGACAATACAGCGTCTCGACGGCCCCCACTCCGGAAGGAGCTACTGCTTGCACAGCCGCCTTCAGGTGCCAGCGCTCGCCAGCCAACATGGCCACCCTCAGGCCGCAACGCTCGCCAGCCAACACGGCCACTCTCAGGCCGCAACGCTCGCCAGCCAACACGCCCACCCTCAGGCCGCAATGCTCGCCAGCGTGTACAGCCTCCCTCCTGCAGTTCTAGCGTGGCCCAGGGGAATGCAGCTCTCCCCCAGGCAGCCCCGCCACCCTGCCCGGCGCCGCCAACCGCTACCCAAGGGCTGCAGGAGGATACCGCCAGGCCACGCCCTACTGTCAGGAGTAATTCAGCGTCCCCAGCAATCTCCCCTCTGCCACCAGTCTCCACTGAAGACCCAGCTCTCAGCGCAGTGCACGCAGTTTGGCTCAGGAGCTGTGAAGGGCTTTGCACAGAAGAGCGTCGTCAGCTGTGGGAACTGGTGTATGAGTATCGCCACAGTTTCGCTACCGCCTCGGATGACGTGGGGCGGACACACCTGGTGCAGCACCAGATCGAGACGGGAGCCGCCCGCCCCATTAAGCAGCGCCCTCGCCGCCAACCACTCGCCCTCCAGGAAGCCACAGAGCAGGTGCTGGAGGAGATGAAGGCGGCGGGGATCATTGAGCCGTCTGACAGCCCCTGGACCTCGCCGGTAGTCATGGTGCGGAAGAAGGACGGCAAGTGGCGCTTCTGCGTCGATTACCGGCGAGTGAACGATGTGACGGAGAAGGACTCCTACCTCCTTCCCCGCATCGATGAGTCCCTGGACTTGGTGGCTGGCTCTAGATGGTTCTCTTCGCTGGACCTCCGCAGCAGCTACTGGCAGGTTGCGCTGGATCCCTCTGCACGGCCGAAGACTGCCTTCTCCACTGGATGGGGTCTGTGGCAGTTTACTGTGTTGCCGTTCGGACTTTGCAACGCCCCCGCAACGTTCGAGCGGCTCATGGAAAAGGTGCTGGCCGGAGTACCCCCCTCGGAGTCCCTGGTCTACCTGGACGACCTGCTGGTCCACGGAGGGACCTTCCAGGACGCCCTGGCCTCCCTGCGTGAGGTGCTCCGGCGAGTGAGGAAAGCGGGGCTAAAACTGCACTCTGAAAAGTGCCAGCTGATGCGCCAGGAGGTCTCATTCCTCGGGCACCGAGTGGGAGCAGAGGGGATCCAGACAGAGGTGGACAAGGTCACCGCAGTGAGGGACTGGCCTATTCCCGTCAACCCCCGGCAGGTTAGAAGCTTCCTAGGGCTTGCGTCCTACTACCGCAGGTTTGTGCAGGGCTTTGCCACCATCGCTGCCCCCTGCACCGCCTCCTGAGGAAAGACGAGCCCTTTGAGTGGACCCCGGCGTGCCAGGAGGTGTTCGCCTCCCTGCAACATGCGCTGTGCCAGTCCCCGGTGCTGGCTCCCCCGGATGTCCGTTCTCCCAGCTGGACACGGATGCGAGCAACGAGGGGATCGGGGCTGTCTTATCCCAGCCAGGTCCAGAAGGGGAGCATGTGGTGGCGTATTTTAGCCGGTCGCTCAGCAAGGTGGAGCGCCGGTATTGCGTCACCCGACGGGAGCTGCTTGCGGTGGTGGAGGGGGTCCGCCACTTCCGCCACTATCTCTGCGGGCTCCCCTTCACCGTTCGCACGGACCACGCTGCCCTGCAGTGGCTTCTGACGTTCCGGGAGCCGGAGGGACAGGTCGCCCGTTGGATCGAACAGCTTCAGGTGTTTCAGTACCGGATCCAACACCAGGCTGGTGAGAAGCACGCCAATGCGGATGCGCTGTCCCGTCGTCCCTGTGCCCGGGAGGGATGCGCCCATTGCAGCAGAAATGAGGAGAGGGAAGCAGAGCTGTCCCGCCGGGGGGAAGAGCAATGCCGGGTGGCAGTATCGGCTGAGAGGGTGGATTGGAGAGCCCATCAGGACCGAGACCCGGACCTCCGCCCCATACTACAATGGCTAGAGGAGCAGCGAAGGCCTCCCTGGGAGGAGGTGGCCCCTTTTTCCACCGCCCCTCGGGGGCTGTGGGCTCAGTGGAGCGGGTTGGCCTTGCATGACAGAGTCCTTCAGCGGCAGTGGAAGGTGCCCGCCACGGGGGAGGTGAAGTGGCAGGTGGTTGTCCCGGAGGCGATGCGCCAGGAGGTGCTAGAGGCCCATCATGGGACCCCAGGCACTGGTCATTTTGGAGTGACGAAGACCCTGAGGCGGCTCCGACAGTCGTTCTACTGGGGGCAGTGCAGGCGAGACGTGGAGGATCACTGCCGACGCTGTGACATCTGCACTGCCCGGAAAGGACCCCAGGGCCGGTAGCACGCCCCGCTCCAGCAGTACCAGGTCGGGGGGCCTATGGAGAGGATTGCCGTAGACGTACTAGGCCCCTTTCCACGCTCCAAGAGGGGGAACCGGTTCGTTCTGGTGGCCCTCGATTACTTCACTAAGTGGCCAGAGGCGTACGCTTTGCCAGACCAGGAGGCAGAGACGATCGCTGAAGCACTGCTGGAGGGGTTCTTCAGCCGGTTCAGGGTCCCTCAAGAGTTGCATTCCGACCAAAGGTGCAACTTTGAGTCCCAGGTCTTTGCCGGGATGTGCCGGCGCCTGGGCATCAAGAAGACGCGGACCAACACTCTGCACCCTCAGAGCGACGGACTGGTGGAGAGGTTCAACCACATGCTGGCCGTGCAGCTGGCTGTCACCACCGCCACCCACCAGCGGGGCTGGCACACCCACCTACCTGTCGTGCTGTTGGCCTGCCGCTCTGCTGTCCAGGATTCCACCGCCTGCACCCCTGCCCTGCTCATGCTGGGGCGTGAGCTGCGCACTCCTGCGGAGCTAGCTTTTGGTCGTCCCCCAGATGCCCCAAGTGTACCCCCGGGCCCTGAGTATGCCAGGAGACTACAGGACCGACTGGAATCAGCCCACAGCTTCGCCAGGGACCAGTTGCAGGCCGCTGGGGTACGGCAGAAGCGGAACTATGACCTCCGAGTACGGGGGCGCCACTTCACCGCCAGGGAGCTCGTGTGGGTCTTCAGCCCCAAGAGACAGCGGGGCTGAAAATTGGACAGCCACTGGCTTGGTCCTTGCCATGTCCTGGAGAGGATCGGGGACGTGGCCTACCGGGTGCAGCTACCTCACAGAGGACGCAAGGTAGTGCTGCACCGGGATCGGCTGGCCTCCTACCTGGGACAACACCCAGCACCATCCGACCCAGCAGCTCCTGACAGTCCTCTCCTGCCCCTCCTGATCCACCCCGCCCTAACAGTCCTCCCACCCCCAGAGCTGAGGGTTCCTCCCCCGACGGTTCAGTTTCCCTGTCCCCTGTGGCTGACAGGAGCCCGTCCTCCACACAGGGCTCCCGCCCGCAAAGACATCATCGCCTCCCGGGTCGTTTCCGAGACTTTGTTCTTCCCTCAGGGACGAGGGACTAAGGGGGGGGGGCTATGTAGTGAGGGTACGGGGCACGGCGTTGGTGTGTGTCTGCGTGAGTGCATGTGTGTGTGTGTGCAGTGGGCGGTTCCCCCGGAGGCTATAAGTAGGAGTGGGGGGGGAGCCGGGAGCGGGAGAACGCGCGTGAATGTCTGACTGGAGAGCGACTGCGAGAGACAGAGTACCGGCTGAGAGAGTGCTTGTCGGTGAAGCAGTGTGTGAACCCCCAGTGAGTCTGCGGTGTAAAAGAGAGAGAGACAGCTATTTGTTATTTTGGCGTGAACCCCGGCCCAAACAGGGTTTCGTTGTGTTATTAAAGAAATTAAAAAAATAAAAGTACGTGGAACCTCATCTGGTCTCCCCCGAGTCTGTCTCATCCCCATAGCGCAGAACGCTACAATATTGTTTTTGACATGTGAAATTCTGTCTCTGAAATGTAAACTAATTAATGAGGTATCACTGCCCAGACAGACTTCGATAATATTTAATAAGCAATGAATAGAAGTCAGACCAAGTAAAACATAACACAAATACTGGGCAGCGTGTCTTTTTTTTTAATTTATTTTACTCTTCTGTTTGGTTAAAGCTCTCTTTATTCCTCAGTGTAGACTGCAAATAAATATTTGGCTGTGTTCGTGTTACTCCTAGAAAATTATACATTATTAAAAGAGTTATATGTTTTTTGTACAGACTGTCCAGTGAGGTATGTGTTCAATTGTAATAAACACTGGGTCCCCCAATATTCTACATGGGTGTGGTTACAGTATTCTATAGATATTGAAAAGCCATAGAATTCTGTATCCCCTCACAATATAATCAAAACACCAGTTTAATGGACCGTCATATGTTTTGTGTGTGTATATATATTTATATATATATATATATATATATATATATATATATATATATATATATATATATATATATATTAAGCCATAGAATTCTGTATCCCTTCACAATGGGCAGCAGTGAGGAGTAGTGGTTAGGGCTCTGGATTCTTGACCGGAGGGTTCAATCCCAGGTGGGGGACACTGCTGCTGTACCCTTGAGCAAGGTACTGTGGTGATTGGGGGGGGGGGGGGGGGCTGTCCCCCTCCATTGGATAGAGGATGAATAACCTCAGGTGCAGGACATTAGTTAATGAGATACCGATAAAAGGGAGAGAGACTGATCATAAAGGGGGAGAGATATGCAGAGAAAGAGATCGGGAGTGGAAGTTTGCTGGTGTTGACTGGAGAAGATGGGAACGCAGGGGAAGAAAGAAACCATATGAACTTGATTACAGGACTGCAGCCTGCATGTAAGTTAAGTGGAGTCTCAGACTATTGTTTATTTTTTCCCCCTTCGAATAACTTTCGTGGCACTCGGGGGGGGGGGGGGGGGGGGGGGGGGCGTTTTATAATTATGAACTGTATTGGATCCGGGGTGGGGGGGTTGACGATACTCTTGTTTTGCACTAAAATCGATCTCTTATTGTTTGGCACTGTGACAGGATAAGTGGCGCGGTGCGGTAGATATATAATGTCCAGACTGTTTCTCCCAAAAATTTTTCTTTTATTTTTACTAACAAAAATACCAAAAATAATCAAAATGAAAAACAATAATCCACCCCGCTATCAACGATGATATCGGGGTAAAACAGAAATAAACTCAGTCTCCAAAAGTAAACAATAAGACACTCCACAACCACAATCCTCCGTGCACGAAAATGTGCTCTTCTTCTCTGGAACTGCTACAGGTATAATTAATAGTGAACCAGAGAGGGTTCATTACAGTGGTGGCAGTGGTGGGGTTGAATTATAAGTAAATTGTGGTGTGTGAACGATGACTGAGGAGGCAAGTAGTTCAGCACAACCCCCTGGGGGTGTGAGCAGATACAGAGACCTGTGTTTACACCGGACACCTTTACAGGGGAGGGGCGTGACTGTTTGGATTGGATAGATCAGTTTGAAGCAGCCGCGGAAATAAATAAATGGAATTATATTATGAAATTAACATTTATGACTCTGTTATTATCGAAGAGAGCGCGTGAAATTTATTGGGGTTTACCGGCAATAGCACGCACAAATTATGTGGAGCTTAAGGAGGCTATGGGCAGATATTTGACGAAGTCAACTATCAGTGAATGGTATAGGATGAATTTTGGAAATAGGAGACAGCAAACTAAAGAGTCTGTATGTGATTTTGGGAATGCTATTCGTAGGTTGGCAGAGAAGCCTTATATTAGTATGGATGTTAATACCCAGGATATTTTAGCATTCATCAGCTAAAATGGCAGTTGGTGAGTGCCCCTATCCTTGTTTTCCCTGACCCCAATAAGAGCTTTGTTTTGGACAGTGACTTGGGGATTGGGGCAGTCCTTTCCCAAATTGGGGGAGGGCGGGAACAGGTTGTTGCGTATGCAAGCCGGGCTTTAACCCGTCAAGAACGAAATTATGCTACCACAGAAAAGGAGTTGTTGGCTGTAGTTGTTTTTACGGACTATTTCAAGCATTATTTACTGGGAAGAAAAATGTTGTTGCGGATGGATCATAGTTCCCTACGATGGATACATAACTTTGGCCAGGTTGAGGGACAGCTAGCCAGGTGGCTAGAAAGACTAGCGCCATTTGAGTATGATATCGAACATCGGCCTGGGAAATTGCACAATAATGCGGATGCTTTGTCCCGGCGACCTCAGATGACTCCAGTTGAAGGGGAGGCAAACCAGGTGTTGCAACTACAGGAGCCAGAAGAAAGTAGTTCCGAGGTCAGAGAGGATTGGGATTTGCGTAAATCTCAACAGGAAGATCCGGAAATACAACAGTTGATCCAGTGGAAGCATAGTGGACAGAAAGGTGACCCTTCTACTGATGGAGAGCCGATATTTAATCGGTTGTTGGAGTTGTGGGAACAACTGCAGGTGGTGGACGGGTTACTTGTGAGGATAGTGGTAGGGCAACAAGAGGGGAATGATGGTCAGGTCGTTTTACCCAGGTCATTGGTACTGGAAATACTATGCCATCTTTATGACAGTCGGATTGGGGGACACCTGGGTATTAATAAATTGAAGGAAAAAATAAGAGCACAGTTTTTTTGGCTGGGGTGGGCGCGGGATGTAAAACAGTGGGTTAAGTCCTGTAGGATTTGTGCCACCTATAAGTTGACAGGGGCTACGCCACGGGCAGCGTTAGTTTCTTCCAGGGCCTCCCGGCCATTTGAGAGGGTTGCCCTGGATATTTTAGGCCCCCTTCCTGAGACTGAAAGGGGAAATAATTACATATTAGTGATTGCAGATTATTTCTCCATGTGGGCAGAAGCCTTCCCCTTAGCTAATCAAGAAGCTATCACGATAGCAAAAGTAACAGTGGAACAGTTTTGTTTACGATGGGGGGCCCCTAGAGTTATTCATACTGATCAAGGTCGCAATTTTGATTCCTTGTTGTTTAGAGAAATGTGCCGGTTGATGGAAATTCATAAGACTAGGATGACACCTTATCATCCTCAGTCTGATGGATTCGTTGAACGACTTAATAGGACGTTGACTGCCATGTTGGCCTCTTTTGTAGATTCCAACCAATCAGACTGGGATGAATTAGTACCTTATGTAATGACAGCCTATAGGAGCAGTGTACAAGCCAGTACCCATTTTTCACCCTATAAGATATTATTTCGACGTGAGATTACCCTCCTTGTAGATGTTCTTATGGGATTAGAGCCTGGGGTGGGGTTTTCTTCTGTGTCAGAATATGTAAATGGCTAAGCCGCAACCCTGAGTTCTGTCCATGAGGCAGTGCAGAGACATCAAGAGAGGGCTTCCGGGCAACAGAAAGGGTGGTACGATTTAAAGGTGAATTATCAGACATTCGGTGGGGGGAAGGGTTTGGGTCCGAATAGGATTATACAGAAGATACCTGATGTCCTATATCAACTGGAAGCAGAAGATTTTAACCCTTTGCAGTCCATTTATTAAGTGCGCGTCAGGCACGTCAGGTCCAATTTATTTTCACGCGCGCAGTTAATTTTAGACGCGCTGTTTAAAAGTATTTTTTTCCACAGTCAAACGGGTTTAAAAGGTCCTGCATATCAACAAAGCACTCACTAGGCATCTCCAGCCCCGCCCCACTCTTTCGTTCACTATCGCTTTCACATATGCTAAGAAATAAATAATAATATTAATAATAGTCGTACATACCGATCAATCATCTCCTGATCACTCGTTTTATCACCAAACTCCTCAATAATGCAATCCAAGTCATTATTTTATTACTATAACATCTCAAGCTCTGCGAATGTCCGTGATAGTCTCTGTGCACTGATACACTAACAGCCAGCTTGTTTCCTTATGACCGCCCATATGTAATGCCAGAGGCATGTATGACTATTCATGAGATACGCCTTTTTTTATCGGCTTGTCTCAGCTCCTGTCGCTCCCACTCGGCCGTTGAATGGTTTTCTCTGCTTTTTCCAGAGAAGAAACGACTAAAAACCCATTTTCTGCGTTTTTTTGATGATGTCGGACAGGGTCCGACAATGGACCGGATAGGAATAATTGCAATGTCTGACCAGGTCCGACAATGGACCGCAAAGGGTTAACTTTGTTATGCATTACAATAGACTAAAACCTTGTTTCGATATAGGTATCCGGGATGAGGAACATCTAAGGAATGTCCAGGCCCAGAGGAGATCGCTGGAAAGTGGACTACAGCCTCCATCCTCTCCCAGGAGACAGTTTCCAGTGGACTGGGGAGTACGACAACGAGGAGCAGAGACTGTCAAGGATGCCTGGGATGGAGATGGAGGAAGCCCCTGTTCAGCTTCGGGAGGATCCTGGTTTGCCTATGGTGGAGGACATGGGTCCACCTGTGGACTCCCTCCCTCTGCGGTCAGTACGTGTTTAAGAAATCTTGTAGTTTCTAAACATTTCTTACTTACCTACCATCCCGTTTTATAATTATGAACTGTATTGGATCCGGGGTGGGGGGTTGACGATACTCTTGTTTTGCACTAAAATCGATCTCTTATATATCTATTGTTTGGCGTGTAGTTTGCACATATTGTATTGCTGTAGTTTAATTATTTCCTGTGTGATATTTTATTCGAATTATGAATTTGCAGTGTGTGTTGTGTGAATTTTCTGGACAAATATTTCAGTAGGATAGTTGTGTGTGTGTGTGTGCATGTGACCACTGAGATGTATCCTCAGATTCCTGCCCTGTGAGCTGAACTATTAGAATAGCTTATTGGATGGTTTTAGACAATGGTTTAAAATTAAAAAAAATACTCTTTTGTGATACAGGGTTGCCTAGTCAAGTTTGTTCACATTCTCCAACCGGACCTTCCGGTATAAAAAAGGTGGTGGCAGCAGAACCGCTACAGGTATCATTAATAGTGAACCAGAGAGGGTTCATTACAGTACTTTACCTAGATTGCTCCAGTAAAAACCCAACTGTATAAATGGGTATGTGGCAGAGCAGGGCTCTGCCCTTAGAAATACTGGCAGGGAAGGAGTTAAATTCTCCTCCCTGCCCAGATTGATTGCTTCAGGTGGGAGCAATCAACTAATTCATTATTCAATTAAGGACTGAGCCACCTGGCATAAAAGGAGGCTTCAGCCTCCCATTAGAGGAGAGTTCTGGAAGGAGAAGGAGCCAGTGTTTTGTGTGTGCTGTTTTTCTGTTGGTTTGTGTTTGAATCCAGTGAAGGCAATGCCCAGCCTGGAAATCTTCATTTTTGTTAGTTTTGCTTTTTGTTTTGTGTTTATTTTATGTTTAAAACCTTTTTGTTTGGCCCTTGTGCCTATTTATTTGATTATTTTTGTTTATATTAAAAACTTTATTTTGAACTTTAAAACTGTCTCTGAGTCTCAAACCTCAGTCAATCCTGTCACATTTGGTGTCAGAAGTGGGATAACGCCACCTGGAGGCTCAGGGCAGTATTTTTTTTTTTGTTGTTGTTGTTTTTGAATTTTGTGAGGTTTTTTTTGAAAAAAAAAAAAAGAAATGGAGCTGGCCCAGGAGGAGGTAGATGACAACTGGGAGCTGTTTTTAAAAGGGCTCGCGGCAGAGTTGTGCCCCGGCTGTGGGGCATATGGGCACACAGTGGCCATCTGCCCCACCCAGTATGAGGAGGAGGAGGGGCAGCTGCCACTGCAAACAGAGGGGAGAAGAAGGAGGCAGAAAGGAAGGAAGACATGGGAGGAAGAGGAGTGGTGCACCCAGTGCATGCAGTATGGGCACGAGGAGCATCACTGCCCGGAGCTGTTACAGGACACAGACCTGGAGTGGGAGGAGCCCGAATGTCCTGCGCCTGAGTGGGAGGAGCCCAAATGTCCTGCGCCTGAGTGGGAGGAGCCCGAATGTCCAGAGCCCAAGAGGGGGGAGTCAGTGCGTCCAGAGCCCAAGAGGGGGAAGGCCGAACGTCCACAGTCCAGGTATCCATCAGCAGAGGGAGAGTTCCTGCCTGTTCCACCATCGCAATGGGAGGACTGTGTGTCGCTCCCACCTCCACCAGCAGAGGGAGAGTACCTGCTGGTTTTGCCTCCATCGCCGCCATCAGCAGAGGGAGCATGCCTGCTGGTTCCCCTGCAACTGCCATCCCGAGAGCCAGAAGAGGGGGAGCTGCCGTCCCGAGAGCCAGAGGGGGTGGAGCCAGTGACCCGAGAGCCAGAAGGGGAGAAGCCACAGACCCGAGAGCCAGAAGGGGAGAAGGCTGAAGCCCCTCAGCAGCCCTTGCACATGCTGCTGAGAGGAGCTCAGGGGAGGCGCATCCGACTGCGACGACAGGAGGTGCCAGCCCAACTTCAGAGGCCGCTAGAATGGCCACAGCCACCACCGCCAATGCCAGAGTGTCTGGAACCGTTGCCGCTGGAGGAGCTGGAACTGCCGTTGCCGGAGTGGCCGTCGTCTCCGCCTGTTGTTCCTGAGGGTCCATCGTCTCCACTTGTTGTCCCAGAGGGTCCGCCAGCAGAGCGAGACGAGTGCTGTTCCCGCCTCCGCCAGCAGAGCGAGACAAGCTGTTGTTCCCGCCTCCGCCAGCAGAGGGAGATGAGCTGTTGTTCCCGCCTCCGCCACCAGAGGGAGACGAGTTGCCGTTCCCGCCCCCGCCAGCAGAGGGAGACGAGCCGCCGTTCCCGCCTCCGCCAGCAGAGGGAGACGAGCCGCCGTTCCCGCCTCCGCCACCAGAGGGAGTCGAGCCGCCATTCCCGCCTCCGCCACCAGAGGGAGTCGGGCCGCCGTTCCCGCCTCCGCCACCAGAGGGAGTCGGGCCGCCGTTCCCGCCTCCGCCACCAGAGGGAGTCGGGCTGCCGTTCCTGCCTCCGCCACCAGAGGGAGTCGGGCTGCCGTTCCCGCCTCCGCCACCAGAGGGAGTCGGGCCGCCGTTCCTGCCTCCGCCACCAGAGGAAGTCGGGCCGCCATTCCTGCCTCCGCCACCAGAGGGAGACGGGACACCGTTCCTGCCTCCGCCACCAGAGGAAGTCGGGCCGCCATTCCTGCCTCCGCCACCAGAGGGAGACGGGACACCGTTCCTGCCTCCGCCACCAGAGGGAGACGTTCCAGGTTCCCTACCAGCGTTCAGGGGCTTTGAAGGTCCGGGGCCCCCACTATTGAAGGATATGTATCCCCGGTGGAGGACACTGCTGTTGTACCCTTGAGCAAGGAACTTTACCTAGATTGCTCCAGTAAAAACCCAGCTGTATAAATGGGTAATTGTATGTAAAAATAATGTGATCTCTTGTAACAATTGTAAGTCGCCCTGGATAAGGGCGTCTGCTAAGAAATAAATAATAATAATAATAATAATAATAATAATAATAATAATAATAATAATGACCGTTGTTAGCATTAATAAAATCTAAAACAATAGCTGTCTACACCAGAACATAATATTACAAATCAAAGTTTTATTTGAACAGTCCCTTATTTTTACTGCCAACAGCAAAGGAAAAGAAAAAAACAATAATATTTCAGTAACTTATCTGGGCTAAAAATAAACAAAAATAGAAACAATATTAATAAACTAAATATAAATAACAAAAAGTAATGTAAAACTAGTCTGAAGTTGATGGAAGAATAATAAGAATAAGCAAGCAGCAATACAGGGGGCCAAGTATGGAAAAATAGATGTGGCATGTGCCAGTCTGCGAAGATCCACGAGTGCACAACATTGTGGCTTGGAAGCAAGGGCGTAGGTTTGGTTTGAACATTGGTGGGGACACCATTTTTTAGGTGGGCGGAGTCACGGTCGCTAGGGGGGTTCGGGGGCATGCCCCCCCGGGAAGAAATTTTTTAGGAGACAGCTGTTAAATGGTAACTTCTGGTGGCTTGAAATGAATGCTGGACATGAATCGAGGACAATCTGATTGACATGAAGTTGGCTGGTATACACTTAAAACTATGATAAAGTGTCCCTCCTGGAAGCTGGTTTGACATCCCTGCTATAGAATTACTAATTACCTGAATTATAACCTATCCCAGCCTTACTGTAAGCTACCAATACCCCTGGCGCTACAAGCATGAGCACATGCACGCTTACGTGCTCTGCTTGCCACTCCTGTGTCTGTGCTGCTGCTCGTACCTGGGTGCATTGCTTCATTCACCTGATAAAATAATAAATTGATGCATGTCATATAGAGAGAAAATATATGGCTATGCTAACTTTATTTGCTGAGTATTACTATACAGCATTAGCCTACTATTATATCACATTGTGCCTCAAACAATAATATATCTCAAAACTGAGTAACACTTTCACTGTTATAATCACTAAGTCATTACAGACCTCACCTGAGACCCTGTTGCTCCACCTGCCTCTGTACTGCTTTTACCAGGCTGCACTGCTTCACTCGCCTGATAAAATGATAAATTGATGCATGCTGTTTAGAGAGAAAGTATGACTCTGCTAACTTCATTAGTAAATTATTTTTACATTTGCTATGAGAATCATTATCAATTGTGTTTATTACTTTAATAACATCTTCCTACTTACACTTTGACTTTTTGTAAAAAAAAAAAAAACTTCCTTATGTCCATCTTTCTTTTTTTGGTTGCTATTATGCTTGTCACCTAAAGCCAAATTGAAGTGATTAGCTAACGTTAGATGAATGACGATATCAAAACATGCTCACGCACACTCACACTCACACTCTCTCTCTCTCTCACACACACACACACACATAATGATTTAGCTGTGAAACAAGCTAGCTAGCCACCAAGGACGTGGGGTTAGCAGCTAGCAATGGGTCACTAACGTAATAGGTAGGTAGGTCGGTAGGTTTATTCACATAAACTATGTTGCTGACGACCTGACAATACCTTCAGCCCCGGCACCTGGCTTTCATTCAGTCAGTGGGTCACACTCATATCAGACTGACCGACAAGCGGCAACATCAGATGAGCGTCTTTCCAGAGTCCAGCCTAAACCAGCGGTTCTCAACCTTTTTTTACTCACGCCGCACTGAAATTTATTTGTATATCTGTCGTCAACGTCCCCCCCCCCCCCCCCATTTATTTGACTTTTTAATATATATTTTTTTATGACTACCTATATAATATAGAGCGTTTATTTAGCCGCCTGGATAGTCACACTGTCCATTCAATCAAATACATATGTTCGTGTTCGCTTTTTAAACACAAGATACAAAAATATCAAGCAAGGAGTAAGTTAGTTACAAAGGGAGGAAGGAGGAGGATAGAAATAATGTGACAACGCATTAACCAACAAACACAAACTAAATATCGAATTAAACTGATTATATTTATTCTTTTTTAAATAAATGTGAAAATTGTGGCACAATATACACCGTTTAAGAATGACTAAAAGTTTTTTTTTATTTTAAACCCGGAGATTTACCTTTCACTCCCGAGTCCTTGTGCACTTTCGCACTTCTATGAAAACAACACACTCTGCTGGTCCCTGACCTCAGCCACGCACTGAGTCCGTGTTACAGTGATGCATTATGGAAGGGCCTAAGCCAATCAAATTAGCGGGGTTTTTTAGTTTGTTTTTTTGGAGGAGGGAGGAGTAACGAGGGGGGGTCTGTTATAAGACGTTTCAGATTTATCAAAATTATTGGTAGGGACAATTCAACGGTCCTTTGACATTGGTAGGGACATGTCCCTACCGTCCCTAGCTAAATCTACGCCGGTGCTTGGAAGCCTCATTATTGTATGCACTTGCAGCAATAGAAAAAGGAATGGTCCACATCCTTTGGCTGATGCTGTGGATTAATGCAATCCAAATGGAACCAGAGGCTGCAGCCATCACAAGCAATCTGTAAAAGAAAATGTAACGGATTGCAATTAAAATTAAGCATCAATAGTAACGTGATTATCAGGCATGGAAATCAACTTCATTACAAATTTGAAATTAATAAAAAAAAATAAAAAAAAATTAAAACAGGGAAGCCAAGGCAACAGCATGTGGTATTTCTGTGAGATTTATGTACAATTACTTAATATGAGATTCAGGTACAATTACATTACTTATTACTGACAAGCTAATTAAGCTTCTTAATTGGGTTTTAAACTGTGCTTGAACATCTGTGGATATGACCACCTGTCTATATACATATATATATATTATATATATATATATATATATATATATACAGTGCCTTGCGAAAGTATTCGGCCCCCTTGAACTTTGCGACCTTTTGCCACATTTCAGGCTTCAAACATAAAGTTATGAAACTGTAATTTTTTGTGAAGAATCAACAACAAGTGGGACACAATCATGAAGTGGAACGAAATTTATTGGATATTTCAAACTTTTTTAACAAATAAAAAACTGAAAAATTGGGCGTGCAAAATTATTCAGCCACCTTAAGTTAATACTTTGTAGCGCCACCTTTTGCTGCGATTACAGCTGTAAGTCGCTTGGGGTATGTCTCTATCAGTTTTGCACATCGAGAGACTGAAATTTTTGCCCATTCCTCCTTGCAAAACAGCTCGAGCTCAGTGAGGTTGGATGGAGAGCATTTGTGAACAGCAGTTTTCAGTTCTTTCCACAGATTCTCGATTGGATTCAGGTCTAGACTTTGACTTGGCTATTCTAACACCTGGATATGTTTATTTGTGAACCATTCCATTGTAGATTTTGCTTTATGTTTTGGATCATTGTCTTGTTGGAAGACAAATCTCCGTCCCAGTCTCAGGTCTTTTGCAGACTCCATCAGGTTTTCTTCCAGAATGGTCCTGTATTTGGCTCCATCCATCTTCCCATCAATTTTAACCATCTTCCTTGTCCCTGCTGAAGAAAAGCAGGCCCAAACCATGATGCTGCCACCACCATGTTTGACAGTGGGGATGGTGTGTTCAGGGTGATGAGCTGTGTTGCTTTTACGCCAAACATAACATTTTGCATTGTTGCCAAAAAGTTCGATTTTGGTTTCATCTGACCAGAGCACCTTCTTCCACATGTTTGGTGTGTCTCCCAGGTGGCTTGTGGCAAACTGTAAACGACACTTTTTATGGATATCTTTAAGAAATGGCTTTCTTCTTGCCACTCTTCCATAAAGGCCAGATTTGTGCAGTATACGACTGATTGTTGTCCTATGGACAGAGTCTCCCACCTCAGCTGTAGATCTCTGCAGTTCATCCAGAGTGATCATGGGCCTCTTGGCTGCATCTCTGATCAGTCTTCTCCTTGTATGAGCTGAAAGTTTAGAGGGACAGCCAGGTCTTGGTAGATTTGCAGTGGTCTGATACTCCTTCCATTTCAATATTATCGCTTGCACAGTGCTCCTTGGGATGTTTAAAGCTTGGGAAATCTTTTTGTATCCAAATCCGGCTTTAAACTTCTCCACAACAGTATCTCGGACCTGCCTGGTGTGTTCCTTGTTCTTCATGATGCTCTCTGCGCTTTAAACGGACCTCTGAGACTATCACAGTGCAGGTGCATTTATACGGAGACTTGATTACACACAGGTGGATTCTATTTATCACCATTAGTCATTTAGGTCAACATTGGATCATTCAGAGATCCTCACTGAACTTCTGGAGAGAGTTTGCTGCACTGAAAGTAAAGGGGCTGAATAATTTTGCACGCCCAATTTTTCAGTTTTTTATTTGTTAAAAAAGTTTGAAATATCCAATAAATTTCGTTCCACTTCATGATTGTGTCCCACTTGTTGTTGATTCTTCACAAAAAATTACAGTTTCATAACTTTATGTTTGAAGCCTGAAATGTGGCAAAAGGTCGCAAAGTTCAAGGGGGCCGAATACTTTCGCAAGGCACTGTATATATATATATATATATATATATATATATATATATATATATATATATACAAACACACAAACACACACACACAACAAAGTCAAATTTAAAAGCATTACCCTGTCCTCCTTCTCTTCATGGGAAACTTTCTTCGACATTTCCTCTTCACAAATGCGGCACAGGGCACAGATCAGTTAAACTCTGAAAAGCACGCAATCTAGATTAGATTGCATTTTATTTAGTAGTGATATAGCATTAAACTTAAAACAGATAGGGTTTTTGATTTTAAATGTTCAATTAAAAGCTTTTTTTTCAAACAATTTAACAAACTGATGGTGCCTAACTCCAGAAATAACTTAAGAATGGGAAGTTAGTTATATTTTTTATTTTTACTTTGGGAGAAAGAGACAAGTTTACCTAAAATGAAAATGTAATGAATTTCAGATTAATTTCTCTTGACTGGATGTAATTATTTTACAGACACTCAGGAGTCCATAAATCTCATAAAATCAATATCCTTTTTTTTTCCAAAGAAGGAACCCATGCAGAACAAGGAACACATGGAGAACAAGGATCCAATCCAATCTTTTAAAACTAAATTTTAACATCTGAACTGGAACTCTGAACTGAGTAGAGAAAATACATTTCTGGCTTACAAAAACAGCATTCAACAATATTGTTACTCGTACCATTTGTTGAAGAAGGATTCAATACAAATGCCTCGTTGTTTCAATTGACACAAACCTGGCAAATGTTGGCATATGAGAGGACACAATATTTTATTATAATAATCTATTATAAAACAAATGTATTTTCTCAACCCTTTTTAATGATTATACATTTACCAGACTCATTAATTAAACTCTCAGCTATGTCCCTTCGAAAGTTATTAATGGTGTCAGTGCTGTTGTTGCAAACAATTCTTTCTCTGTTTAATAGATATTCTGCAAACTTGAAAAATTAAGACATACTTGGAAAAATTTTAAATGGCAATGTTTAATTAATTCATTATTGAAAACTGTTCAATCCTGGAGGTGGAGCCTAACCTGGCAAACAGAGGGCACAAGGCGAGACCACACCCAGGATGGGACAATTGTAAATGTTTGTGGCAATGTGCCCCGCGCCTGTGTGCATTTCTGTGTTAATGTTGGTGTATAGGCATTGGTACACGGGATATAAACGGGTCTGTGTTTCACGTGTGATTTAAAATGTATAACTGTTTTTTAAGCACGAGGATTGCACATCACTTCACGTGCATTTAAAGTAATTAATATGCGAGCACGAGGTTGCACAGAATTACTTCACGTGCTGGGATTCAAGTGAATAATTAATTAGTAATTGAATCCCGGCACAACAGTATATATAGATGCACATTTCATTCACTCGGGGTTGGGTGTTTGAGAGTGGAGAACGGGAGAGAAAGAGGAGAAACAAAAATAACAAAAACAACAAATGCTATTCGTGTGAGAGGGCTCGCATGATACTTGTTGGGTTCGTCCACGTCTGTCTGTCTGTCTGTCTGTCTGTCTAGTTACTTTGGCTAATGCGCCGTTTTTGTTTGTGCAGTCAGTGTTCTCTGTTTTGTTCAACCGTTTTATTTGCAATAAACCGGCGCAAGCAAGCGCCTTCATCATTTCATCCGTCCTGTCTGTCTTGTTCATTTCCTGGTTCTGACGTCACCACTCAGCCAGCCTTGTGACATATGGTGTCAGGAATGGGATGACAACAGCCCCAAGCGTCAGACCAGGGAAAGTGCATTCTTTTTTTTGAGTGTCGTTTTGGGAAAAAAAATAAATAAAATAAATACAAAAATAAACAGGACTGTTTGTTAAAAAAAAAAATGGGAAAGAACGGCAGCAGCCACAACACCAGCCGGAGGAACAGCAGCCCGTGTGTTACTGCTGCGCTGAGCCAGGGCATTCCAGCACAAACTGCCCGATACCCCCTCGGACAGCTACCCCAACTATGCCCCATCTGTGGAGGTGAGCACTACGTGGCCCGCTGCCCTGTCCATCAGGAGAGGGAGGAGCAGGGGTCGCCTCAGTCTCCACCACCAACAGGGGGAGGTAGACTGCTGCTCCCACCGCCCCAACAACAACTGCAACAGCGGCCAGAGGAGCCAGAGAACCTGTTCCCCTGGTGCACCTGGTGCGGAAAGGTGGATCACCGCTGGAGGGACTGTTCCGAGGTGCCACCGAGCTGGTGCGGGTGATATGAAGAAGGGGGACACGACTGGTCGGGATGCCCCTATGCCAGCTCGCCAGTGGGGAGCACGAGCTTCCAATGCCGGGAGAGGAGCCATTGCTGGTTTTGCCTTCCGAGCTAGAGGGAGCGCCGCACCAGTCCCCTGCAATAGAGGGTGCACCGCACCAGTCCCCTGCAATAGGGGTAGAGCCGCACCCGTCCCCTACAATAGGGGGAGAGCCGCACAGTACCCTGCAATAGGGGGAGAGCTGCACCAGTCCCCTGCAATAGGGGGAGAGCCACACCAGTCCTCTGCAATAGGGGGAGAGCCGCACCAGTCCCCTGCAATAGGGGGAGGCTACACGCTGCTCCCACCTTCGTCGCCAGGAGACTACACGCTGCTCCCACCTTCACCGGCAGGAGCAGAGCAGCCGGAGCTGCCTCCGCCACCTTCACTGGCAGGAGCAGAGCAGCAGGAGCTGCCTCTACCTCTGCCACCTTCACCGGCAGGAGCAGAGCAGCAGGAGCTGTCTCTACCTCCGCCACCTCCACCGCATGCTCCCTCTGCTGGTGGCGGCGACAGAGGCGGAACCAGCAGGCATGCTCCCTCTGCTGGTGGCGGCGACGGAGGCGGAACCAGCAGGCATGCTCCCTCTGCTGGTGGCGGCGACGGAGGCGGAACCAGCAGGCATGCTCCCTCTGCTGGTGGCGGTGGGAGCGACAAGTCGTCCTCCCATGGAGGTGGAGGTGGCACCAGCAGGAACTCACCCTCTGCTCGCGGAGGTGGGAGCGACACACAGTCCTCCCAGGGCGGTGGAGGTGGAACCAGCAGGAACTCTCCCTCTGCTGGCAGGTACCTGGGCTGTGGATGTTCGGCCTTCCCCCTCTTGGGTTGTGGACGCACCGACTCCCCCCTCTTGGGCTGTGGACGCTCAGGCTCCTCCCTTTCAGGCGCAGGACGCGCGGGCTCCTCCCCTTCAGGCGCAGGACGCTCGGGCTCCTCCCTCTTGGGTGCTGGAGATGGCCGGGTCTGGTCTACTGCCCAGAACCACTCTGCAGCGTCCCCCACCAGACCCTGGTTCCACATCTCTTCAAACTGTGGGTCCCCGTAAGGGCAGTCCTCCCTGACGTGCCCAAACTCGCCACAGGCGCCGCACATGGGAGCCCCCTCCTTCCTCCACTGCTCCTGTTCAGCTGCCCAGTCAGGGGGTCCAAACTTAGTTGGCACCTGGGACCACCACCTCTTGTTCAGCTGCTGTGGTTGCTGTTGTTGCCGTTGTTGTTGGGGCGGTGGGAGCAGCAGTCTACCTCCCCCTGCTGGTGGTGGAGACTGAGGCGACCCCTGCTCCTCCCTCTCCTGATGGACAGGGCAGCGGGCCATGTAGTGCTCACCTCCGCAGATGGGGCATAGTTGGGGTCGCTGTCCGAGGGGGTACCAGGGGCAGTTGGTCCTGGAATGCCCAGGCTCAGCGCAGCAGTAACACCCGGGCTGCTGTTGCTGTTGTTGCAGCTGCTGCTGTCTGCAGCTCCTCCTTATTCCTCCCATCCTTCCTATTCTTCCTCCCATCTTTCTTCCTCACCTTCCTTTCTCCACACTCACTGGAAAAACGAAAAAACGAAAAAAAAACCTGCAGTACACCACTTCTGCCTGAGTCTAGGAGGCGCTGGTGATCCCACGCTGGACACCACGTGTGACAGCGATGACGAGTGGTCTGACGTCAGGCAGAAGCAGGAACAAAAATACTGACACCGGGGAAGTACTGCAGTTCAAAAAGGCTTGCGCCATTTTTATTAAGCAAACAAAAATAAAATAAATATTTAAACAGAAAACACTTTGCTCAAAGAGCGAAAATAAAAGGTTTCAACAAAACAAAATCACAAACACAAAAATACATAAACAAAGGTCAGGCTGGGCAGATTGCCTTCACCTTTCCTATGTTTCTTTTATTAAGTTTCGTTTTCGTTTTTACTCACCGTCTCTCTGCTCTCTCGTTCCTCCTCTGAACTCCCACCCCGAGCTAGAGCTCTGCAGGCTTTTTATAACAGGTGACCATCTCCCGATTAGCAACAAATTAAATCACCTAATTAATTCGGGAGATGGCCACCTTCTGCACGAGTTTACTAAAATCCTGTGTGGACGGGGCTTCCCATCCACGCTACTAAATAAGAACACAAACGGCTACTCCGACACATCTATACATAAAACAATAACTAAATATACGGCGCTCACCGAGATATATACAATAATAAATAATAATAATAATACAAAATAACACAGGGGCGGAGGGGGACTCTGATCTAAAAGTAAACAAACAAAACAATGTACAGGGCACCTCGCCCTGTTACAGGGTCATAATTGCAAATAGCTTTCTCTATGTGAGAATGCAAGACAGCTTAATTGATAATTAGTTCATCACTACATAAAGCTCTGAGGAAATGGCAGTAGTAGTTAAAATGGAGCTAGAGGAAGTTGCTGATTGTGGTCGTGGTCATGGTTATGGTCGTGGTCGTGGCCGCGGTCGTGCTCAAGGTTGTGGTCAACAAAAAAGGCGCATTAGAGTGTCCAATGAAATCAGAGCTACAGTGGTTGATCTTGTTATAAACAGGGGTTCAACTATGGCAGAGGCTGGTTGCACGGTCCAACCAATCCTCAAACGGTCAACGGTTGCATCAATTATCCGGATATTTCGTGCTCAAAATAGGTATGTGTGTAGCATTCTAATGTTATTCTTTACAGTAATTACTCAATGTTACTCATTGTATATATTTGGTGCTGATGTCAAAGTTTTGTCTTGCAGAACCGAAAGAAGACCTTCCTCTGGAGGGCGAGGGCGCATCCTTACTGCTCAGCAGGAGATGGCCATTGTGGACATGGTGGTGACACAAAATGATATACGCCTCAGGGACATACAGCAAAACATCTTAGGAAATAATGAAACATTCCAAGGGGCTGAGACCATAAGCACTACCACTATAGCACACATTCTGAAAAGGCACCAAATATCTATGAAGCAGATATATTTGGTTCCTTTCCAAGGAAATGAGGACCGAGTCAAGGCATTACGACGTGAATATGTTCAAGTGAGTATACAGTAATGTTACAAGTATTCTAGTGGTGGTATGAACACGGTGGTGCTTAGTGGAACATCATTTTGCATCATTGTGCATATTCTTCTGCTTAGTGGCCATTGTTCTACAGTATAATGGACACGCTCTAAGCATTGTTCTGTGATTGTAATATGGCAGAATCTACTGTAAATCACATGCATTATCCTTGTTCAGAGAATGATGGAATTGGATGCAGGGGTCAACCACCACGAATTCATCTACATGGATGAGGCAGGCTTCAACCTGGCCAAACGTCGACGACGGGGTCGGAATGTCATTGGACAACGAGCCACTGTCAGTGTGCCCGGACAGCGTGGTGGAAATAGAACCATGTGTGCAGCAATTTCTGACAATGGTGTTGTGGCCAGAGATCCAGTCATTGGGCCATATCATTCTGCTCACCTTCTCCATTTTCTGGATGTGTTTCACAATCGCCTCGTACAACCAGATGCAGCAACTACATTTGTCATAGTTTGGGACAATGTGAATTTCCATCGCGCAGTGGTTGTGCGAGAGTGGTTTGCAGCACATCCAGAATTCCAAACCATGTTCTTGCCATCATACTCCCCATTTCTGAACCCCATTGAGGAGTTATTTTCTGCCTGGAGGTGGAAGGTATATGAGCGTAACCCTTACCAGCAGGCCACACTCATCCAAGCCATGGATGAGGCATGTGAGGATATTACAGCACAACAGTGCCAGGCTTGGATAAGGCACTCCAAAAGATACTTTCCTTGGTGCCTTGCTAATGAAAACATAAGCTGTGATGTTGATGAAAATCTTTGGCCAAATGCAGAGCAGAGAATAGATCATTGATGTCAATATCAGTGAATGCATGTTACAGTATATCTAATATTCTATAGTTACTGAAGGTAGATTTTGTTCATTTGTAATTTTGATTAATTTATGTATTATACTTTTTACTGTAAAACAAAATGTCAGCATATGTTACTTTAGCTTTCTATTACTGTAGTTTTTTTTTTCCAACAGCAGTATTTGTTATTGTTACTGTAAGACTAATTTATGTTATTGTGTTTCAAAGATTAAAAAGAAAATGTTCAGACAAAGTTTCTGATGTTTTGGTGTCTTTATTGTTGCATGGTTGACTCCACTGCATTCATTTTGCAATGGATACAGGATTTTGATCAGTAGTTTGGGTTTTGGTCATCTTTGGACTGATACATAATATTTGATACAATTGTGTAGAATATCACTGAATGCTTACTGTACATTATTTAGAATATGTTTTATTTTGTAGGTTGCTATCATTTTGCTCATTATAATGTTGATCATTTGAATATGATCAAATGACACTTTTAGACTTTGTTTTGATTTGAATTATTTTGTGTTTGACAGCATTATTTGCTAATGGGTGTTTTATTAAGCAATGCTTCAATGATTAAACTTCAGTGCTCAAAGCATCTGATGTTTTGGTGCTATGATTTGCTTTTGCGTGATGTATTTAATTTATTTGACACAGTAGTATTTATTTTGCACTCTGCATGGGATTTTGATCCCAAAATGAGCAGTTCAGCATCTTGTGTTAAGAGTTATGCACATTGGGTCACTGTATTGAAAAATGAGTCAAAGCAATTGTAAAAAAAACTGTAATACAAAATAACTATTACTGGAAACATATGGAAGTATTTTACAATAAAAAAGTTAAATAAAAATTTAAAAAAATCTGTAGATAGCAATAAAAGACTTGTACATGTAATATTGTAGGTATTATGAAGTCATACAAACACACAATGTAAATATTAGTTCATAATAACATTAAAATAGATTAGTTATTCTACCAAGCAATATTAAGTCATTCATTAATTTCCTTTATCCGTTTGTCCTGGTGAGGGTCGTGGCTACCAAACAATATTGATTTACATAATTAATATTGTTTAATGTTCTACAAAACAAAATCATCAAAAATACTTTTTATTTTGCTTGCATGGTGACCCTGAAAATGTTTTTTTTTTTTTTTTTTTGTTACCTTGCAAACGTACACTGTACATGATACAGAGCCCCTCTGTTTTGGATGAGGAACAGTCAAACAGGACCATCTTGACATTACCACACCTTTCTTTCTCATGAAGGCTCTACACAATAAATATTGCATAAAATAAATACAAATGTAAAATAACACAATTTGGTTAAAACAATTGTCTGTCAACTACAATCGTTTGACAATTGTAGCTTTGTAGGTTTGACCTGTACATTTCTTAGAAACACCAAAATGTGGAATTTTAAGAAACTGAATACATTTCGTTAGTCATGTATATTTTAAATGCAAGTGTAATATCACAGTAAAGATGAATACACATTGAAGAACATGGAAGTATCACTGAAATACATAAAGCATAATTTTCTCATAAGCAGTAGCTTAAAATAAAATATTTGTATAAGTACCTTGTAACATCTCTGCACTTCTCAATCTGAGACTTCTGTTCTCCCAAAGAGTTGAGGTACAGCGTCGCCACCTTCTCTCTTGGGTAGATGGACTAAGTCATAAGTCATATCAATGCGGCTCAATTATACTCAGTTTGCTTTGTAGGAATATTAAAAGTATGAATAACTGCATTTTAGTAGTGTGTGTCTGTGTGTGTGTGTGTGTGTGTCTGTGTGTATATATATATATATATATATATATATATATATATATAATCACTTAGCACTAAAGTCCAATGGTGAGAATCATTACTGCACCCAGCAGAATTTCATACTCATCTGGAAGGAGCTTAAAAAAGTAGAATATATTTAATAACGTGTACATTTAAGTTATTATTTAATAAGGTTTACTTTTGGGTCAAATACAAACCTGTCTCATTGCTGGTAGTTTTCCATGCCACATCCCTGTCATTGCATAACTGTCAATGACACAAGCTTGTCCTTGTCTTTTGTCATTGTGTCTCTTTGTTAGTGATGAGAGATATGCATTAATCACCTAAACAACAGGAACATTTAAGCCTATGTTTCTTGTACAATGTAGACTGTAATTGTAGACTGAATGTAGACCAAATTGGCAGTCAGTATCTAATCACAGTTTATTGTATGTGACATAAATATTCAGTTAAAAACTCAAATTCATAATTTACCTCACTTTCTAGTTCACTGCCAGGCTTCACATTTTGGATGTCAGTATCGAATATTTTATATTTTCCAATTTCTTTGCTGGCTCTTCACATTTTGTCTTCGTCTCCGGCCTTCAGAACTGGTTCTAAATCCTGAGTTTTCTTTTCTCTCTTTTTCTTTTTATCTGATGCCTTTTCTGTGTTTCCTTTTACAATCCTTTGAATCTCCTCATGCCGTGCGATGCATTTACCGATTGGTTCTTCACCCACTGTTCCTTCAACATCTAATGATGTCACCTAAAATATATCTATATGAAAATGTCAGTGTTACATTAGGATTTAATTATAAACAGGGGTTCAAATAAAGCTGGAATGCATCGACTTCCATGCTGTTTTCCAGGCTTATGTTCATAAGGTCTACATTCATTTTAATTCTCGGATAGAAAATAGATAAATAAAAAAAATGTGTCCCAATTTTGAAGAATAACATCACCATTATCCACCTGTGATGTAACAAGAGTTTGTCTTCAGTAACTGTAGGCATGTACTCTTCATAGTTTTCATAAAACTGCTTTCCCTTTATAAATGACAGCAGATCTGTCTGCCAGATCTGTTGATCAGGATATTTCTCTGAAAAAAATGAGGGGAGTATCCAACCTTTTCTGCAAGTATTTATATGAGAATCAAATAATAATGTGAACCCCTGAATTTATATTAACTTTACATTGATCAAATGTGTATAACTTCTAGTTTGAAACATTAAGCCATACCTGTATCAATGGCTTAAGAAACAGAAATTTACATGAGAAAAACTTAGGAACATGTACAATCTTTTCAAATTATTTTTTTTATAGAGACCTGTGACGGAAATATAATAAGTTCTGGTTGTAAATCTCCCTCTCGACCTGTGAGGGCACTAAGTAGCGAAAGGGAAAGGCTTTGGACAGGTTGGTCTGACAGTTTATTCCCTAGGTCGGGAGGTCAGTCAGCCTGGAAAAAGACGAGACTCAGGTGCGGGAACATATTGACCTGGAAGGTAAACGAGGTAGCAGCTGCAGACAATAGAGTCAGCTGTAATCGTTTACCAAGGGGTCATGCATAATCGCATAAAAGGGGCTGGAGAATTGTAAATCTTTTCCTTCGCTTGGGTTTCAGAGTTACGAGGAGACTGGAAGGACCGAGAGATATCCCCAAAATAAAATAAAGAATTTGTGAGTGTTTTGTTGGTATTTTCTGTTTAGATTTTGTTTTGTTAAATAGTACTAGACGGCTAAACACAAATCCGGAGCTGTCGCCAGGGGCCAGCACAAAGCCGGATCACCACAGCACTTGTTTTCACCAATAGCACGTAATATATTGTACTTCACCACAAGCACTGAGAGCACTCACTTTGGACCTGTGATCGTGTGTGTGTCTAATTGTGTGCGTTTTGTACCGCGTTTATTGTTTGCGGGACAGCAACACACATTGCTGTGTATTGCCAACTCATTATTGTTTTCTAGCTGGTCATCAGACAACCAGATTTCTAATCATTAAAACCCTAATTTCACCCGTACTTTGTTGTCTGTTTGTTATTGGAATTACTTCATCCGCACTGCACCTGCTATACTCTTGCTACTAATTACCACTTTGCCACAAGACCTCATAATGCTCAGGTACATCAGAGGGGTACTGGGCCTCACGTCCAAACATGAGAAATTATGGACTGTACTTAGTGGTTAGCTGCTTTTTCGTCCTCAAACCAAACAGCACAGGATCTAAATAGAGATCCCAGCTTTCAGGCATTGTTCCCACTAATTTGCCAAGTGCCCTGAGAATAATAAAGTATATAAAAACATGTTGGTAACATGTGGAAGATGGCATCTACATGCAAAAAATATTAACAATTTTAAATTGTATTTTTCCAACAGGAAAAGGGAGGGTATATGAAGATACATAAATATTTCAAATAGACCTTACCTTTGTATTACTCCATCCATTTTCTCCACCAGACCATTTGTCTGTGTATGATATGGCGCTGACAGACTCCTTTTTATTTGGAGCAAATTGCACAGTGTGGTGTTGAGCTACAAGCAATATAAAAAGTAATATTAAAGGACATGTATTAACATAGTATTAGCCTTTTTCATGTGTACATTTACAAACTGTAACACAAACAGTAGAGAAAGAGGTGTGGTAACGGTTAGATTTTAAATGCAACTTTTCTATAATTTTAAAATTCTGATTTAAGAAGGACTTACCTATTCAATATACAGTTCTTATTAAACTGTTTACAATGATCAATGACGCTACATCAAACATAATACAATATCACAACCACAAATCTGACCCCCTTCCGGCACCTCCTCAAGACACACCTGTTCAGATAGCACCTGTAAATCATATTCCTTCTGGAATGCTCCTTATTAACTGTCTCTGTATTGTAATTGCGCTGTTTTTTTACAAAACAAACTAAAACATTCAACAATTCACCACCTTCAAAATAATAATAATATAAATATAATATAATATAAATACCTCATTGTTGAATTCTCTTCCCTGGGTCTGTCAGAATTCTCTTTGGAGCTCCAAATTGATAAAACATTTTCACAATGCATCCAGCAACCTCTGAAGCTGACTTGCTCTTTAGGGGGAAGACTTCAGTCCATTTTGTGTAGTAGTCTACAACTGTGCAGATATATTCATGGTCTCTTTCTGTTTTTGAAAACTTGCCAATGATGTCCATACCGACTAACTCCCATGGTTCGTTTACCTGAAATAAATCCAATTAACTGTTAAACTCAAACTCAAAATACAGTGTCAGATATTTGTTTTTAGGTTAATTATAGGAAAGAAATAGAATTTTTAGATACCATAGTAAAACTTGAAGAAGGTTCAATTGAGACTGACCTCTTCTGTAAACCTACTGACATGCACCAGTATTTACACATGTCCTCTGCACATCCGATACACACTAAAAGGGCAATCCCAAAGGGTCTAGGAATAAGAATACGAAGAATATGCTCAAAAGAAAGTGACTATGTAAAACAAAGAAATGTATCAAAAAACAAATCTTAAAAAAAGAGGATACAAAGAAAGAATTAGAGACAGAGTTAAGAAAAGTGGATAAACTAAAAAGAGATGATCTACTAGATTATAAAAATAGAGATAAAAAGGTCAAAAGAGTCCCATTAATAATGACTTACTCTAAACTTTTGCCCAATATTTCTAAGATAGTTTGGAAACACTTGCGGATTCTACATAATTCAGAAAAATTAAAAAAAGTATTTCTTAAGGCCCCAGTTGTAGCATTCAAAAGAGAAGCTAATTTAGGTGATATTTTAGTTCACAGTAAACATAAAAGAATAATTGACAAAATAGGTTCTACTAACATATGCACTAGTAGATGTAAAGTGTGTAAACACATAGACAAACGTAAAAATATAATTAAACATAAGAACACCACATATCCACTAAAAACTAATACCTACTGTAAAAATAGCAATGTTGTTTATGGAATAGCCTGTGAAAAATGTGATGAAATCAAATATGTTGGAGAGACTGGAACTACTTTATATAAAATAATTCAGAACCACCTTTCATTAATTACAAATAAAAAAATGAATGAACCAATAGTACAGCACTTCACCAGTCAGGGACATGACATAAATGATGTAAAGTTTGTAGTATTAGAACAGCTCAAATTAGACAATGCGACATATAGAAGAATAAAAGAAAGTAAATGGATAAGTAAACTGAACAAGATTATGCCAGCGGGACTCAACAGAAAAGAATGAACTAATTAACTTCAATAAATATATAACATTTAAATAAATAAACAAAATTCATTCAAAAGTTGTGCATGCTGATGTGCTGGGGAGGCCAAATCTAGACTGATCCTCAGAGCCAGCATTGCATGATATAATAGAAATATAAGTTTATATAAAGTAGTGTTAATTAGAATTAATACAGATTCAAAGATAGAAGTAAAAATGATGTCACAATATATAGAACACCATTACATCATGTAAGAATAAATCATGAATTTGAATGTAAACAATAACAAGTAGTTGTCATGCCGTCAAAAACCTATAAATACTTCCAATGTTTGGATTCAAACACAGGCTCCCCTGAGAAAGATATGTACAACATATCGAAACGTTGGGCAGCTGGCTCTTTGAGCTAATATATATATATATATATATATATATATATATATATATATATATATATATATATATATATATATATATATAGTAACCCGGTTGGTATTAGTTACGTAATGTGTAGGATAGCCAGAAGGTGTAGAACAGGGTGAACAGATGGACGCCACACAGGAAATGCAAAACTACAGTAACTTTTATTGTGCTGCTGCTCTTTCTGCGTTATCCACAACACAACATAGAGTGTCCCTGTAGTCTTGAGGGAGTAAACCATACACGTAATAAAGTTCAGGATTGTCTCAGGTCCGTCGCTCACCGTCCACTTAAACCTCCTGGCGTGGAACTGCAAGGTGAGTAGGTTCAACTTTCTAGTGGGCACTCCCAACCCTTATAAACCACAGTTACTTTATTCCTGCGTTGCATACATTTCCTCCAGTCCCCTCTAGAGGCAGTGCACAGACAGGCCACCCCTCCTCCAGCGAGTACGTTGGTTCAGCTCTGCTGCTCCTGGGTTACAGAGGTCCTGTACTGCAGGGTGGTCACGACTGCCCCTCCTGGTACTTGGTGGAAGTCCTTTATATGCTGCAGGTCTTAAAGTTAAAAAGTATACCGTCCAGAGACCAATCCTAACTAATAAAACAGTACTTCAAATAAAGCACACGGTGTTTTTTCTTCCACTGTACACCGTGTGCGCCAATCTCTGCTTCTCTCAGCCTTTGTTCCCCGTAGCTCAGAGATATAACAGTCACTGACTTATATGCATTGTAAATCCACTCCGTTGAGTAAAATAATTAAACACGCTGTTACTTCACGTCTCACAAGAACAGACGCGCACTTTCTGCGTGCACAAGCAGTGAGGTATTTTTCCAGCAGCGTCCTCGGTGTTGTTAGTGCACCGCAGGAAACTTAACAATCAGTCAGTCCCACAAAGAACGCCAGTTCCCTGTACCACATTAACACAGGCTGTCTGTCTGGTAACAGCGAATGAATAACAATGCAAAAACCTGGGTTTACATACCCTTCCTTTAAGCCTCTGTACTTCGTCTAACTTAAAAGACGTTTTAAGTGCTGGTTGTTTTTATAAATCCGAAGTGCCTCTTCAGGTTAATAAAAGAAGGCTTACAGCTTTCCTTCTTCATAAACTGAACTGTGCTTCGTTGTTCAATTTAAATCTTCCACCGTACGCCGTCTCCAACTACTTCAACAATTTTAATATTGTAGACTTTCGCCGTCTCTACAATCAACACGGAACTCTCCACCGTTCCTACGACCCCCCCTCTCATTAGCTTTGCCAGTCAATTTAAACCTGCGCTAATTACCCAGTATGCACTGACTGGTCACGCTAATGATTATGGGTTCTGTAGTTCACTCTATCCCTTACTTCTCACAACGGGATTTAAAAACAACCAGCAACACATTCATCTTAATACATCCCATTTATACAGCGTTTTCGTTTTGGTACAACCGTTCTTTTTACTTCATTTATTTTATTGTACCCTCTGTATACCTCATTCCTTCTACAATATATATATATATATATATATATATATATATATATATATATATATATATATATATATATATATATATATATATATATATATATATATATATGTAGCCCAGTGGTAAAATACTACTAACGTATATACAGAAATTCCCTATAGACTATATATGGAAGAGTTTGTGTTTTGCAGTAGAGTAGACTCAGAGGGAGGAGAGGTGTTCTCATGGCCAATGAGGTGTCGTGTGTTAGAAGGACCACGTTTCCAGAGAGAGAGAGAGAGTGCGAGGTAGACTGCAGCGACAGAGAGGTTTGCCGTGATCCAGAGACCGCAAGCAACTGAGAGCTGCAACTGGGAGAAGCCTTTCAGAATTGTGAGTTTCCACAAAGTGTTTTGTTTTAGAATAGCAAGCGTAACTGTGTGTTCTCAATAAAGCTTGCGAAGGGGCCATTTTGTTTTATTTCTAGGCCACAACGTACCCGAGCCACGATTCAGGCCTGCAACAGTATTTGTTTGTTTGTCTGTCTACATGTGTGTTATACGTGGGGCTGGAGTGCACTCAATTAGAGTTTATTTTGAATTGAATATATTAGAAGAGTACATCTGAGTTAAATAAAACTGAAGCATAGAGCATTTAGTTATTGTTTAGTGACTTAAAAGAAGTTACATGGGGAAAGTATTTTGTTGTTGGAATTGTTTATATTGTATGTACAATTTACTTACCTGCAGTTCATTATATTAGTTTAAAAGCCGAGAAAACCATTCAATTGCCGAGTGGGAGCGACAAGAGCCGAGACAAGTTGAAAAAAAAAAAAAAAGCGTATCTCATGAATAGTCATACATGGTATCTGGTATCAGATAACGGGGCGGGTCGTAAGTAAACAAGTTGGCTGACTGAATCAGCGTACAGAAAACACAGACATTTGCAGAGCTTTTTTGAGATGTTATAGTAATAAAATAATGATTTGGATTGCATTATTGAGGAGTTTGGTGATAAAACGAGTGATCCGGGGATGCTCGATCGGTATGTACGACTATTATTATTATTATTATTATTATTATTATTATTATTATTATTATTATTATTATTTATTTCTTACATAGGTGAAAGCTATAGCGAACGAAAGGGTGGGGCGGGGCTGGAGATGCCTAGTGAGTGCTTTGTTGATATGCAGGGCCATTTAAACCCGTTTGACTGTGGAAAAAAATACTTTTAAACAGCGCGTCTAAAATTAACTGCGCGTGTGAAAATTAATTAGACCTGACGTGCGATTAATAAATGGACCGCAAAGGGTTAATTTGCATTTGTTATATTGTTGAATATAAATTCCTGTGGATG
The DNA here is from genome assembly GCF_902713425.1 of Acipenser ruthenus. Classification (NCBI taxonomy): domain Eukaryota; kingdom Metazoa; phylum Chordata; class Actinopteri; order Acipenseriformes; family Acipenseridae; genus Acipenser; species Acipenser ruthenus. The sequence continues at coordinate 50,316,980 of NC_081191.1, read as the reverse complement.
CGTGCCAATGAATAGGGAAACCACATGACCATCAGGTGGAGGCATCGCTAAAGAAGAAAAGTAAGTGTGATAGTTTATGTCTGGTAACACTGTGCAAAAACAAAAGGACCATTGGTTCTGGGATAATAGATAAGAATCCAGGACCCTTACTGTTAGGTGCAAGGCCTGTTGGTGTAGGGGTAAGTGAGACAAGTGTTGCATCTTTTTTGGAGGCATCACTGGGATATATCCTGTGTACACCGTTACCGTAACGCGTACTGCACGTGTTGTTTACATTTGTCAAAATGTTTATGAATCGCCCTGACCAAGGCACGCTGATTGCATGGTGCCGCAGAGAAAGTTTAAATGTGAACAAGGCCATTCTGGTTACTGGAGTGCCAGAGGGCACTGAGGTTTGTCAGGTGGAGGAGGTACTGGGCACCATTCGGGTGTTAGGCCGCGTGAGAGTGCGTGAGAGTTGATGTAGGACGGGTCCCCACTGAAGTGCTACTAGTGGAGGGCGCTGCCCCTTGGAGCATAATTGTGGCAGGTAGAGCTACCACTGCTCCCATAGAAGTCACAGAGGGGACTGTTACTGAGCCGCTTATGTCTGAAAGTGTAAATTTGACTCAGCAGGATGCCCAGGCTGCCAATACTACTGAAGCCATACTCCAGGCTTTGGAGAAGGTATTGCTGAAAGGGACAAAGCCGGATAACGGAAATAATTATTACCGCAGATTGCAGGTATTTTCAGGAACTGTACCCACTCCGGCAGGAGAGGAAGGTTTTGATGGCTGGAGGGATCAAACACTGATGATGATTCGAGAATGTGACTGCACTGACCGTGAGAAGTGGAAGCAGATTGCAGAGAGTGTGAAGGGCCCTGCCTTGGACATTCTCCAAGCAGTGCAGGAGGGTAACCCAACTGCTGGCCCCTTGGACTATGTCAACACCCTTGAAACCACATTTGGATGTCCTGATTCAGGTGCAGACCTGTTTTTCAAGTTTCGTGCCACTCAGCAACAGCCCACTGAAAAGCTGTCTGAATTCCTGAGACGCTTGGAGCCCATGCTGAAGCTGACAGTAAGGAAGGGAGGTATTGCACCGGCACAGATCAACCGCGCTCACCTTGACCAAATCATTCGTGGTGCAGCTCGGTCAGAACTCGTGCTTCTGCGCCTGAGGCTGCAGGAGCGCAAGAAAGACCCCCCCTCATTTCTGATGCTGCTGAAGGAAATTCGTGAGGAAGAAGAGCAGGAAGCTACTCGAGAGACATTGAACGCTCGCAGTAACCTTGCGTCTACCTCTGCAAACCCCAATGCAAGTCACCCTGAAATGAAACAACTGCAAACACAGATGAAGGAGCTACAGACCTACATGGCAACCTTGCTGAAGCAAAAGCAAGAACAACCTATCGCTCCTGCGAAGGATGGAGAGAAAACCCTCGCTAAGCATATGCCAACTCCTCCTGAAGCCAAGAGCGAGACTGAAGAACTTAAACGGGTCATTCTCCAGCTACAGAAGTGGCTGTGAAACCTGAGGTCCCTGTAAGAAAGGAACCACGTCAAAGGACTCCAGAGTCAGTTCGCAAGAGTTTTTCCCCTGAGAAGAAGTACTCCACAGACCGGGACACTTTTTTTTGTTATCGGTGTGGAGAGGACGGGCACATTGCAACGCATTGTCAGGCCCCGGGAGATCTTCACAGATTGAACCAGAAACTACTTTGTTCGATGCAGAAATGCAGGGGAGACGGTGGAGGCTCCCAAACACCACCTCCTACTAATGCTGAAGTGAAGATCTCTGTGAAGAAGGCCACCTCACAGTTGGACAACATGCCTGGCATGCCGAGAGGACTGATTGGGCCAACTTCAGTTGTCTGTAAAGATCGAAGGTCACCCCTGTCGAGCACTTCTAGACAGTGACTATTGTGTTTCAGGGATGGTACTGGAAGTTTCTATCACACTTGCCTGTCCATCCTGTTGCTGGCCTAGTGTCATGTTATATGTAATTACTGCTTATTTTTTTAGAGCCACCTAGTGGTCGTTTAAGGACATTCAGGTTATTTCTATTACAATTCATTGCATTTTCTTTATTGGCCAATTGAAGTCATGTGACTTAGAGGTCATAGTTCAGACCTGCCATTTTGATTAGTATTTACAAGTAAACATACAGTAAGCATTGCAATCCACTGCCATCTGACCGTGCTGAGCCTTGGAGAAGCTTTGCTTGTAAGTTTTAATGTTTGTTCAAGTCATCTAGTAATAATTTCAAGCATATTTGTTAGATTGTGAAACATATTTGTGAGGCTGTGTAACATAAGCAGCTCACCCCTGTTAATTTGCATGTTTCTGTAAGCGATGCTAGCTAATGATAACTTTCCATGTGCTTTGTTAGCTGGTAGCTATGTAGCCTGCATAGCTGTTTTACTAGCCTTCTCATATGCATAACCAGCTGTATTGAGTTACACCTTTTATGAGTTAAAGTACATTTATGTTTATGTACAGTATTGTTTATTAAGCACATACTGTTTTGTGTGTGTGTTTCAGTTTCACATTGTCACGGAGTGGATAATGAGAATCAAGACATTCAAGTAAAGACATCTTTATTTTACTTCTGCGCCTGATTCGTCATTTAAGCTCCACATGTTTAGCTATCTGTCGATTCATGCCAAGTTACGCATGCAAGGGACAGAATACCTAGCCTTATGGGGGCTTAGTGAGAGCAGCTACCCCTATGAGGGGTATGTTGTAGCTGAAATAGAACTTCCCAAAGAGGTGGTCGGAATCAAAGAGCCCATTTCTGTGCTGGCGTTGATTTGTCCCGAACTGCGAAATCACGACCAGATTCCAGTGATTATAGGAACGAATGCCAACCTTTTCCAGCGACTTGCGACTATGTGTGCCGAAGCTGTGGGCCCTGACTTAGTGAAATCGTTGTGCATTCACCCCTTGTGGGATGGGATGTTGGACTCGCCAATGGAGTGGAACACCGCATTCGTCAGAGTGACCCCAGACCATTCAGAGAACGGTCATGGAGGATAGCTCCAGCTGACATTGAAGATGTGCGTCGCCATCTACAGCAGTTGCTAGCTGCTGGCATCATTACGGAGTCCCGTAGCCCTTACGCTTCTTCAATAGTGGTGGCCAGGAAAAAGAATGGAACGGTAAGGATGTGTATTGACTACCGCACTCTGAATGCCGTACCATCTGTGGCAATGCGCCCCGCCCCTCTGTGCATTTGTGTGTTATGTGTTGTATGTTGCGTGTGTTAATGTTGGTGTATAGTCATTGGTACACGGGATATAAACGGGTCTGTGTTTCACGTGTATTTAAAAAGTGTAGATTTGTATTTAGGCACGAGGAGAGCACAAATCACTTCACGTGCTGGTTAAATGTAATATGTGAGCACGGGGTTGCACAGAATTGATTCACGTGCTGGGATTCAAGTGAATAATTAATTAGTAATTGAATCCCAGCACAACAGTATATATAGATGCACATTTCTTTCACTCTGGGTTAGGTGTTCGGTGAGTGGAGAACGGGATTGGAGACGGAGATAAAGATAATAATAATAATATTAATAGGTAAATCTGCTCACCGTGTTTTGTCTGTAGTCCGTTTTGTTTGTCTTTTTATTTTGGCGTGTAGTGCCGTGTCCCGTGTTTTTGTGTTTAAAACCTTTTATTTTCTGTTCTGTTTATTAAATGCTGAGCGCGATCACGCGCTCAGCTTCACCAAAACTCCAAGTCTCTGTGTGTTACTTCCTGGCTCTGGTCTGACACCACCCACTCCGGCCATCTTTGTGACACATCCCAGATCAATACACTACCCCCAGAATTGATGACGCCCTGGACTGCTTGTCAGGTAGTAAGTGGTTCTCGGTCTTAGATCTACGCAGTGGGTACTATCAGATTGGCATGGCTAGTGAAGACAAAGAGAAAACAGCTTTTATCTGTCCGCTTGGATTTTATCAGTTTGAGCGCATGCCACAGGGAATCACTGGAGAGCCTGCGACTTTCCAGAGGCTTATGGAAAGTGTGGTGGGAGACATGAACCTGCTACAAGTGCTAGTGTACTTGGATGACCTCAGTCTTCGGGAGAACTCTGGAGGAGCATGAGGTGAGACTACTGAAGGTGTTGGATCGTTTGGAAGAGCATGGACTGAAGCTGTTGCTAAATAAGTGCCAGTTTTGACAGCCTAAAGTCAAGTATGTAGGCCACATCGTGTCGGAAGAAGGCATAGCCACAGACCCAGAAAAGGTCAGAGCAGTAGCTGAATGGGAGAAGCCCACTGATCTGAAGTCACTGAGATCATTTCTCGGGTTCTGTGGATACTACTGCAGATTCGTCAAGAACTATTCTGCAGTAGTGAGGCCCTTGACTGAGCTAACCAAAGGTTACCCCCCAGCACAGTACAAATGCAAAGATGCTGCAAATAATATTGGAAAGCAGTATTTTAAAGTGTCTGAGCCTTTTGGAGAGCGATGGGACCAGTCTTGTGATGAAGCCTTTCGCAGCATAATCAAATGTTTGACGGAAGCTCCCGTGTTGGCGTTTGCAGATAGTGAACGGCCGTACATCCTTCATACTGATGCCAGCCTGGATGGGCTTGGAGCGGTATTGTACCAAGAGCACCCGGAAGGCCTGCGTCCTGTAGCATTTGCCAGCCGGAAGTTGTCTGACGCAGAAAGGAGGTACCCAGCTCACCAGCTTGAATTTTTGGCACTGAAATGGGCAATGGTAGACAGGTTCCACGAATACCTGTATGGTGCCAGGTTTGAAGTGAGGACAGACAATAATCCCCTGGCCTATGTGTTAACCACGGCTAAGTTAAACGCCACGGGTCATAGGTGGTTAGCTGCCCAAGCTACCTATGATTTTAGTTTACAGTATCGACCCAAGAAGAACCATATAGATGCTGATGCTCTGTCACGCCGAAAGCATACCAACCAGAGTAGAGAGGATTGGATTGAGATGTCCCCTGCTCAAGTGAAAATGCTGTGTGACAGCATTGGAGTAAAGGAGTCTGCAATTACCAAGTCAGTACAACTGATGGATACATTAGGTAGTCTGCCTGAGGGAATACCTCAGGCCTACAGCTTCCCAACCACGCTTGGAGTTGGGTCATTGCCTCAGTTAAGTCCGAAAGACTTGAAAAGAGCCCAGCTAGCAGACCCTGTGATCGGACAAGTCCACCAAGTGATTAAAGAGAACCGTCCTACCCAGTCGGTGAGGTCCCCTTTACCTGATGTAACTCTGCTATTGAGAGAGTGAGCTAGATTGGTCATTAGGGAAGGATTACTGTATAGAACTGTGCGAAGACCCCCTAATGGAGAAGTAAGTCAACTAGTACTCCCAGAAGAGTTCAAGTCCATGGTATTGACCTCGTTGCACGATGATCTAGGTCACTTAGGAGTAGAACGGACGGTGCAACTGATTAAAGACCGATTCTACTGGCCTTGCCTGGCTGCTGATGTAGAACAGTACATCAAGACATGTGGTCGTTGTATTCAGCGAAAGACTTTGCCCAAAAAGGTAACACTGTTGGGGCAACACGAGTTCTGGACTACTTGACCTGGTATGCATCGATTTCTTGTCTTTGGAACCTGACTCGAAAGGAATAGCGAATGTGCTGGTCATCACAGATCACGACACCCGCTATGCTCAGGCTTTCCCTACGCAAGATCAAAAAGCTCTGACAGTAGCAAAGATTTTGTGGGAGAAATTCTTTGTGTACTATGGATTGCCAACCCGGATCCATTCGGATCAAGGGCGTGACTTTGAGAGTCGGCTCATCAAGGAAATGTTGGGTTTGTTAGGGATCCGGAAGACCCGAACTACCCCATATCATCCTAAAGGAGATCTGCAGCCGGAACGTTTCAATAGAACGTTGATGGACATGCTTGGGACCTTGGACGTATCCAAGAAGAACTAGTGGAGCCAGCACATCAGTCAACTCGTCCACACATACAATTGTACAAGGAATGATGCCACTGGGTATTCACCCTATTTCCTAATGTTTGGGAGAGAGGCACGTTTGCCGGTGGATCTGTGTTTCGGCATTTAATTTGACAATGACACTCAAGAAGAGTACCAGCAATACGTATCGAGGATGAAGACCGAACTGAAAGAAGCATAGAGGCTTGCGATGCAAAATGCACAGCAGAGCCATGAACGGAACGATAGGTTAGTCCGTGAACAGCACTTGGAAGTGGGAGAACGGGTCCTACTAAGGAATTTAGGGGTCCTGGGGAAGCATAAGCTGGCTGATAGATGGAAGTCTATTCCACATGTGATAGTTTCTCAGCTCCCAGACTTGCCTGTTTACCGAGTTAAACCCGAAAGAGGCAGTGGTCCTTGGAAGACACTCCATCGGAACCACTTATTGCCCATTGGACAGTTGGTGCGGATGCCTGGACCCTCAAAAGTGGCTCAGAAACCCCCCGTGACTACTAAAGGACGTAAAGGAGCCAGGGACAGCCTTGATCGTGAGCCAGAAAGTTCACCAATGGATCCAGAGATTCCAAAGAAAGTTGAATCTTACTCATCTGATTCAGAGGACGAAGAGATGCTAAGATACTGGAATGACCCACCAGTGTGGCCGGGGCCCACACAGAGAGAGGACCCCAGACGATCATCATCACACCTGACAGTTGATGCACAGGAAGCTGATGAAGAGAACCTGAAGATGACGAAAACAAGGATCCAGTAATGGAAATGCTCGAGACGGAGGAGGTTCATGAGGTTGACAGACCTGAGGATGAAGAAATGGTAAAATTTGATGAGGAACGGGAAGGTAGAAGATGTCTCTGAAGAGCCATTAAGCCGGTAGTTCGGTTAACTTATGATGAACCGAGAGTTCCTACGGAGGAACCGCTATTGTTTGTGCATCGTGGTACAGATTTGAATGATTAGGCGTATCCTGTGGCGTGTGACACCTCCCCAAAATATCCCATTATAAAGAGAGAATGTGAGTATTGTGTGAATGTGGTTGTACTTAAGTTAGTCTGTTGGGGACAACCAGACATTTTAAGTGGGGGAGGATGTAGCCCAGTGGTAAAATACTACTAACGTATATACAGAAATTCCCTATAGACTATATATGGAAGAGTTTGTGTTTTGCAGTAGAGTAGACTCAGAGGGAGGAGAGGTGTTCTCATGGCCAATGAGGTGTCGTGTGTTAAACTGATCTCCCGAGAGCCAATAGAAATCGTCCCTGCAAGAGTGGGCGGGAGTCTCAGGGAAAAGTTTTGAAAAAAAAAAAAGAATAGATTGGAGTCTGAAAAAATAAAAATGGGAGCTATAATAGAGCAGTACAGAGTAAGTGATTCAGCAGATTAAAAGTTAGAATTTCTTAAGTCAGGAAATTCCTATAAACTTTAGTAGACAGTACTTTAGTTTAAAACAAGTTTCAGAAGAGTATTCTGTTACTTCTGCTTTTATTTCTTTTGAGTTCACGTACCAAGCTCGTGTTTTATTTTAAGCAGCATAGGTCTGTCAGTTTAGGTAGTCACTCAGTACGAGTTATTTTTTTTAGGCATTGTAATATACAGTATTGTTAAAGCAACATATTGTATTGCAAAGTTTAAGTTTTAGCACCGTTAATACGTGCTTGAAACGAAAGTAAAGAGACAGTGACTAAAATAAACGAAGTAATTGAGAGGCAGCTGGGCAGTGTTTGAGAAGGACCACGTTTCCAGAGAGAGAGAGAGAGTGCGAGGTAGACTGCAGCGACAGAGAGGTTTGCCATGATCCAGAGACCGCAAGCAACTGAGAGCTGCAACTGGGAGAAGCCTTCCAGAATTGTGAGTTTCCACAAAGTGTTTTGTTTTAGAATAGCAAGCGTAACTGTGTGTTCTCAATAAAGCTTGCGAAGGGGCCATTTTGTTTTATTTCTAGGCCACAACGTACCCGAGCCACGATTCAGGCCTGCAACAGTATTTGTTTGTTTGTCTGTCTACATGTGTGTTACACGTGGGGCTGGAGTGCACTCAATTAGAGTTTATTTTGAATTGAATATATTAGAAGAGTACATCTGAGTTAAATAAAACTGAAGCATAGAGCGTTTAGTTATTGTTTAGTGACTTAAAAGAAGTTACATGGGGAAAGTATTTTGTTGTTGGAATTGTTTATATTGTATGTACAATTTACTTACCTGCAGTTCATTATATTAGTTTAACTTGAATCCCCATTTATAAAGATTATTTTTATATAATATTCAGTACTGTGTGTGAGTGTGATTTTATTAGTTGTATAAAATTAGTTTATTAGTTTATTAGTTGCTCTTGCTTAATTTGCATTTGTTATATTGTTTGAATATAAATTCCTGTGGATGCGTGCCAATGAATAGGGAAACCACGTGACCATCAGGTGGAGGCATCGCTAAAGAAGAAAAGTAAGTGTGATAGTTTATGTCTGGTAACACTGTGCAAAAACAAAAGGACCTTTATTATATTTGTGCTTAAAACTACTGTGAAATTAATCCGCTGTTAACTTATCTATTTTCTAGACAAAATATCGGTCTGATGTTTGGAGATATGGAGTGATGTAGCAAGTGAATGGGAGAAATTTGAACTTGTGCGTACTGCAATACAGTTTATAGACAAAGTGCAGTAGATTTGTGAAACGAATACCGCATCGATTAAAAAAAACAACTACGGTAACGTTATAAAATATGTGAAATACGTCTTTTCTATGACAAAAAATGCTAAAATTATGTCCCAAAATAATTCAGTATGTGTTAAGCACCAACTGTCTCTTGGCCACGCGTGCATTGCAGCCTCGGTCTTGCCTCTGGCTAGACCGCTTGTGTGTGGAGCCTGCACTGCAGCCCCATATATATATAATCCACTGCGGTGTGTTCCACCCTACCGCGTGGTAGCTGTATGGCCTGCCCTTACAGTCACTAAGCACTTGCTGCAGCGTCCCAAAAAAAAAAAAAAGATCCCTTTTTTCACCATTAGGAAGACGACCACCAAACACATACTCCCTTAAGCACCTAGGTAAGTATTAACCAGCATCAGACACTGTACCAGCACTAGCGTCTCCGCTCTGCGGGTCAGCTGACGCTTAGGCGTCTCGTGCTAGCGTCTCAACGCTTGGTACTCGCACTCCGCGTGGTGTCAGCGCCTCAGCGGTTGGTGCAGTGCTTCTACGCTTGGGACTCGGTGCTCGACGCTCGACCCTTTGGTGCTCGACGCTTCGGCACTCGACACGCACCTTCGATGCGTCGGTGCTCGGCGCTCGACGCACGCACCTTAGGTGCACGACGCTCGGTGCTCGATGCTTCGATGCTCGGTGCTCGACGCTTCAGCGCTCGGTGCTAGACGCGTCGGCGCTCGACGCTCGGTGCACCTTCGGCATTCGTTGAGCCACGCTCGACGGAGATTTCGGGCTTTCATCGCTGCGTGACCTGTCAGGCAAAGCTGCCTGCCAGCAATCCGCACGATGATTGTGTGACGTGTCTGGGGCCAGAGCACGCCACATCCGCGTTGGCGGATAGGGATTTTTGCCATCTCTGTGCTGGCTTTCAGGCACGCACCCTTTGCCAAAGGGCGCAGAAAGCAGTGGGTGGGCACTCTCCTTCCTCTGGATCATCCCACACCATTTCTGCCCCGCCATCGTCTATGGCGACGCCGCCAGGGCGGCTGCAGCTCTCCAGGAGCCAGTCCTCCCAGCTAACAGCTGGTCAGAGATATCCCACCAGACGCGCTCAGGAACGCAGCCCCTCCCCTTGTAGGGTACGCCCCCGTCAGGAGTAGGTCGTACTCCAGATCGCCTCAACGAAGAGGACGCTCTCGCTCCACTCGTCGGGACAGGCGATACAGAGACAGGTCGAGGGTGGCGGAGCTAACCTCCAAAATGTCTCAATTTATGGAGGTTATGATGGGGCAGCAGTCCATCCTCATGTCCCTAGCAAATGTGGTGCCCTGAGTCCCAGAACAACCGACTGGGCCCATTGCTAGCCAGCCAGTGGCTCCTCCACAACCTGCACCAGTCGTCTCCCTTCCAGTGCAACCTCAAAGGGAGTGGGATATCGATGCAGTTTCCAGAGACGCATCTGACGTCCTGGAAGGGGAAAGAGTAGAGGCTGAGGTAGCCTCCGAGCACTCTGAGCAGGACATTGAGCTTGAGGTGCTGGATACCGATGACCCGACGTGGTCTGCGGTGGAGAGAGCAACCTGCCACTTGGGCATCGAGTGGCCTATGACGGAACTTCCACGGCGATCCTTGTTTGAGTCGCCTTCAGCCCAGCCCCATCAGTCCAGGATGCTTCCGGCATTCCCAGACTTTATTAAGGAGGTGCAGTCCACCTGGGGGGCTCCGGCCTCTGCTCCTGCGACTTCTCGCAAGGCTTCGGCCTTTAACATGCAAGGGGCAAGTGAAGCTGGGTTGGCGTCCTTCCCACCGGTGGACGCTGCGTTCGCCGCGTTGGTGAAGACGCCAACATTCTCGGGGCTGACAAAAGATCCTGCATGCCCCAATAAGCAGTGCAGGACCACAGAGGTACACCTAAAAAAGGGGTACGCTGCGGCCACGGAGGCGGTCAGACTGTCAAATGTGGCCAGCTTGCTGACAGTCTACCAAGCGGCACTCATTAGAGACCTGCCTGAGTGCCCTTCTGCGGCCCTCAGAAGCGAGTTGGGGACGGTCAGTCAGCTGCTGGTGAAGCTGGCCCAGCTCAACGCGCGGGCTCAGGGCATCGCGGCTCTGGTGGTGGCCAGAAGGTAGCTCTGGCTCTCGCAGGCGAGAGTGCAGGAACCTGACAAGGCCCCGCTGCTGGATGCCCCAATTACACCGGGACACACATTTGGTCCAGCGGTGGAGGAGATGCTGCAACGCTCCGTCAAGGCGCGGGAGGCGTCGCAGCAAATGGCGAAAATGTGGCCAAATAAGCCGTTCCAGCCGAAGCGGCCTCAGGAACATCAATGGCGCTGGGCACAGCCAGAGCAGCAGGCGCAACCACAGGGTAGTAAGACCTCCCCTTCAGGTCCATCAGCGCGTGGCCAACCCGCGTTTGTAAGACTGCAGCGTGGAGGGTGGCGCCCTAGAGGAGGTGGCAGGCCACGCCCTTGTGGCTCTGGCCAGGCCCCTTGCGAACAAGCGCAGCCAAAACAGCCCTGAAAACTTCAGGCAGCTGTTAACCCACCCCTACACTGTCCCACAGCTCTAGTTCTGGCAACAATGCACCAACGACATCTGGGTGCTCAAAACTATATTCACCGGGTACACCCTTCAGTTCCAGTTAAAACCTCCCCCCTTCCGGGGAGTGGTGGTAACTGCAATGAAGGACTCGGTTCAGTCCTCAGCTTTGAATGTGGAAATACAGGCATTGCTCAGGAAGCGTGCCATTCAACAAGTAGACCCTGCTCTGATCGACCAGGGGTTCTATTCCAAATACTTCCTGGTGCCCAAAAAGGACGGCGGGCTCCGTCCTATTTTAGATCTGCGAGTACTGAACAAATACCTGCGGGTGTTATCGTTCAGGATGCTTACTCACAGGCACATCATCCAGTCAGTCCGACACGGCGACTGGTTCACCACCGTGGACCTGACAGATGCGTACTTTCACGTTCCCATCTGCCCGGGTCAGTTTCGCATTTCAGAGCAGGGTATACGAGTTTTGTGTCCTCCCATTCGGCCTGTCACTAGCTCCTCGAACTTTTTCGAAATGTATGGATGCCATTCTAGCTCCCTTGCGGGCTCAAGGCGTCCGACTGCTGAACTATCTGGACGACTGGCTCGTCTGCGCGCAGTCGAAGGAGCAGTTGGCACAGCACACAGTGCTGGGTCTGAAGATCAATTCAGAAAAGAGCCGCCTCGTGCTGAGCCAACAGACCGAATTCTTGGGTCTGCATCTGGACTCAGTGTCCATGGAAGCGACCCTGTCGACACAAAGAGTTGCCTCGATGGAGCGGTGTCTCTCCCTATTCAGGTTGAGAGAAACAGTCAGCATGGAGCTGTGTCAGCGCATGCTGGGGTTGATGGCTGCTGCCTCGCAAGCCCTTCCCTTGGGCTTATTACACCAGAGACCTCTGCATGCCTGGTTCAGTGCCTTCGTGTTGCATCCGCGGAGAGACAAACACCGCAGGTTGACGGTATCCCGAACCTGCTGGGAAGCACTGCGCTGGTGGAAAGTTCCGTCAAACATCCGCCAGGGCGTACGCTTGGGTCCCATCTTCCGAAGGGAGGTTGTCACAACCGATGCTTCCAACCAAGGTTGAGGAGCAGTCTGGAACGGCTCAGGGACCCGCGGAGTGTGGTCAGGACCCTGGAGGTCAGCCCACATCAATGCTCTGGAACTCAGAGTGGTGGACCTCGCCCTTCGGCACTTCTTGCCAGTGTTTCTAGGCAAGCACGTGTTAGTGCGGTCAGACAACACCACGGTTGTGGCGTATATCAACCGCCAGAGCGGCCTATGGTCCCCTCACCTTCACCGGATGGTAACACGGATGTTGCTATGGGCACAACCACGTTTGACCTCTCTGTGTGCGGTTCACCTACCGGGCAAAGTCAATTATGCAGCGGATCTCCTATCCAGAGGAGGCCCTCTTGCAGGGGAATGGCGTCTCCACCCTCAGGTGGTAGGGCGCGTTTGGGAGTGGTTCGGCATAGCGCAAGTAGATCTCTTCGCTTCGCGAGAGACCACGCACTGCCCCCTATGGTTCTCGGTGAGGGACCTCGACAGCCCCCTAGGAGTCGATTTATCATATCAACAACATCAACGTGTGTTGTAAAAATAAAGAAAAAATTGCTTTGAAAACTGTTCAAAATATTTACTTGGGGCTAAGAATGAAAAATGTTTTTAAAAAATGCCATTTTTGATATGGTAATTGTCAAAATAAAGGGGCAGCTGGAAGGTAAGAATTTACCAGTCAGGACAATGGCATTTAAATACGACTATTAAACTGTATCTGTCGGTAATGTGGTTTCTTCTAATGTAGCGGTTTTCAAAGTGGGGTACGCGAGAAAAATTCTGAAATGGCAGACAACGCATTTTACTTAGTACCACTTGCCAATCTATTGCAAACTTTTATCATGTAATCAACGTTTAATCGCTAACACCAGACTGCTGTGCTGTGACAGAGCGTTCAGTGCACACATGGCTTATTTACATATTAAATATGTACGTTATAAATAAACCCTGTTGTTTAAATGTCATATAAACAGTTGGGCGGTTACTGCAGTCTGTCTTTGGGATAAAAAAAAATACATATTTAAAAAAACTAAAAGCCTAGTCTTTAACTCATTTTATTTCCTGTGTGCGTTCATGCCTGCAAATCGATATATACAGTGCCTTGCGAAAGTATTCGGCCCCCTTGAACTTTGCGACCTTTTGCCACATTTCAGGCTTCAAACATAAAGATATGAAACTGTAATTTTTTGTGAAGAATCAACAACAAGTGGGACACAATCATGAAGTGGAACGAAATTTATTGGATATTTCAAACTTTTTTAACAAATAAAAAACTGAAAAATTGGGCGTGCAAAATTATTCAGCCCCCTTAAGTTAATACTTTGTAGCGCCACCTTTTGCTGCGATTACAGCTGTAAGTCGCTTGGGGTATGTCTCTATCAGTTTTGCACATCGAGAGACTGAAATTTTTGCCCATTCCTCCTTGCAAAACAGCTCGAGCTCAGTGAGGTTGGATGGAGAGCATTTGTGAACAGCAGTTTTCAGTTCTTTCCACAGATTCTCGATTGGATTCAGGTCTGGACTTTGACTTGGCCATTCTAACACCTGGATATGTTTATTTGTGAACCATTCCATTGTAGATTTTGCTTTATGTTTTGGATCATTGTCTTGTTGGAAGACAAATCTCCGTCCCAGTCTCAGGTCTTTTGCAGACTCCATCAGGTTTTCTTCCAGAATGGTCCTGTATTTGGCTCCATCCATCTTCCCATCAATTTTAACCATCTTCCCTGTCCCTGCTGAAGAAAAGCAGGCCCAAACCATGATGCTGCCACCACCATGTTTGACAGTGGGGATGGTGTGTTCAGGGTGATGAGCTGTGTTGCTTTTACGCCAAACATAACGTTTTGCATTGTTGCCAAAAAGTTCAATTTTGGTTTCATCTGACCAGAGCACCTTCTTCCACATGTTTGGTGTGTCTCCCAGGTGGCTTGTGGCAAACTGTAAACGACACTTTTTATGGATATCTTTAAGAAATGGCTTTCTTCTTGCCACTCTTCCATAAAGGCCAGATTTGTGCAGTATACGACTGATTGTTGTCCTATGGACAGAGTCTCCCACCTCAGCTGTAGATCTCTGCAGTTCATCCAGAGTGATCATGGGCCTCTTGGCTGCATCTCTGATCAGTCTTCTCCTTGTATGAGCTGAAAGTTTAGAGGGACGGCCAGGTCTTGGTAGATTTGCAGTGGTCTGATACTCCTTCCATTTCAATATTATCGCTTGCACAGTGCTCCTTGGGATGTTTAAAGCTTGGGAAATCTTTTTGTATCCAAATCCGGCTTTAAACTTCTCCACAACAGTATCTCGGACCTGCCTGGTGTGTTCCTTGTTCTTCATGATGCTCTCTGCGCTTTAAACGGACCTCTGAGACTATCACAGTGCAGGTGCATTTATACGGAGACTTGATTACACACAGGTGGATTCTATTTATCATCATTAGTCATTTAGGTCAACATTGGATCATTCAGAGATCCTCACTGAACTTCTGGAGAGAGTTTGCTGCACTGAAAGTAAAGGGGCTGAATAATTTTGCACGCCCAATTTTTCAGTTTTTTATTTGTTAAAAAAGTTTGAAATATCCAATAAATTTCGTTCCACTTCATGATTGTGTCCCACTTGTTGTTGATTCTTCACAAAAAATTACAGTTTCATATCTTTATGTTTGAAGCCTGAAATGTGGCAAAAGGTCGCAAAGTTCAAGGGGGCCGAATACTTTTGCAAGGCACTGTATATATATATATATATATATATATATATATATATATATATATATATATATATATATATAAAATTTCAATGTCCCGATTAAATTTTATTGTAACTTAAGACCTATTGGTTCATTTCAAAATACTGTACATAATGTATAGCCAATCAGATTTTGCCATGCTGTCTAATTTGGCAAGCCATTACGTCTGGTGTGAGAGTTTTTAGTTTTCAATCCAGTGAACATATATGGATTGTTGGCTCAGTACTAGTACATTACTAGCAAAGGACGATCAAGACGAAATACTGAGATTAAAAATGCCAAAAATGTCTTGCGACTGAAGCTCTCTCCAATTTCCCTGCCATCATCAGTGATTTGTGTGGTAACAAGTAGGGACATCCGTCACCTACTAGGTAAGCGTTGTATTATTGTTTTTAATTAGCATCAGTACTGTATGTTTTAGTCACCAAGAATTAAAAAATGCCAATAATATGTTTTTGTAATGAGGTCAGCTGTAGAGATGCGTGGACAGTGAACTTTTCTTTCCCTTCTTTTCTGTAATTTTATTATCAATAAAAATACATGATTGCCATTTGCTATCACTGAATAGTCCTATGTCATTTCTGAGTGATTGGGGCTAGCACGGAGGCTTCATTGATTTTAATTAATTAGTAATTACAATAAAATAATGTTGATGTTTCCAACAACTAGAAACCTGTTTGAGGGACTATTTTTATCCAAAAGTAAATATAATATATATATATTTTTCCATTATAATACTGTAACTTTTATAACTGTATCCATCACACACTCCAAGGCTTGTGTGTTTTGTTCTATCATTTTATTGTACAGACCTTTTTTTCTGTTTTCATTTTATTATGACTATCTCAGATGTGGGTACGTGGTGGACTACTTTTTTTGGAAAGGGGTACACAGCTTAAAAAGATTGAAAACCCCTGTTCTAATGTGATTTGATACAATGAATATCCTCTACTCAGTGATACACCAGCATCACTGTGACACATTTATCAATATTTTCCCCAGAAGTGACAGTGAGTAGTGTAGAGACACCTTGGTTGTATCTACAGCTTTACAGTTTTATTTTTTGTTCTTCAGAAACAAAAGATCCGTAAACTCTGCTGGCATATTTAAAAACAAACAAAAATAAGAAATGGTGGTTGGTTCTGAATCAAACATATTGACCCCCTCACTGAATGTCCCCCTAAAATTTAGAGTGGGGGCCACATTGACCCTCTGTAAGTCCTGGAGCAAACACTGCATACTTACCCCAAAAGACTTAAAGCTGTTATTGCAGTGAAAGGTGGCTCTACCAAATATTAATGTGTGGGGGTTGAATACTAATGCAAGCAAGATATTTCAGTTTTTTATTTTTCTTAAAAATATTTCCCAACATAAAACCAATGTCACCTTACAATAATTGATTTTGAGTTTCAGTGTTTTAAAATAAAATATCAAACAGAACGAAATTTCAGTGTACCATTTGTAATTGAGTAATATGAGAGAATTGGTCAGGGGTCTGAATACTTTTGCAAGGCACTGTGTGTGTCTATATATATATATATATATATATATATATATATATATATATATACAGACGTGCTCAAATTTGTACCCTTACAGCTCATTGAAATAATGCTTCATTCCTCCTGAAAAGTGATGAAATTAAAAGCTATTTTATCATGTATACTTGCATGCCTTTGGTATGTCATAGAATAAAGCAAAGAAGCTGTGAAAAGAGATGAATTATTGCTTATTCTACAAAGATATTCTAAAATGGCCTGAACACATTTGTTGGTACCCCTTAGAAAAGATAATAAATAATTGCATTATAGTGATATTTCAAACTAATTTGTTTCTTTAATTAGTATCACACATGTCTCCAATCTTGTAATCAGTCATTCCGCCTATTTAAATGGAGAAAAGTAGTCACTGTGCTGTTTGATATCATTGTGTGCACCACACTGAACATGGACCAGAGAAAGCAAAGGAGAGAGTTGTCTGAGGAGATCAGAAAGAAAATAATAGACAAGCATGGTAAAGGTAAAGGCTACAAGACCATCTCCAAGCAGCTTGATGTTCCTGTGACAACAGTTGCAAATATTATTAAGAAGTTTAAGGTCCATTGAACTGTAGCCAACCTCCCTGGGCGCGGCCGCAAGAGGAAAATCGACCCCAGATTGAACAGAAGGATAGTGTGAATGGTAGAAAAGAACCAAGGATAACTGCCAAAGAGATACAAGCTTTACTCCAAGGTGAAGGTACGTCAGTTTCTGATCGCACCATCCGTCGCTTTTTGCGCGAAAGTGGGCTCCATGGAAGAAGACCCAGGAGGACTCCACTTTTGAAAGAAAAACATAAAAAAGCCAGACTGGAATTTGCTAAAATGCATATTGACAAGCCACAATCCTTCTGGGAGAATGTCCTTTGGACAGATGAGTCAAAACTGGAGCTTTTTGGCAAATCACATCAGCTCTATGTTCACAGACGAAAAAATGAAGCTTTCAAAGAAAAGAACACCATACCTACAATGAAACATGGAGGAGGCTCGGTTATGTTTTGGGGCTGCTTTGCTGCGCCTGGCACAGGGTACCTTGAATCTGTGCAGGGCACAATGAAATCTCAAGACTATCAAGGCATTCTGGAGCGAAACGTACTGCCCAGTGTCAGAACGCTCTGTCTCAGTCGCAGGTCATGGGTCCTCCAAAAGGATAATGACCCAAAACACACAGCTAAAAGCACCCAAGAATGGATAAGAACAAAACATTGGACTATTCTGAAGTGGCCTTCTATGAGTCCTGATCTGAATCCTATCGAACATCTACGGAAAGAGCTGAAACTTGCAGTCTGGAGAAGGCACCCATCAAACCTGAGACAGCTGGAGCAGTTTGCTCAGGAAGAGTGGGCCAAACTACCTGTTAACAGGTGCAGAAGTCTCATTGAGAGCTACAGAAAACGTTTGATTGCAGTGATTGCCTCTAAAGGTTGTGCAACAAAATATTAGGTTAGCGGTCCCATCATTTTTGTCCATGCCATTTTCATTTGTTTTATTATTTACAATATTATGTTGAATAAAAAATCAAAAGCAAAGTCTGATTTCTATTAAATATGGAATAAACAATGGTGGGTGCCAATTACTTTTGTCAGTTTCAAGTTATTTCAGGGAAAATTGTGCATTCTTCGTTTTTTGTGGAGGGGTACCAACAAATTTGAGCACGTCTGTATATATACTAAAAGGATCGGGTTCTTTTAGCCCTTTAAAATCAGACTCCGACACAAGAGATAGATTTCCACACGCTGACACGCTATTTTTTTTAATTCACACAAAATAAAAACAAACACGAAATAAACACCTAACTCCGATTTTGGAGCGCTGACTACACAGGTTATTCCCTCACTAACTCGCAGGACGGCTAAGCCGTTTCCCCACCAAACAAAACCCACACAGGTTTAATGCAGCACACTGTTTACCTCACGACTGCTAGGAAGCAGAGCACCTCTTCTGCCTCCTTCTCCACCACAGCCACGAACCAACTAACTGTGAGGCTTATATGCCCCACAGTAACGAGTGTGGGCAGCTGGCACTAATTTGCACTGATCGTGCTAAACTGCCATAACAATTAACAAATCATTCAATTACAATAAAGAAAACAAACCCCACACTAATTGTGCATTCACACATAAATTCCTCCGCAGGGAGGAATTAACTCCCTCCCTGCTGTTACAATATATATATATATATACTGTATAATTGAAATGGTATAGTCAAATCATAACCAGTAAAAGTCTATACAACAAAAGTTAATACTTTGATAAATGGACATATCTCAAAATGAATTATGAAAACCATATATACCACTATTGGGGTGTATGTTGTTGGTGCCTTTATTATTACGCTCTTTTGACGCTGGGGACATTCAGAGATCTGTAATTTTCAGCACGGTTTGTGGAATGTGATCTATGTAAAAGGTGTGTAAATGTATGGATTGCTACTTTGTGAGATGAAGTTTATGTAACATGGTTGAATAATTCTGTAAGTCACCTTGGATGAAGGCATCAACCAAATGAAATAATAATAATATATTGATATGGGCTTGGTGGAGAACCCTATGAGTGTGTTTAATGTCAACAACATGAAATTAAATATTACATTAATATTTGCTCAAAAGTAAATGAAAATGAACACGATACTACTGAGAGAAAATAAGCACTTACCCATTTTCTTATGTCATTGTACATTCCAGGCCAGTAGCATGGAATGGAAATGCAATCCACCGTTTTTAAAACTCCACAATGGGCACCAATGAAGCTGGAGTGACATTCAATAAAAATGTAATTTGCCTCCTGTACTGTGGAGATGACTTTCACACTCCTTTTCCCACCAAGCTTATGGTTCCTGGAAACACGCTGATTGGCTGTGAACATGAGCAGTCAGACTCTGATCCAATCAGAAAGCATGTTGTGGAAAAATGGATGTGTGTATAAACTCATATTTTATTACAATGTGAGGGGAAACGGAATTCTATGGCTTCTCAATAGTTATGGCATACTGTACCCCCACCTATGTAGAATATTGGGGGACCCCAGTGTTTATTACAATTGAACACCTACCTCACAGGAAAGTCTGTTCAAAAACATATGACTCCCGACTGCAGCGCAGACTTTTTAGGAGTAACGCGAACGCAAGATTTATTTGCAGTCTACACTGATGACTAAAGAGAACTGTAACCAAACAGAAGAGTAAAATAAATTTAAAAAAGACACGCTGCCCAGTATTTGTGTTATGTTTTACTTGGTCTGACTTCTATTCATTGCTTATTAAATATTAAGTCTTTCTGGGCAGTGATACCTCATTAATTAGTTTACATTTCAGATACAGAATGTCATATGTCAAAAACAATATATAGAATTGCTAAAAAAATAAATATAATGTGACGCTTTCGTGCCTCAAACTAAGTAAAACAATAAGCCTGAGTATATCACAGTAACTAAGTAAAACAACAAGCCTGACTACATCACAGTTTTATTGGGAGAAAATAGTGTGGCGCGTATACACAGATATATTTGACTTTCCAATTCAGCCGTCTTTGGGAAAAAAAGAGAACAAACACATCTGCGCAGGCGTGAAATCACGGGATACCGAATTCCATGTGGTACCAATATCAGCGTGACACCTGTATTGTAGGGGAGCTGAGTGACGTCACTGCCCTAAAAAAATATTGCTAATATCTCAGAAACAATAATAGCAAAAACGTTCATTTCAACAGCACAAACGTAGCACAAACGAATGTGACAAGTTTGGTTCAATTCCGTTATTGTAGGGGGGCTGAGTGACGTCACTCCCCTAAAAAGAGAATCGTTAATATCTTAAAAACTATAGCGGCACAAACGTTTGTTTCAACGGCACAAATCGGCACAAACAGCACAAACTAATGATCTATGACTCAACGTTTGTGCTGTTTGTAGGGGGCCCAACTTCACTGAGCTGTTTGAGCTGCAGCTACAGGAATATAGAATGGTAATGTACACCTCTTGAAATAATACGCTTGGACAGTTGTTTTGGATTTACCACTGTATCATGTACAGTATAAAGGGTTTCGCAACCTCACAAACAATAACAAACTTATGCACAAACGTGAGAATCCATTGCACGGCTGTGAGACTCTCAAAATTGTGAAAAAGCTGAGACTTGACATCCATGATATGTGATGTGGCATATGCCAAATGCAGTGAGTTGAATTTTGTAACAAGATAGGGGTAGTGGACAGCCCTTACAAGGACTCCCTGGAAGCGATCACACTTATGACATATGGCAATACAGAAAGAATGTACACCGACACACTCATTGAATACTCAAGCTGTTTATTGATGCAGAGCCCTAAGGGTATCTGCCTAAACACAGTAAAAGCAATGGGGGTCACTACAGAGAAGCGTACCCCTCTCATGGTGACCACCACCGCCCAGTGTCCCCTATGTTTAAACCCCCCCCCCCCTCTTCAACATTTAATTACCCCTTTATGCCAGTTACAAGTTACCCATGATCCTGTGCGCCATGCAACTAATTTGCATAGCCTGGGAAACTGGCTGGGACAGGTTCTTGTGTATTCACACCAGTATTGTCACTGTCAATGACTCGGGGGGGGGAAAGTATATCTGGCACCATGGATTTTATTATACAATATAACTGGGGCAAAGGATGGTTTGATGCTCCACTCAGTTGCTGCTGTTGTTGCTTGACAATAGCACTTCTGGTCTCCAATTTCATTGTTTATTTAGCAAGCGCAGCTATTACAATACAATAATAATAATAATAATAATAATAATAATAAATGCCTGCTTGAAATTCATATAAAACAGAAGAAAAGTGCAACACTCAATTAAACAATTAAACACTTATTAAAATACTCAGTATTTTAATAATTGCTACATAAAAAAAATGTACTCTGATGTTTTGGCCAGCTTTGCCTTCATCAGAGTACATGCAAGTGAAGAAAAAATACCTTAAATACAAACAATTCAAACATCAAGCATGGATAATAGGATTGCCGGCGCTGGCCGTTTATTTAGAAAGCGCAGATATTATAATAATAATAATAATAATAATAATAATAATAATAATATGCATTGCTGCCTTGTCGATTTAATGTTATAACTTTTCAACTTGCACACTTTTCAGCTTACTCTTTCAATGTTACGTTGTGCATTTTGGTGCATAAGAGCTGCTGCATGTTACCACAATCGCCGTGAACCTGCTTTGACAAAATCACCAGAGCGCGTGCGGTGCCAGGAAAAAGATAGCTCTGCACATGCGCAATTCTACGGGGAACAGAATTCGATACTACAGTGGAATCAAACTTAAAATATCCAGTTCCAATGACAGATAACCGGTTCGGAACCGATTTCAAAAATCTCCTCAAATGCACATCATCTGTTCTCTCCACCACATCAAGCATAACAAAGTGGGAGGAGTTAACGCATGCCCTCGGACAATTACAATTCATTTTCAAAGTTTAAAACTCATTTTAATGCAATTAATCGATAAATTGATATCAATGGGATAATATAACAATGGACTAAACAGAAAAATATTATATTTACAAAGTTTCTAATTAAAAACAAAGATAAGTAGGCGTGGCGTGTGACGCGTATCGGCCATTTTAGGTTGTTTGTTCTTACAGGCTCTCTTTTTCAGACCAGAGAGAAACGTATTGTCGGAACTGAGGACAGACCATCGAGCAAAAACATAATTTTATTATCATTGTAGAGTATGGGTCCGCCAGGGAGCAGAAACTGCTGTGTAACATTTGAAAGAATGGAGGATTTCGGCTGGTTGGTCAGTTTATCTTGACATGGCTTACTGGAGGGTGGGGGCCAGCGTTTAAAAGAAGAAGAAAAAAACAGAAGTAAAACTATTTAAAAACAAGAAAGTGAAAACCGAACTGAGTCGACTTTTCTATGATAATTTAAGGAAGGATATACTTGATGTATAACCTGTAGCCATGGCGTTACTATAAGAGGTTACAAAATGTCGAAATGTACTGTACCTAAGCTAAAAAAAAAACGGAATTAGACAGAATGTAAAAAGCAGAGAACCATTTACTCGCAGGCCAGGATTACGTTGCGTAGTACGGGGAGATAAAATGTAGTTGCATAGTCTCAAAGGTCTCGTAACAACCACCGCTATAATTACGATTACTAAGGTAATAGTAATGCTAATGAATTCAGTAATGACTTCTCGGTTGTTTTCCTTTTACTCTGCTGGTGCCATCTATGTTTGGCATGTGCTTGCATCTGCCTTGGTCATTTCTACCCATCCTTTAATTACGTGTTCATAAGTCACTTAAGACAACAAAAGAAGTAACACCAGCCATGAATGAGGTTGGGAGAAGCCAATGTTTACCTGTTTTATATTTGGTAGCACTTGTGTAGGCATGGATTTGGCAACATTCTTTCAGTTCATGTCATTTGCATTTATAAAAATATATCGCAGCTTGGTTTGATTTTTTCCGGTTAGTTTCACACTTACTGTTTTTTCGGACCCTTTGTTGTGACACTAAAACGAGTGACATCTTTTTGGTGGACTGTTGAGTTAAATTGTAGTTTTTCTACATGCAAGTATGATTTCATAATTTAAAATAAATTTATATATATATATATATATATATATATAAATAAATAAACAAACAACCAGCCCTCCGTATCTTTTCATCATGACTATAAAAATGACTTAAATTCTTTAACAGTCCTGTCCTTTAGAAGTAGAGTAGGACTTAAGTAGTGTAAGATACATTCTTACTCCGTTTCTCAGAAGAAACCTGCCCCCTGTATTAGATCAAATAAAAAATAAATGAATAAAAAAAGGTAACACCACCAGTAATTCACAATGGGGGACCCAAACTCCCGAAAAAAACAAACTATGAACAGACTTCGTGCTCAGCTTAGGAAGAAAAAGGAATCGCTAGCTGATCACTTTGATTTTAAGATATACATTGCCTTTGTATTCAAGGATAAGGTGAGTAATCAACAAGAAAAGGTGTGGCACCTTACAATTTTTAAAAAAAAATGCTGATTCATTTGTGTTGTAATGAAGTGTTACCCTTTTCCATTGATACACCATGACTGAGTAGGGGCCTACATCCACGTTACTGGCGTATATTACATTTCAGTTTATTCCCCTTTGCTTTACCCCTTCTAACATTATATAAACAATCCTTGTTTGGGGCAAAGTTACTCTGATCTGCTGGTACTGTGCTTTGATAATTCAAATACAACCCAATTCTCCAATGGGTTTCTAGTGTAGATCTCTAAAGTTTCACTGTAGGACTTAAACATGTTTTAAACAGTATATTAGTTTTGAGTGGAGCTTCTGTAAATACTGTAAGCTGCAAAGTTCTTGTTTCATATTGATAGACACTCCTCTGATCATACTTGCTTCTTCTGTTACAGAAGAAAAACACTGCGCTATTTGAAGTGGCTGAAGTGGTACCAGTTATGACCAATAACTATGAAGAGAATATTCTTAAGGGTGTGCGGGATTGCAGCTACTCTTTGGAAAGTTCCTTGGAGCTTCTGCAGAAGGATGTTGTGCAGTTGCACGCACCTCGCTACCAGTCCATGCGCAGAGTGAGTTCACTTTGTCCTGTTTTTTTTTTTTTTTTTTTATCGTTTGTTTCTGACGGGTGAAAATGTACTGTGGTTACTGTGTTGCCCAAAAAACAGATGAAGCTGACAATTCATACCAGAAACAAAGGTGTGCTTGCAGAACAATAATGTATGCCATTAACCCTCATCTTTCACAAAATAAAGAAATGTTTCGCATCACCTAGAATTTTAGGATTTAAATATTAATAATAATAATAATAATAATAATAATACAAATAATAATAATAAACTATTAACAAAATTTAGACCTTTTATTTACAGTCTACCGATGATCGTTGAGAGATGAAATGGTAGCTATATCAGTCCAGAGATGATAGACAAAGAGAAGGAAGTGTGATACCTTTTTATTGGACTAACTAAACAGTAATTAATCACAAGCTTTGAAAACCTCAAAGATTTCTTCTGTTCACCTGAAGAGACCTTTTGAGGTCTTGAAAGCTTGTGATTAATTATTGTTTATTTAGTCCAATAAAAGATATCGCATCTCCTCCTCTTTGTCTGATAAATTTATAATTGTCACATTTTTCAATTTGTCAGTTTTTTGTTCAGTATATGAAACTACAAAGCAGTATATAATTCAATATGTTTACATAACATTATCAAGCAGGTTTCATTCTACTTTAAGAAGCAAAATTATTTAAACTTTTGGTCATATTAAATATATATATATATATATATATATATATATATATATATATTTTTTTTTTTTTGGGGGGGGAGAATCAGTAATCACTGTAACTCACTTTATAACTATTCTGAGAGAGTAAAGCATATTTTTTCCATATTGTTTGCCTTTTTGAGCAATCTCAACCGCCCAGATTATGTGCTTAAAATACAAAACCATAAATACAACAGCAAAACTGTAATTTAAGGTTTTAGTTTTTGTAAGGTAATACCCACGAGTGCTATGGGATTTCCCTGAGATGGATGCTATTGTTGACCAAAAGCAAAGTTGTTGTCTTACTGTGTATACATACCCCTTTTGAGGAAATAGTGTCCTAAATCAGAGGTGACCAAACTGCAGCTCCCAGGCAGTTCATGTGCGGTTCCCGGTGAAATACTGGGTGATGCACACTTTGCGGCTCGAATGAACTGAAGAAAGAATAATAAACGAAAAGTAAAGAGAAAGTAAAAATAAACAAGAAGTTTATTATTTGTGTTCTCTGTATTAATTTGTGCTTCTTCTTTCTTCTCTCTCTTCTTTGAGCCTGCATGTTCACTGCAAGGACATTTCATCACTTGATGACCTTCGACACAGTGCGCTGGCGCAGGTGTATTTCAATCGCCTTGAGTGAAAGCCGGATATGCAGTTGAAAGTCAATTTTATAATATTGAATTAAGTGCTCGTTCGTTTTGTGGAGACAATGGCATTGAGCAAACTCTCCAAGTAATAAACAAAAGAATGAGGCAGGCTTAAGCCAGAATGACAGGAAAATTTTGCTTTCATGGAAAACAATGAACCTCCGCCTCATCTGCAACAAATTGCTTACAGACTGTCTAGTCTACAAGGCGAGCAACCTCTAACGTTATTATGAAACACATCGCAACAAAGTTTCATCTGAATATCCTCAGGAGAAACAAGCTGGCCTCTTGAAAAGCTTGCCTCAGCAGTCAGCAGATGCTCCTTTCGGTGTTCAGTAAAGAAGCAGATGTAACGACTCAAGCAAGTTTTGTATGTCATGGAATATCGCTCGTGCCAAACGTCCTTATTCAGATTAATGAATCCTTTTATAAAATTGGAGTATATTGGCGTTAAACTAGAGACGTTTTAAATGTTATATTGCAGGTCTAAAATTAATATTATATTTACTATAATCCCTTTAAAAATAAATACAGTGTATTTGTTATCCACAAAGCTCTCGAAAGTAGTTCATACACGCAACAGTCATAATTATTATTTTTTTTTTCCTTTAACCTTTTGCGGTCCTATGTCGGACCTGGTCTGATATCGCAATTTTCCCTTTCCGGTCCAATGTTGGACCCTGTCCGACAACATCAAAAAGACGCAAAAAACAAGTCTCTAGTCGTTTTTTCTCTGAGAAAAGCATTCAATGGCTGAGTGAGATCGACAGGAGCTGAGAGAAGCCAAAAAAAAAAAGGGGGGCGTATCTCATGAATACAGATAGCCCCGGCATCACATAGATAACACGGCCATAAACAAACAAGATAGCTGCTTCTGCATCCAGCGCTCAAAGAATATCACAGACATTTGCAGAGCTTTTTTTAGATGTTATAGTAATAAAATAATGACTTGGAGCGCATTATTGAAGAGTTTGGTGATAAAACGAGTGATCAAGAGATGATTTATCGGTATGCATTACTATCAAGAGGTATGTGGGGGAAAAAAACCGCAAACGAGGGGTGGGGCGGGGCTGGAGATGCAGTACTGAGTGTCCTGTTGATATGCAGTGCCTTTTAAACCTGTTTTACTGTGAAAAAATAATTTTAAACAGCACGTCTAAAATAAACTGCACGTGTGAAAATAAATTGGACCCGACGCACCTGAGATGCGCTGAATAAATGGACCGCAAAGGGTTAAACTGAGCATTCCGATCTTCAAGGGAAGAGCTTGTCAAAAAGAATCCTTACATTTTATGTGGTGTATTTGGTGAAAATCAGGGCAGTTATCATATTTTGCTTCATAATAACTGAATATATTTTATTGAGTGCATAATACAGTAGAACTTCAGAGTTACAAACCCCAAACTTAGGAACTGACCGGTCAACCGAACACCCGACTTTCAGCCGTAAGTATGCAATCACTTAACCAAGCAGACAATGGAACCAGATATAAGTGGCGTGCTGGAGTAGGAAAAATTACTGTACCAACGAAGTTGAATGACTAAGCAAGCTGCATGAATGCATTTTGTTTAAAATAAAAATAAAAACAAGCATTACGTTAACCCATGTTTTCCTGGACATTTAAGTGTGTTTTTGCTAGTTACAATTTCAAAGGTAACATTTTTCCATTTATAGTACAATTTTGAAGGATGTTATAACAATGAGTATTGCATTACTGTGCTGTATCCTTGTATTATTCACCAGTTTAAGGCTGTAGATAGCAGGTATACGTATTTTACTAAACTGATTTTCAGAGTTACGGACATTTCTGACTTATGAACAACCTCAATTCCCAAGGAGGTGTTTAACTCTGAGGTTCTACTGTACATACAGTATAAACAGAAATAATGGGGGGGAAAAATGTTGGGGACAATAAATTACAGTACACTAAAAATGACACACAAACTATGTAAGACTCTGCAATGTTCTCCCTTATCTATTTTGCTGCCATCAAAAGAGAACTACTACATAGAGTACGTGTAAGATTCCGTTATGTTAGAGAATTTAAGAAAATGTTTAAAACAGTGCTTGTATTTAAAATGTCTTGCTCGCAAACATTTAATGTTTTACAATATGTGTCTTGCGGCTCTCGGCCATATGAAAATGTCGGTACGCGGCTCATAGGGTCAGGAAGTTTGGCCACCCCTGTCCTAGACTATCATTTAGTGCAGGGGTCTCCAACCCCGTCCTGGAGAGCTACTGGGTCTACCATTTTTTGTTTCTACAGAGTTATCAATTACTTAATTGCACCAATTATTGGCTTAATTAGTCAAGATTAACAGGTATTCCAGATCTTTAGCCACTGATGATGTAAAGACACCTATAAAACCTTAAGGATTGGGCTCTACGGGACTAGGGTTGGAGATCCCTGATTTTAGTGGAATGTTGTAGTGCTGTATTTCAGGGAAATCCCAAGGATAAAATAATAATAATCTGTGTCTTTATTGACAAAATAGCAATTAATGTATAAGGTACTTGCAAGTAAGTTGGTATTTTGTCATTAATAAAGAATAAAAAGGCTACATTTAATGGCACATTCAACTTAATTCATAATACAATTGTTTCTCTGTTATAGGATGTCATAGGTTGCACCCAGGAGATGGACTTCATCCTTTGGCCTCGCAATGATATAGAGAAAATAGTCTGTCTCCTGTTCTCCAGGTGGAAGGGATCTGATGATGAGCCCTTTAGGCCTGTTCAGGTACTTCTGCTTTCAGTCCAGGTTTTTGGTAAAGACCATAATATATTGGTTGGTTTCTTGTTGCCATACCCCGCCTGTCACTTTAACCCTGTTCCAAACATATAAATGCACTCTACAGAGCAGAGCTGCACGAAAGATTAGTCTGTTCTTCAGATTGAAGTTCTGACACCCAGGGGAGTGTCAGTGGTGTTGATTGGGCTTATTTACCATTCCAAGTGGAACAATGAAAGAAACATCTTGAATGTGTGTTGATTGCTATGTTTCTTACTGTCTGGTGAACATGCATTTTTACCTGGAATGGTAAATTATCCCAATCAATCAATGCCAGATGATCCTCTTCTGTGGAGACCTTAATTAGAATAAACATCTCCAATATAGAGTACACTAAATCTATCAATTATGGTCCTACACAACCGGTAAGTCTAGTATTCTAGACTATTAGGATCTATACAATTGAATTTAATTTAGTTTTTATTTTTAGACATTCCTGAGATGTCTTGTTAAAGGTGAGGTGCAATGACATGAAGTGATTGTTGAGTGCAGCTAAACTTTCTATACATGTCCTGAAAGTTTAATTCACATTCGTTACTTATAAAGTGGGGAAAAAAAGGCTAATTTGTGGTTACACCTTTTTCAGAAACCTTTGAGACTGTGTTTTAAACAAATGCAGTAGATGGAGGACAGACGTGAAAGCGATGTTACTGATTCGGATGTTTTGGCATCTTAAATCAAACAGATCAGAAATGTTGGTCTTATGCTTCATTTATATTGGCTTCACAATGTTTTTAAAAAAAAAAAAACAAACAAAAAAAGCTTGTTTACATTTGCACTTCTCTCTCTTCCGTGGTTTGTTGTAGTCTGTTGATGGTTGAGTAGCACATGACAGGTTTTTTTTTGTGTGTCAGTTTTCAGGTTTTTTAATTTTGAATTTGTTTTGTCAGTATTTTTACGCCTGCTTTTAATGAAAAGCTTGTGCCAAGCATCCTTATTCAGACGATGAATTTATTTTGAAGAATATCACTTGATTGTTGCATCCCTGCTGTAGCTCGTTACTGGAATTTAGTTATTAATCAAACAAGAGGTTAAATTATCAATTGTATGTTTCGACTACGCCACCCTCAATATAGGTGAAGGACCTCTAATTATCTCCCTCACAGGTATTTAACTGGGCAGAACATCAGTGACTGACAGGAAGTATACAAAACAACAAGGAGGTGGATAGCAAAAAAAATTGAGTTTTATTGTTCAGGTTCACAGTCAGAACAAGATGTAGACCCTGGAGTATTCTGAAAGTTTTAGTTATTGTTACATTTTTTTATATAATAAGATGTTCAATAGTGACAGGGATTTACTTGAGGTAACACCAGACTTTACAGAATAGTACAGTCAATTACACAGCGTCACACACACACACAACCTGATAACCTTCACTGTCTATGCAGGCTATGCCTCGCTGCAAAGGTACTTAGTCACTCGGTCGGCTGACACCCTTTAAACATAAACAAATAAACAAAAAAGAATACAGACCGTCTGTTTTTGAGACACAAAGAACAAAAAAAGGTGCTTTCTCCCAGCTCAGGAACTCTGTACAAAATAGCCAGTCTCTCGTTTCTTCACTGTAGGCTTTTTAACCCTTTGCGGTCCATTTATTCAGCACCTGTCAGGCTATCCAAATCATTATTTTATTACTATCACATCTCAAAAGCTTGGCAAATCTCTGATATTCTTTGAGCGCTGGAAGCAGCTATCTTGTCTGTTTAGACTGTGGTGAAGGGACTGTGTGTTGCTCAGATCCGACTCCTCCCCTATTTTTTTTTTTTTGTCCCCGGCTTCTACCGGTCTCACTAGGCCATTGGAGGGTTTTCTCAGCTTTTTCCGGAGAAAAAACGACTAGAGACCTGTGCTTGACGTCTTTTTGATGACGTCAAGGAATAATTGTAATGTCGGACCTGGTCCAACATAGGACCGCAAAGGGTTAAAAGCCGAGCAATAGACAGTGTGTCGAATCTCCGTGGCAACAGATCAGCCGCAATTTAACATGCAAAACAAGTACAGTAATACCTGTCAACTTATGAAAACACGAGAACCAGAGGTCTCCTTTTTCAGACTTACTGCAAAACTTTCTCCATACAAATCAATATAATTCTTATATATACAGTAAATAACTTTATTCTTAACTTGTAGCCTATTAGAATCTGATATAGCCTACATGAACATCATAAAGTAGCCCAAGACATTTTCGCAGGTCAAATGGGGAAAATAATAATAAATAAAGTTGAAGTTTAAGATTGGCAATCTAAATAATCCGGAGGCAGAAGATCTTACGTGGGAGTGTCCCGACAAAATCGAGAGACTTCACATGATGTATACGAGAACGTGACATAACGTGATCATTTTATCACATTATTTATTAATAATGTACATGGGAGGATGTTGGCTATATAATCGCGTCACTTTATACAGATTTTACTTTTTTTTACTAGGAGATGATGCTGCTGTCCTGCAGGTACCATCCGGATAAATGGATGGAACTGCACCCTTATTTAATGTAGCTTTAACAGCACCCGTCTTGAACATCATTAAATTAATAAAGCTGTCTTTGGTAAAGTGGGTGCTGCAGATGCAGCTGCTGTTGGGCTTAGCATCCCAATCCTTGGTCCTCCTCACGAACTCCACCCATTGCCAGCATCATACCAGCTCTTTAGGAAACTTGTGGAGAGATACCAATGGCCCTGCTGTGTTGGAGCAACCATATTACACACCTATTTACCATGGTGTCTCTCCCCTGGGTGCGTTGTGCTTTGCAGATGCTACTGTGCCTTTAACAATAAGGGTTGATTGCTCTTCTAGCAGACTTGACCACTTGCACGTTTTTGGGTCAAAATCCTGGAACCACATGACAACTGTGTTGCGTCTTGACACCACAACATTTAACCAGTCGGTGTTGAAGGGGCGGGTTTTCTGTGTTAAGCACTTTGAGAGGCTAAAATGTCTTTAAAAATATTAAGATTATTTTCGGGTATTATTACACTCTGGTTTCATGCAACAGTTATGATGGTGACGAATGGTGTGTGAGTACTGTTGTGTAAAAAAAAATGGTTAATGAACAGTTGCATTCAAAAAATGTAGAACAGCAAAAAACTAAAATAGACATGCATTAACAAAATGCCCTGAAAACTTAACATAAAGAAAACAATTTAAATGAAGCAATAAGCTCAATAATTAAGCTAAAAAGGAAGTGAAAAGGTTACAGTTTTATATTTTTTTGTGAACTCCAATAAACCTACGTTCTCTTTACCCAGTCAAATTGTAGAGTGCCTAAATAAACACGGTAATTTACCATAATAAGTAATGAAAAAGAAAATGTAGAACATAGGAAAGAGCAACCAGATAGTCAATGAAAGACAACACATTATTCAAATTCTTTGTCGTATTATATATTTAAGGTAAGGCAAGTTTATTTTTCCATTAAAAGTACTCCTGGCTAGAATGTTCTGCCGCCCAGCTGTACACAATTTCTGAGGAGAACCCTGGGTTTTGGTGAGAGGGCGGGGTGGCGAGCTTGTCTTGGTGTGATGTCACACATAAGTTAGCCGCAGCTTCGAGTGAGCTTGACTTTTCATAGAGGTGTCAACTTCAGAGTAGTTTTTTATACACTTGGCGTTAAAACCTATACCTTAAAACTACACAGATAGTTTTATTGACCTACCAACAGTACCATACAAGTGAATTCTGAAAAAAAAAGAAAAATCATTGCACCCCACCTTTTTAAATTGTAGTTTTACAGATTTTGATGCTTGATTTTTCTTTCTTTTTATTTTATTTATTATTTTTTTAAAACTTTTTAGAATTTTACTTTTGGACTTTTTATTTTATTTATTTATTTTTTTATTTTATGTATTTTATTTCATAGGCCAAGTTTGAATTTCATCATGGAGACTATGAAAAGCAGTTTCTGCATGCACTAAGCCGGAAGGACAAGGCAGGAATTGTCATGAACAACCCTAGCCATTCGCTGTTCCTCTTTATCGACAGACAGCACTTGCAGGTAAACGGATAACCCCCAACACAACTAAATAGAGCATTCCCAATATGAAATTAATGATTTACATAAAGGATGCCTCCCTCACCAAAGATTTAGTTCAGCTTATTCAGTTTGTGCCTACAGCATAGGTATTGCAAGCACTATTGCAGTTTTGCATGGGATGTTTCCTTGAAATTTCCCTCACTACTTTTGTTCCCTCAAAGTATTTTTGTAATGGGGGACTCTTGGTGTAGAGGTCACATCAATGGAACCACTGCATGCTTGGATATAAGGGGAGAGCAAGTGATCCAGTTTTGATAAAATACAGAAATTGATTATTTTTCTGACCAGCTCATATGATTTCTGTTTTGTATGTTATTACTTGGGAGATGTATTTAGCTCTAATAGGCACATGGGTTTATACATATGTTCTGTGCAGTTACTTTGGTTTCATATTTTGGCCTTGCAGTACAATACGATATCATTGTATTGAAGGGTGAAATGTCTTCAGTAAAAAGTATAAAAGCCTTGTTGATCTATTTCTTCATATTAAAATAGTCCTCCATAAAAGCCATTTTCCCCAATTATATGATAGTGCTTGGGCCCAAAGTCCTGTGTGCCACATTTGTTTTGTTGTACCAATAGTAGGTAAGGCTGTCTTCTGTTTTTGCCTCACAGACTCCAAAAAACAAGGCCACAGTTTTCAAGTTATGCAGCATCTGCCTGTACCTGCCACAGGACCAGCTGACCCAGTGGGGGATGGGAAGTATTGAGGACCACCTCCATCCATACATGCCAGACTAGGATCTGGGCCAGCAAAACAGGGAAGAACACAGAAAATTACAACAGCAAATTCTCACTTTCTCATCTCCACAGAGTTTTCAGAAGACAAGTGAACTCGTGCTTGGAACATGCATGTTAACAATTCTCATTCATCTTGGATCTAACATTTTATGATTCATTTTATTTGTATTTTGCTATTTGTTTAGTTTTTTAAACCCATTTGTATTGCTGAACTTTTGTTCATTTTGTTTCTCTGCATGAACATTGTGGTTTGCTTTTTGCAGTAGTGTTATTTTCGCAGAAATAAGAATTATACACACAACAGGAACGTCAAATCTTAGTGGTCTTCTCAATTTCTGCTGGTCATGTACCCTTGTCAAAAGCAATACAGGATGATGGATGAATCATAGCAGAGAAATATCATAGAAGTGAGTGAAGGCATACAAGCAAAACAGGTGTATAACTATAGCCTATTATAAATCCTGAAAATGCAGAGAAACACAAGCAGCTAAAATGGGGTGGGTGATATTTTGGGTTCAGAGATTTTTCTTCAATGTAGGCATTGTGGCTTTTTTTTTTTTTTTTTTAAGATCTCTTTCCCTGAATTGCTGTAGAAGTGTCTAAAAGATTGTTTTAAGACTTACACAGGTTATCGAAAGGCAGACCATAGAAAAGACCAGAGATGTAAGAAACTTAAAAAAAGGTAGTGCAGATCAGAATTCTGGTGCAATATTATTGAAATGCAAAGTTCTAACTGCAAAACTGAGCTTAAGATAAAAAATGTTTTCAATGCATAGGGTCACATTAATTGTTACCTTGAAAGAAAGATATGCATAACATTCTAGCTACTGAAAACATAATATGTACAGATTAATATGTGGGGGAAATGCATTTACAAAAAAGCTGAGGTACCGAGCAATTATAAACTGTGGTCAAAAAAATGGGAGTGTTTAGATTTAAGCATTATATTTTGACATGCAGAGCTCTAACAGAGTGTTAATTGTTGCAGTGCTTTATTGGGATAGGTATTTGTAAGATGGCTTTACTGGTAATAAAAGCATGAATCATTAGCAAATTTAAATTTGCCTTCTGTTATAAATTTGAAAATAAAGTAATTTGAAATAAAGGGTGAAAATAATGTGTTTCTAAGTGGTTCTGTACATTTATTTCCTATGTTATTAACCAAGGGACAGTAGCAAGGGATTACAAATAGTTTAATAACTTGTCTCTTGTTCCACAAAAAAAAGTCAAGTTCTTATTTCTGTTTATGTAGGTGATCTCATATCCACTTACATTTGGCAGAAGATTACCTATTTAGTTAAAATATTGTTTTAATGAAAACTGTTTCTTGGGCAGAAGGTTTATGGATGAAGCAACAAAGAAAGAGGTTTGAATAGGGGCATAATGGCTTCTGCAGGAGGCGAACAAGTGCAGGAAACTCAATTGTTTGTATTGTGATAAGATGATTTGGCTTCCCCCTGCAGTCAAAGTGATAGTCGTTGGAGGAAAAGGTGAAAATGAGTCATTCATGCAGTCTTAAATATGGAAGCAACCGACTGCTGCTGATTAGTAAAGTCTGACTCTGGTTGCAATGTTTGTTGGCAACATTTTGTGAAACGATGATGTTTCTGTGAATAACCATTCCTGACTGGGAGAAGAGTTGAATATAATAAACCACATTTGCATTTACAAATTAATCATTCATGTGAAAGACAGACAAATGTGATACATACAGTTATCCCTGATGACATTTATTGCATCATGTAAATAAGTTATTTTTAGTAATATCATATTTACACCTGCTTGGCATTATAAAATAGGACAATCAAGTGTCACCCTTATTGCAGCATCAAATATGCCATCTGGGGTAGTTGAAAAATCTGGAGTACCGTGTTGTATGTAAAGATGGAGCTAGATTTGAGAGACTGCCAAGTAGTGAAAATGGTCTAATAAGAAAATATCACACTAATTAATAACAGATGTTCTAAAAGCACTGCTTACTGATGACACTTCACAGGGATGCTCAAGCCCTGCTCTAAGAAAAGGTTAACTCTTTAAAGTGTACAAACAGGTAAATAAATAATGTAGTATTTATTTGTTTACTTTGTAGTATAATAGTAATAATGGAATTGCTGTGGTGTGTTCTTTGGCCCTCTTTCAAATAATGCTCTTGACCTCCAGTTTCAGGCTTTATTGACTTGGGAGTTACATTACAGTGCCTTGCGAAAGTATTCGGCCCCCTTGCGACCTTTTGCCACATTTCAGGCTTCAAACATAAAGATATGAAACTGTAATTTTTTGTGAAGAATCAACAACAAGTGGGACACAATCATGAAGTGGAACGAAATTTATTGGATATTTCAAACTTTTTTAACAAATAAAAAACTGAAAAATTGGTCGTGCAAAATTATTCAGCCCCCTTAAGTTAATACTTTGTAGCGCCACCTTTTGCTGCGATTACAGCTGTAACTCGCTTGGGGTATGCCTCTATCAGTTTTGCACATTCCTCCTTGCAAAACAGCTCGAGCTCAGTGAGGTTGGATGGAGAGCATTTGTGAACAGCAGTTTTCAGTTCTTTCCACAGATTCTCGATTGGATTCAGGTCTGGACTTTGACTTGGCCATTCTAACACCTGGATATGTTTATTTGTGAACCATTCCATTGTAGATTTTGCTTTATGTTTTGGATCATTGTCTTGTTGGAAGACACATCTCCATCCCAGTCTCAGGTCTTTTGCAGACTCCATCAGGTTTTCTTCCAGAATGGTCCTGTATTTGGCTCCATCCATCTTCCCATCAATTTTAACCATCTTCCCTGTCCCTGCTGAAGAAAAGCAGGCCCAAACCATGATGCTGCCACCACCATGTTTGACAGTGGGGATGGTGTGTTCAGGGTGATGAGCTGTGTTGCTTTTACGCCAAACATAACGTTTTGCATTGTTGCCAAAAAGTTCGATCTTGGTTTCATCTGACCAGAGCACCTTCTTCCACATGTTTGGTGTGTCTCCCAGGTGGCTTGTGGCAAACTGTAAACGACACTTTTTATGGATATCTTTAAGAAATGGCTTTCTTCTTGCCACTCTTCCATAAAGGCCAGATTTGTGCAGTATACGACTGATTGTTGTCCTATGGACAGAGTCTCCCACCTCAGCTGTAGATCTCTGCAGTTCATCCAGAGTGATCATGGGCCTCTTGGCTGCATCTCTGATCAGTCTTCTCCTTGTATGAGCTGAAAGTTTAGAGGGACGGCCAGGTCTTGGTAGATTTGCAGTGGTCTGATACTCCTTCCATTTCAATATTATCGCTTGCACAGTGCTCCTTGGGATGTTTAAAGCTTGGGATATCTTTTTGTATCCAAATCCGGCTTTAAACTTCTCCACAACAGTATCTCGGACCTGCCTGGTGTGTTCCTTGTTCTTCATGATGCTCTCTGCGCTTTAAACGGACCTCTGAGACTATCACAGTGCAGGTGCATTTATACGGAGACTTGATTACACACAGGTGGATTCTATTTATCACCATTAGTCATTTAGGTCAACATTGGATCATTCAGAGATCCTCACTGAACTTCTGGAGAGAGTTTGCTGCACTGAAAGTAAAGGGGCTGAATAATTTTGCACGCCCAATTTTTCAGTTTTTTATTTGTTAAAAAAGTTTGAAATATCCAATAAATTTCATCCACTTCATGATTGTGTCCCACTTGTTGTTGATTCTTCACAAAAAATTACAGTTTCATATCTTTATGTTTGAAGCCTGAAATGTGGCAAAAGGTCGCAAAGTTCAAGGGGGCCGAATACTTTCGCAAGGCACTGTATATCCTTGTAACACCACACCAGTGCCATTATCCCTTACATTTAGCTCTTAAGCAATTATACATTTACTTCTGTTCTGCAGGGCCGTCCCTGATCACATCAATGATATATTTTGATGAATACACCATTTTAAAGTAACAGTATACAATGTAGAAGTCTTGTAGATACCCAGGAGACGGGATACAAATTATTTGTTGATACACCAGAACAAAACATATAAAACAAAGATCTGTAAATACAGATATTTCCTTGGGAAATGTTAACCAGTTTCTTGGCAGATACACATCAACACAACCAAAATAATGTATTTTAATTTATGCCATATAATACTGTATTGGTCCAACCATGAATTTATAATGTTTTAGTTCTATTACGTGAGTGCCATGATTTTTAAGGGAGGCACAATCTCTTGCTGCTTTTAAAGTAAGATTAAAAACACATTTTTATATATTAGCATATGTATTTTAAAGGGAAAACGTATCATCCTATTTTATACTACTTATTTTTGTCACTGCTTTTTAAAGTAAGAATTAAAATGACTTATTTTAAGTATGTAATTTAAAGGTATTTTATCATCTTATTATTTTACTATTTCTCTAAATTGTTTTGTATATTATTACATTTTGTTATTTGTATCTAAAAGCACTTTGAGGCAATGTATCACGAAAAGCGCTATATAAGAAATAAAGATGGATTGATTGAAGGTGGAAATCATTGGTGAATAGTGCCATGTCCCTCCAGAACAATTTAAAAGCCTTGTAGACAGGTCACATCAAATCAGTACACTGAACCTCTTTTAAACAACACTGCTGACTGCAGCCTGCCAAACTATTTGGAGATCATACAGAATAGCACAGGTAAGACGCCATGCGACAAAACCCAAGTTAATACCATGTCTGAAACCATGAAAGTAACTTTTTACAGTTTGAAAATATAACTGCGTGGAAGTTAGAACCTAGCAATCGGCAATCGAAATTCAGAAGCAGGGATCGGGGATTTTTAAAAGCCAGATAAAATAGATTTTCAGTATCATGGAATTATGACTTTACTGATAGCCTGTGAAGAAGGCTCTGTTCACAATCATGGGATTTCCATGCGGGGCAATTTACACGTGAATTGGCGATACGCGTGCAATGTTTTGGAGAATTAAGGCCTTTGCACACTGGATCCGTTCAGTCATTTAGAATCTGTCATCCAAAAAAGTCGTCTGTCAATCCATTGCACACTAGATGCGTAATATCGTACTTCATTTAGAGCGCTGATGTGCAGAGGCTTTATAGTAAATATACCTAGTTTCAGTATTTTAATAACAAATAAATACAATTCTGTTAATTCTTACATAACTTTAAACATAAAAAAAAATGTTAAATGTAGTATATTATTATTATTTGTTTATTTAGCAGACTTACAAACAGAGACTAGGGTGTGTGAACTATGCATCAGCTGCAGTCACTTACAATTACGTCTCACCTGAAAGACGGAGCACAAGGAGGTTAAGTGACTTGTTCAGGGTCACACAATGAGTCAATGGCTGAAGTGGGATTTGAACCCGGGACCTCCTGGTGACAAGCCCTTTTCTTTAACAACTGGACCACACAGCCTCCTATGAACTTAATGATCAAGCAAACGCTGATGGAAAACGTTTGCTAATTACGTTTCTACTAGACTACAATAATATATTATGCAATACATAAAAAAATACATTAAAAAAAGGTTGTCATAGCATCAGGAACCATATGACCAATATTTAATTTTTACACTCGCTCCTGTAATAAATATATATCTAAAAGTTGGGAAGCTAGCAATGAGCTACCGAAAATACTTTCTATCACTTTCATGTACTGCCTCTCTTTTCTGACAGTTAAGCCCTGACCGCTCTTGCCCTGTCACGCTTCTTTCTCTATATGTGTCTCCAGGTTAGGCCATTGTTTCTTTACTTCCTTGACAACAATTGAAATAAAAAGTATATGCTTGTAATAACCTATACTGCACAAAATCCACGTTTTCATGTTTTATAATACATATCATTCATGCCCTAGTCCACGGCAATGTCTTTCCATATGTGTTATTTTTTTTACAAAGTCTTTGTAATCTTTGCTGGATTTATCATGAAGTTTTTTTTTTTTTTTTTTGGCGGTATACGCAATTAGGTTTTCCATTTTCTTCAGGGTACTGCAAGAACCCACATGTCTTCCCAGTCGTTTTTCATTGGTCAATGTCATTTTGTAACGCACGTCAAATCAGATCAAATCGAACTTGTTTCGATTCCAAAATTGACGCATCACCGTCGTACGACAATTACGGACTCAGTGTGCAAGGTGCAATAAGGAATGCACATGATTGTTTTTTCTGTTTAGACGCACGTTAAATTCTGATACGTTATCGGATCCGGTGTGCAAAGGCCTTTACTCGTGTAAATCAGGTTTGTGGCTGAAAAAAACGGCCAAAGACAGGGATAGGGTAAATCTTATTTACTTGTGTAAATGACGGAACACACGGGAAATCCACGCTCAGTTTCACATGGAAACCTGC
Source organism: Acipenser ruthenus (assembly GCF_902713425.1). NCBI lineage: Eukaryota > Metazoa > Chordata > Actinopteri > Acipenseriformes > Acipenseridae > Acipenser > Acipenser ruthenus. The sequence continues at coordinate 50,277,733 of NC_081191.1, read as the reverse complement.
ATTTCACTTGTAAATGTGAATGAGCTTGGTTACCCTTAAGTGACATCACTATAAATATTATAAGGGAGCAAGTCAGTTGTTACTGTGGATTCCAAAACGGCAGAAAGTGGCTGATGGGCGGTTTAATGGTTAGCAGTGGTGTAGTTCACCTTAATGATAATGCGGGCGGCTTTTTTATTATTGTTTTTTGCTGTGTCTGGCCTGTCATGTTGTATATCTCTTGTGGGTTTAGAGTTCTGTATAAAACCACTTACCATGAACTGTGTTATGCCCTTGTTATAGTATTAAAGCAGCAGGTTGAGAGTACCCTTCCTGTGAAAACTACGCTAAAGTTAAACACGAAGAGCAAGCTGCTTACTAAATGTCTACCTGAATTTCCTTGCTTTTGATCCCAGCTATGTCCAAAGACAACGCGTGTCCGCCCTCCACACAAAATCGTAGGAGCGAGGAGGAAACCCAGGCATTAATAAGTATAGTTAGTGACTTGGATGTGTTGAGCCAGCTCAATCGCCCGAAACAGCGTAACAAGCATGTGTACCAACAAGTGGTTGATGCCCTCTCAGAAAGAGGAATAGAGCGCACAGTCCCACAAGCTAGGGACAAATTAAAAAAATTGAAAGAGTCCTACCTGCAGGAACGAGCAAGGAGGTGCCGTTCGGGAGAAGAGGGACGGTGCCGCAGAGCAATGCTTTTTGCTTCCATTACATCTGGCATAGCTATGTACGTGTTGCAGTGCCTCTGAACAAGGGAGTTGACAAACTTGTTAAGACTGCGATGAACTGTGGTTTTATGCACCCCAAACACATTGCCAACTGTATTCAGGTAAGTAACCCTAACCCTGTACTCAGCTGAGGATGCCAGCCTATACAGATCAATCACCACTCTTTTTTCCACTGGCACAGGAGGCCGTACATAATTCCTTTTTGGCTGCATATCTTCCTTTACCATTTCCACTATAATGCTGAATGTTGCCCTGGTGACGCGAAATGACTCTGTCCACTGCAGATCTGTGAAAGAGTAATGCAGCACAACCTCTTCCCACCAGCAAGACAGACGATTACGTGTCCAAACTGTCCTTTCGCTAGCCATTGGCATTAAATAGCAAGGCCTAAGGATTTGCTGGTAGAGGATGTTTGGAGGTTCAAGCTTCCGAAACAACGGGAAAACATCCACTGTTCCCAATCCAGACAGCGTTGGGAGCACACATGGAAGATGTCTGGCACAGAGCTTTAGAATCTTATGTCTCCGTCAGTTCAGCCACGGTGCTCTGTAATACCTGTGTTGGTCAGTTTCATTTTATACCTCTGAGTTAATTTTTAATGAATAAGTCGTAAGATAAATTAGTTGAAACTGAATTCAATACTAGCGACATGCTACCCCGCCAATGACATTCAAAAACAATGTGGGAAAGAGCAGTAAAGCACATTATTAACCAACCAAGCATGAGGTATTTTGCTTTATTACAGCAGCTTAGATTCACTCGTGTACCAGTTCTCTGCACATGGAAACCACATTTTCACAAAATCTCACTAGTGATCTTCAAAAACAGCACCAGAACTTTACTCATAGCTAATTTACATATCAACCCCCACCTTTCCCATTCATTTGCATAACGTCGGGTAAAAAGGCCGGTTTACTTGAGTAAAATAAACTGAGCGAATGGAAACCCAAAAAAGCATTTTACACGAGACATTTTTCTTGAGCAAATGTCTCGAGCTAAAAAAAAACATGCATGGAAATCATGAATATCAATGGTGACCTACAAGAATAAATACATTTAATACTTAATGTAACCACTGTTTGAATATTTGGTTCCGCTTTGGGATAAAACATTATAACATTTGAAAAACAAACATAAGCTGCATGATTTCATTGTAATAAATAATATATTCAATATAAATATATTATGGGGAGTGTAAGGATAAGGCAGAAGAAGCAGAAAGGAGCAGTAAGTAGGATAGAACGTGGTCACTGACTAAGGGCGACGATGCCGACACATCCCAGGGGCAGATAGAAGATTCAATCCTTGAGAGCTGAATGAACTGACCGCACCGGAGTTGATCAGCTGAATTATGAAGTAGGAGTTGAAATAGAAGAGAGGTCGCATAAATGAATACCCGCTGTGGGGAAACTAGAAGCTGAAGGAACTGTGAATTCTGAGCTTCTGAGGCAACCGAAGAAGGCTGTTAGGCAGATGGTCTCCATGAGTTGATCCTTGTAGGGGGAGAAGCAACCTTTCCGAAGAGCAGAGATGAGTGAATGGAGAATGTCTGTTGATATAGGCAGGCGGGAAGGTACGGCAGGGGGGAAGCTTTTAAAGATTCCACAGAGGATGAGGCGGAGGATGGAGAGAATGGGGGGAGATGGAGAGAATCCCTAGCTTAGACAATGAAATCCTATTCTGGGCACAGAAGGTTGAAAACACTGACCAAGCTGTAGAATATGAAGCTCTCGAAGAAGAGGCGAGGGCTGCAGACATGAAATGCTGAGCAGATTGAAGGAGGTTACTGAGAGTAGGATTCAGTCAAATAGCAGCTGGTGAAGCTGGGGAGTCTGGAGGGGGCATTGGGGAAGCAGACCGGACCAACTGACGGAACTTGGTTACCGAAAGTAGAGGCAGAAGGGGAGCTGGAACTGAGGGTTGAGGTGGCAGCTGGAACTGAACGAACATATGAATCGACTGCTGAGGAAGCTCAGCACCCTTTGCACTCCATTTTCTGGAAACGAGGGCAGAGACGAGATGTCGACCATCCTATGTTTTGGTTAATACAGGATTGATCAGCGGTTTGCTATTATCATGTCTGCTTGGAATGGAAAAGGTGAACTCACATTCAGAGATTTGGGTTTCACAACTCCAGTCATTCTCCTAGTAGTGGAACTCCTTAACTCATAAAGACAGATTTCCAGTCTCATACCACGCCTCTCACCATGTATTAATGCTGTAATATTTGAGAGGATGTGCGGACATATGAATAGATTGCTGAGAAAGTCAAGGCGCCCTGTATTTGATTAGATGGAGATTAGCGTTAGCCTTGATTGCGGAATGCTGCCACGATCTGCATATTGGAGGAAAGCTGGAGCGCTGGAAGCTCTGGAGAAGTGCAGTTACAGATTTAAACTGTAAACTAAAGCAACTTTGCATGCTGCAATAGTGAGATATCTGAAGAGGGAGCAGAGATCTGCTGTAGTGAAGAGCAATTAACAGTAGAGGATGGGATCTGCTGAACAGTGCAGAGATCTGAGGAAGTAAACAATGGAGTGCTGTAGTCAATAGTGAGCAGTGGCCTGCTGTAGAGAGCAGAGATCTGCGGAAGCAATGATCCGTAATAGTGAATGGTGGACTGCCATCGGTAGAGTGTGGTGGTCTGCTGCAAACAGCAGAGATCTGCTGAATGCGGTGGATATTGGTCTTTGAGTGTTAGGGTGATTTAGATGAAACCGGAGATGGGGCAGAGATGAAGAATGCATAGATCTGAGGCTGCTGCAAAACCTATTGATTTGGTCGGGAGCAGTCTATGAGTGTATTGTCTATTGCAGGGTAGGAGGACACTTTGACTGAAATGTTGATAGTCATAGGACATGGTTTCCGTATCTGACTGGCGGCTCACATTGATGAAATGATGACTTTGAAAGTTGAATAAAGTGCCTTGATGAAGTTGGTCGGTTTGGAGGAGCAGAGTCAGATGAGGAAGCACGAATCCGGGAACAGGAAGAGGTTGCTGGAATGGAAGCCTGATGCAGAGAAGTTGAACGTTAATGTGATGGTAGATTCTGAGCATCTCAGAAAGCAGATAAGTGCGTGGCTTCATGATCAGGTCCTCGAGGTGGGGGGGGGGGGGGGGGGGGGGGGTGGATGGGGTGGGGACAACAAACTGCAGGAATGGATTGAAAAGCTGGAGTGTCTGAGCTTAAAATATATATATATAGAACTTGGGGTATTATACTGCCATCTAGGGTTATGACTGGAATTAAACCATTGGCATGAGTGAAGCAAACCGGCTTAAAATATATATAGAACTTGTGGTATTATACTGCCATCTAGAGGTTATGATTGGAATTAAACCATTGGCTTGAGTGAAGCTGGGTAGAATATATGAGGTTATTGTGATTAAAATACTTGTCTATGTAGAACAACATTTGCGTATTCCTTTAGATTTGAATAATAAATATTCAATACATGTTTTGAAAGTTGTGAAAGCGCAGCAACAGGAAGCCAGAAAATTGCAGTACTGAGACACAGAGCATGCAGTGCCTGGTAACCATGGTCTGTGAGGTGCCGGTGGAAAAGTTGCAGTACAGCAGTGTCATTGGAGCATGTTGTGACCAGTCAAATCACGACCCACCACTGGTTGAAATGGAGTTTGTAATGGGCTGGATACGTCTTTAAAACGTTGAACGTAGCTGATGGTGGCCCAGAGCAGGATCTTCTGATGGAATGGTAATTGTGCTGGCTCTGTGGGATCGGGGGTGCTGGCTCTGTGAGAGCGGGGGAGGAGCGGGGAGGGGCGTCTGATTGCAGGCGAGGAGTAAAGAGAGATTCCGCAGACAAAGCTTCGTGGTGGATTTAAATAGAGCTAAAGTAAGGCAATCACTGACAACAGGAATGTCAATGTCTTGTCGAAGGAGCTTTGAAAGTTTAGCGGAGGACCAGTCTTTCTGATAAAGTTGCGGACAGGTTGGAATAATTAAGCTGCGCTTTGGAGCAGGAAAGACTAATGTTGGAGCTCTTGGAGCCGAAAAGAGAAGCTGAATGAAAAGAAAGATCACCTGAGCAGGTAGGAAAAATGATTGATAATATCTTGGCAGCGATGTGCAGAGAAATGACCTGCAATGAGCGAGGCAACAAAGTTTAGATATTAGTGGTGAAGCACGAAATGACAGCGTCTGAGCATTTGCTACAAAACGAAACACTAGACAGCAAAGGTGCAAGTGATCAGGGCTTAAATAGAAAATAGATACTAATTAACAGGAAATTAGAAGCCCCCAGCTCCATGCCCCCGAACCACGCAGGCTAACATTTTAAAGCAGTCTTTCTGTAGCCTATTATTCCAAAGCTACTCAATATAACCTTATATAAACAACCAGTACATGTACAGCACACATATATATGTATGTGACTGTAATAAAGTTAGTGTTGGCACTAAATGTGAATACATCAAAGAACACTGATCAAAGTGTCAGAAGTCTGAATCTCAAATGGCTGCAAAATGGTAATTTGGTAATTTTTTTTAGATAAGCATTATAAAACTTGATCAAGAAAATCATAACATGTGTGGCAAATGTTAAGAGTCTATCTCAGGGGGCTCCCAAGTGGCGCATCTGGTAAAGGCAGGGCGGGGTGGCTAGGGGGGTGTCCTTGGCTCACCGCGCATCAGCGACCCCTGTAGACTGGCTGAGCGCCTGTGGGCTTGCCTGTAAGCTGCCCAGAGCTGCGTTGTTCTCCGACGCTGTAGCTCTGGGTTGGCTGCATGATGGGCCTGCAGAACGAAAAGAAGCAGTCGTCTGACGGCACACTGAGTCAGCGCAGGGGTGGTAGCAGTGAGCTGAGCCTAAAATACAATTGGCTATTTCAAATTGGGGGGAAAAACAGGGTAAAATCAATTGGCGACTACTAAATTAATATATATATATATATATATATATATATATATATATATATATATATATATATATATACAGTACTGTGCAAAAGTTTTAGGCAGGTGTGAAAAAATGCTGTAAAGTAAGAATGCTTTCAAAAATAGACATGTTAATAGTTTATATTTATCAATTAACAAAATGCAAAGTGAGTGAACAGAAGAAAAATCTACATCACATCAATATTTGGTGTGACCACCCTTTGCCTTCAAAACAGCATCAATTCTTCTAGGTACACTTGCACACAGTTTTTGAAGGAACTCGGCAGGTAGGTTGGCCCAAACATCTTGGAGAACTAACCACAGTTCTTCTGTGGATTTAGGCAGCCTCAGTTGCTTCTCTCTCTTCATGTAATCCCAGACAGACTCGATGATGTTGAGATCAGGGCTCTGTGGGGGCCATACCATCACTTCCAGGACTCCTTGTTTTTCTTTACGCTGAAGATAGTTCTTAATGACTTTCGCTGTATGTTTGGGGTCGTTGTCATGCTGCAGAATAAATTTGGGGCCAATCAGATGCCTCCTTGATGGTATTGCATGATGGATAAGTATCTGCCTGTACTTCTCAGCATTGAGGAGACCATTAATTCTGACCAAATCCCCAACTCCATTGGCAGAAATGTAGCCCCAAACTTGCAAGGAACCTCCACCATGCTTCACTGTTGCCTGCAGACACTCATTCGTGTACCGCTCTCCAGCCCTTCGGCGAACAAACTGCCTTCTGCTACAGCCAAATATTTCAAATTTTGACTCATCAGTCCAGAGCACCTGCTGCCATTTTTCTGCACCCCAGTTCCTGTGTTTTCGTGCATAGTTGAGTCGCTTGGCCTTGTTTCCACGTCGGAGGTATGGCTTTTTGGCCGCAAGTCTTCCATGAAGGCCACTTCTGACCAGAGAAAGTAGATGGGTGTACCAGGGTCCCACTGTTTTCTGCCAATTCTGAGCTGATGGCACTGCTGGACATCTTCCGATTGCGAAGGGAAGTAAGCATGATGTGTCTTTCATCTGCTGCAGTAAGTTTCCTTGGCCGACCACTGCGTCTGCCCGTTTCTTTGTGCTTCTTCAAAAGAGCTTGGACAGCACATCTGGAAACCCCTGTCTGCCTTGACATTTCTGCCTGGGAGAGACCTTGCTGATGCAGTATAAATACCTTGTGTCTTGTTGCTGTGCTCAGTCTTGCCATGGTGTATGACTTTTGACAGTAAACTGTCTTCAGCAACCTCACCTTGTTAGCTGAGTTTGGCTGTTCCTCATCCAGTTTTATTCCTCCTACACAGCTGTTTCTGTTTCAGTTAATGATTGTGTTTCAACCTACATATGGAATTGATGATCATTAGCACCTGTTTGGTATAATTGTTTAATCATACACCTGACTATATGCCTACAAAATCCCTGACTTTGTGCAAGTGTACCTAGAAGAATTGATGCTGTTTTGAAGGCAAAGGGTGGTCACACCAAATATGGATTTGATTTAGATTTTTCTTCTGTTCACTCACTTTGCATTTAGTTAATTGATAAATATAATCTATTAACATGTCTATTTTTGAAAGCATTCTTACTTTACAGCATTTTTTCACACCTGCCTAAAACTTTTGCACAGTACTGTATATATATATATATATATATATATATATATATATATATATATATATTGTAAAAGAGTGGTAGTGTGGTGCTACTGGACACCGGTGCTTTCTTCCCCACAGACTGGAGTGAACTCGTTGCGTATTCAGGTGAGTAATTTTATTTACAATATTTACACAAGTTTACACTTAATCAAAAGCATTATTTGCCGTGTACGGGCCACCAACTACCTCACTTCTTATCCCCTCTCAATGCTACTGCGAGACGACCAAGCTGTTACAAGCTTTGCCTGTAGAATGTCCAGACTCTGCAACACAGGTAAGTAGAGGTTGGGCTCCCTCTGGTGGAGTGAGCCAGAAAAACAGGTGAGTAGAGGTTGGGCTCCCTCTGGTGGGGTGAGCCAGGAACACAGGTAAGTAGAGGTTGGGCTCCTTCTGTTGATTATCTCCTGGAACACAGAGAAACAGAGAACAGCAGCACCCTCTGCTGGAGTGAGCCAGGAACACAAGCAAGTGAAGTCCAGGATATGTGGAAGCGTTCCTACTACAGCTGGGTCCCAGGATGCGTACGGATGGATACTGAATTCCCTTAAGAGGAATGGCGAGATACTGGTACTCCCACCACAGTGACTGGGTTTTAAAAGAGTCAAGTTCAGGCAGTAATAAACAATATTCCAAAACCATGGTGTTGTGTTTCAATTTCTTGTACTATAAACGCTTCCCACACCGATGTGCAGTTCGCTGCTCCTGCAGCTAGTAACCAAACAGTGTCTTAACCAGTCCCGGTCATATAAATAACACACTTACCAACTATGGGTATTGTCAGCGTATAAACCAAGGGGTTGTAGTCCTGAAAACACAGATACAGACACGTCTCCGGACAGTGCGTGCTCTAGGTGCAGGTGCGGTGCTTTAAACAGTGGTGCTTGCTTGTTGGTGCAGCGAAGTCCGGGCTTATTGCTGGCCGTCTGGCAAATACAAATGTACACAGTTACTAAAACAAACAAAAACACTCATGGTCCTCGTTTCCTCCCATTAACCACAACAAAGGAACCGATTACGGCGTCACATCCCCCTAAAGTACCCTCAGCCCTCTGATAGCTAGTTCAATCACGTCTCCTCCAATTCATAACTGAAACTTCGCTCACCGTACTAGGGCGAGGACTCCAGGTACCGTGACGCCGCCCCCTTCCTGAATGGCTGGCTTCCGACTGACCCTGGAATGAACTGCCCAACCATTCAGTACGAAGCACACAGTTCCTGTTGTACAGCGCCCTCACAGGTCGGGAGGGAGATTGTTGATTCAGATTCATTAGCTCTCTATGGAGCGCCATTTGTGCCAAAACTATCGGGCCGTTAGTTTGTCAATTTGTTTGTCAATTTGTTTGTCAGTTTGTGAATTGGTCAATTTGTCCAGCAATTAGTCCATAAATTTGTCAATTCATACAGTAATTCATAAACATATTTGTTAATTCATCTAATAATTAATTAATTAATTTGTAAATTCATTAATACGAAAGGCTGTATGGACCTGCAAATTTCCAATCAACCAGACAAACTTCCCAACGACCAGACAAACTTCCAACTGTCAATCTCGCACTGTGTGAAAAAAATGCAACCTTTCTAGCCAATGGGAGCACACACTAATATTTTAATTAACGAAAATCCAACCTCACTCAAAACTGCTTCAGCCAATAATATTTAGAAGGGCGTTTCAAAAGATATTCTATTTAACAAGATACTCGCCTCCACTGATTTTCAATGAAGACTTCTGTCTCACTGCGTGCAAAGCATTGTGGTATAAGAACATAAGAAAGTTTACAAACAAGAGGAGGCCATTCAGCCCATCTTGCAAGTTTGGTTGTTAGTAGCTTATTGATCCCAGAATCTCATCAAGCAGCTTCTTGAGCAGAGGACCTAATACTGATCCCTATGGTACACCACTGGTTACCTCGCTCCATTTTGAGGTTTCTCCTCTAATCAGTACTTTCTGTTTTCTACATGTTAACCACTCCCTAATCCATGTGCATACATTTCCTTGAATCCCTACTGCGTTCAGTTGGAGAATTAATCTTTTATGCGGGACTTTGTCAAAAGCTTTCTAGAAATCTGTACCCTTGAGCAAGGTACTTTACCTAGATTGCTCCAGTAAAAACCCAACTGTATATATGTGGGTAATTGTATGTAAAATAATGTGATATCTGTATAATGTGAAACAATGTATAATGTGATATCTTGTAACAATTGTAAGTCGCCCTGGATAAGGGCGTCTGCTAAGAAATAAATAATAATAATAATAATAATAATAATAAATAAACCATGTCATATGCTTTGCAATTATCCATTGTCAATGTTGCATCCTCAAAAAAGTCAAGCAGGTTAGTTAGACACGATCTCCCTTTCCTAAAACCATGCTGACTGTCTCCCAGGATATTGTTACCATATAGGTAATTTTGTATATAGAGAGTTTCTATGGAGAGTAAATGCAAGCGTATGAAATGTTGCTGGTTTTTCGCAATGTTAAAAAAAAAAATCTGTAGTTTGTTTACTGTACTATATTGCTGTGTCTTGATAATATTTTATGTTGTAATGTATTTCTAAAGTAACCGGTGTTACCGGACTGTTAAATGATTTAATCAATACGCTTCTTTAGAGCGATGTTTCTGCGCATGCGCCAACGAACGGGTCAGTGCTCAGAAAATAGCATTTTTCATAATAACTACGTATTGTTATAATTTGATAATGTTGCCATTTTCTTCAAAAGGGCTTGGGCAAATGTGTAATCTACTTCAAAAGTTGTATGCATTTTTTTTTAACATGGCGAAAACCAGAAACATTTCGTACGCCTGCATTAACTCTCCATATAGTTTTTTTGCCCAACTCTCTATATACCACAATGCTTTGTGCGCAGTGAGACGGAAGTCTCCATTGAAAATCAGCGGAGGCGAGTATCTTGTTAAGTAGAAATAGAAACGCCCTTCTAAATATTATTGGCTGAAAAAGTTTTGAGTGAGGCTGGATTTTCGTTGATTAAAATATTAGTGTGTGTTCCCATTGGCTAGAAAGGTTTGGATATTTGCAGGTCCGTAAGCCTTTCGTATTAATGAATTTACAAATTAATTAATTAATTATTAGATGAATTAACAAATACGTTTATAAATTACTGTAAATTGACAAATTTATCGACTAATTGCTGGACAAATTGACCAATTCGCAAATTGACAAACGAATTGACAAACAAATTGATAACGGCTCGATAGTTTTAGCACAAAATGGCGCTCCATAGCTCTCTGTCACAGCCATATCAAATTAATAATGCATTTAGCTTGCATTGTTTATACACCCTGCAAACACTGTATGAAACCCTTAAGTGACCTCATGTACTGCGTATTAGTTTTTGACAGGACAGCTTTGTTAATTTAGTGCCACAGAAAAATTAGTCTTTTGGAAGCTACATAGCAGATTTAATAATGAACACATTAAGGAAATACTCCTGCTTTTTGGATTTTACAAACACATGCAGCTCTTCCATTCATGTGTTTTATTTTTGTTTTCTTCCTTAAAACCATTTATTCAAGAGGAAACGTTCATCTGTTTATGAATGGAGCAATTGTTGGTATTATAGATGTCTAATAACTATAAGTATTATTATTGATTTAGCAGACACCTTTATCCAAGGCGACTAGGACAAGTGAACTATGCTGGTTACAAGCCATTTTCTTTAACCACTGGACCACACAGCCTCCTAATACCTAATAACTAATACCAATAGAAATGTATTTTAAAATAATTATTGTATGTAATTTCCAGTTCAAAATAGGTTTTTACCAAGTGATATGTAAATAACTTAAAAATAATTAATACATTTTAACCAGAAAAAAGACCAATCCCTGCACTCGAATATCAACCATTACCGTACGTGTAATGATTTATTTTGTAATGCACTTGTTACTGTACCACTGTGCTCGATAATACAGTAGATTTCTGCTGTTGTTCGAGTTCCAAGTTCGTCCAGCCTCGTGGCCCAGCAAGTTTTGATTTGATTTGTATTCGGTTTGGGTAAAGAGCCTCTGTAGTGTGGCGCTCCAAAGCTATTCGTCTGCACTAACACAACAGACAAACGACCTGCAGTTGTCCGCATCACCAGAGACACCAGTCGACTCCCTGCTCCACTCTCCAAAATGAACGTCAGCCGAGAGCAGTCGCTATAACCAAGGGGATCAGAAGGATAACCGACCACTCCTAAAACAAGTGGATTCTACGTGTCTGAGGAAAACAAAAGCCAGTCACGGTGTTGTGGTGTGTACGTTAACCAAGGTAAACATTCGCTTATTCTACTTTAAAATATTTAATGGTGCTGATTGGCAATCTGCGGTGTATGTATGCGTTGTTAGTTTAAACTGCATGTATGTGATATTGTTTATTTGTTAAACCTTAGATCAGTGTTGCCATTTAATATTGAATAACACGATTTGACTACCGCTAGCATGCAGTTTGGTATACTATACTATCCGAAATTGCAGATCCTAATATCTATTCGTTTGGTTTTGTTTAATGAATTTACATTGATACGTTAGAAACTAGTGCCTTACAATGTCAATAGCGAATCCCTAGGTGATGTCCTGCAGTATCCACACGGTTTGTGTCTCTAACAGATTAATTTTCGATATTTAAAATAATAAAAATATTCGAGACATATTTCGACGCCTCTAAGCTTTTTGGTATTAATGCTGGTCTTATTTCTTTAGATCAGTAGAAAGCTTTCGACAGGCTAGACCACCTGTGAAAAGTAATACTTCGGTTTTGGGACTGCTTTAAAAATATTATATATATATATATATATATATATATATATATATACACACACACACATATATACACATATACATATATATATATATATATATATATATATATATCTCCCTCTCTCTCTCTCTCTCTCTCTCTCTCTCTCTCTCTCTCTCTCTCTCTCTCTCTCTCTCTCTCTCTCTCTCTCTCTCTCTCTCTATATATATATATATATATATATATATATATATATATATATATATATATATATATATATATAATGTGTGTGTGTGTGTGTATTTATTAAAGAAAATGTAGTCTAGTGACATTTTTGGTGTGTTAAAAAATGAATAGTGGATTGAGTGCTGCTTTCCCAGTTCAGAGAGGAATCAGGCAGGAATGACTTCTCTGTCCCTTAAGAGCTGAGGAGGGTCTTGACTGGCTTTACATTCACGGTTGTATAGATGAGGCCATAAAAATGACCACACAGTACTTCTGCAGATGACGTCACTGTAATTATCGTCAATGAAAAGTATTAAGAACCACATGATTCCTGCAAAAATGGTTTTGATATAATGCTAATGAGTACCACAAATAATTAAAGCTTGATTGCAGAGCTGGTGTTGGCTGCTGCCAAAAAATGTTATAGAGAGGCAGGATTGTGCATCCTCTTAATTTGTTTGGAGCCCCCACACTCTTCATACAGATACAGGCTTTTTGGGACTGTCCATTGGTTGGAACAATGTGATTTAGCTTTCTATGGGGTAGACCATCTGTATTTATGAAAATAAATAAAAGCTTTCGGTTTTTGGACTGCTTTAAAAAAAGAAAAGGAAAATTAATTTACTCAATCGTGGCGTTTTTGGTGTTTTTAAAAAAAAAAAGAATGGTCGATTTCAATGCTCCTTTCCCAGTTCAGAGAGGACCTGCCTTTGGAAGAGGGGGGTGTTGGGGCTGATAGATGTCTAGCAGGACAGCTGCTTTCCAGCTGCAGGCCATGCAGAGGCTGCTGTATTCTTAGAGAGGTCTCAAAGAAAGACAGTTTGCCTTTTATTTCTTTCGCTAGGTTTGTGGACTGGGTCTCGATGCTTTTTATTAAACTGCAATGTAGCTTTGGTGAACTGAAGCCTTGGCAGTGCGTAACTTTAAAAAGAAACAAAGAGAACCTCACTTTGTATTGGTTTTTATAAGAGCCATTCAGTCTCTAACAGTAGAACTCTGCATTTTGCAATCTGAATTCAAGCAGCTGTTTAGGAAACAGTATGTATCTCATGTGGAGTCCCCTTTCTGTCCCTGTGTTACATGCTGTTAGTCAAGTTTTTGAAGTGTCTGGGAGCCTGTTGTATATAGAGGGTCTGAGTGAGCTCTCTGTCTACTGTGGTGGGAAAGCAGGTCTATAGAGTATGTGTGAAAGCACGACTCCAGAAACAGCTCCAGACCATTATTGGAGAGAGGCTGCAAGTGGTGGAGCAGGTACAACCAGCCTGGTGAGCCCTGTACAAGCCATCTTTACCAAAGAGGGCAGATGATTGGAGTGAAGGATCCTGTATACCATGATTGCCATCAATTCCTTTGTGAGCATCATAAACCGTGAGATGACAGACACCTATTCCTCCTGCTCAGAGCGAGGGCAGTATCACTACTATTGTATACTTTTATTCTGCACAAGAATTAATTTGATGATCATTTTTTTAAAGTACAGTTTGATGGTCTGAAATATTAGTTAACTGAAGCAATGTTTATTTGTGGGGTTAGTATTATAAAATGAAAAGTACCCAGCTAGCCAATTTTCTTTTAGGACAGATCAAGCTAGCACTGTTTAAATACACAGAAAAATACAATTAAGTCTTGCTTGTGATATCAAGGTTTTAGCTTTTAAAAGGCAGTGCATAATATGGAAATGTTTGAAATGACCTGGTGCATGAACAATATCATTAGTGCTGGGATGAACACAGGATTTCCATGTTCGGATGTTCGTTTGTTTTCAAAAAGTAATAAAAGCCATTATATTGCTCAGAACGCATGGTAACAGTATCCTGGGAGACAGTCAGCATGGTTTTAGGAAAGGGAGATAGTGTCTAACTAACCTGCTTGACTTTTTTGAGGATGCAACATTGACAATGGATAATTGCAAAGCATATGACATGGTTTATTTAGATTTCCAGAAAGCTTTTGACAAAGTCCCACATAAAAGATTAATTCTCAAACTGAACGCAGTAGGGATTCAAGGAAACGCATGCACATGGATTAGGGAGTGGTTAACATGTAGAAAACAGAAAGTACTGATTACAGGAGAAACCTCAAAATGGAGCGAGGTAACCAGTGGTGTACCACAGGGATCAGTATTAGGTCCTCTGCTATTCCTAATCTACATTAATGATTTAGATTCTGGTATAGTAAGCAAACTTGTTAAATTTGCAGACGACAGAAAAATAGGAGGAGTGGCAAACACTGTTGCAGCAGCAAAGGTCATTCAAAATGATCTAGACAGCATTCAGAACTGGGAAGACACACGGCAAATTAAATTTAAATGTTAGCCTTTAGGCGTAATTCGGGGGATGATGTAGAGGGCTCTCTCCCACCTTGCGCTGCTTTTTCTTATCCTATATCCTTTTCTTTAGCCTGTCTTACCTTCCCTCCGTGGCGTCCTGCCCGGTAACGTCCGCCGATCTCTTCCGGGTGGAAGCTGATCCCAGTTCAGCCTCATTTAGTATTTCCAGCCAATCACACAATGCAGCGCTCGCCTCGTCAATTATTAGGGCATGGCCAGCGCTGCTCCACGTATGTTATTGGCTGCCCCTCCTGTCTATCTCTCTCTTTTTCTACTTTAACTCAGCACTATTTCCGCTTCCTTGTCTGTGTTTTGTGTTTTGTTGTTCGCTCCTTTCACTGCAGGCCATTTCTCTGCTCAGCGCTCGCAAGATAGTATCTGCTATTTTCCTACCTGCTCAGTCTGCGCCGTTCAAAGCACAGTGACATTCTCAACGGTCTGCGTTTTCATCAGAAAGACTGTTCCATCATCACTGCTGTACTGCAACTCTCCCACTGGCGCCTCACAGACCATGGTTATCATGGCAACGCCTCATCAAGTGACTACTGGGAGTGGTAAGTTGCCATGGCGACCAGGCAGCTTTAACAGGCAATGCGAGCCTGTGCCTCACTACTGCAATCTTCTGGCTCCTGTTGCTGCGCTTTTGCAACATGAGAGCTTCAATTCGCCGAATTGTGACATCTAAATACTGCAGGCTCCTCTTCTAGACATACGTTAACTTACTTATATCATCACTAACTGTTCTAAAGCAAATGTTTTATACATAGACGAGGATTTTAATCGCATTAACCAAATATATGCTACCCTGCTTCACTGAAGCCAATAGTTTTAATTCCAATCGCAACCTCTAGATGGCAGCATAACACCACAAGCTCTATATCATTTGAGCTGATTTGCTATTGCTGTGAATCTCGCACACTCCAAACTTTCTATCAATTCCTGCAGTTCGTTGTCATTCCCAGGGATTCTCAGTACCCTCCTGCCTCAACCTCTTTTGCTACATTATATTAACTTGAATTTTTAAAATCCAAACCCCTCCCCTGAAGCCAAGCTTATCAGCTTTCTGAGATGTTAAGAATCCATTGTCACATTAATTTCCAGCTTCCCTGCATCAGGCCATTCCTGCAACCTTCTTGTTCCCGGATTTGCACTTCCTCATTTGCACCCAACTTTATCAAGGCACTTAATATAACTTTCAAAGTCCATTTAATTCAATTTGAGCTACCAGTCTGTGGCAGGATGGCTTGCAGTGGTGAGGTGTGGTGACGTCATGGACCAGGAAGTAACTGAACCAAAACAGTGGATGGGCGGGTAAAGCTGAATGCAACGGCACTCAGCGTGGATTTATTAAATAAACAAACCAAAAACAAAAGACTTAAACAATAACAAAACACAAAACAAAAGGTGCGATGGCCAAACAAACAGAAACAAGTATATTTTTAAATATAGCAATTGTTCTTTTTATATTCTCCTCGCTCTCTCTCTCCGCTCCCCGTACTCTCCTCTGTACACTCTCCTCTGTACACATTCGCAGCACGGACAGCTGCAGGTTCTTATACTCTGGCCGAGGAGTTAACTAACTGTTAATTATCTTATTACCCCTCGGCCACAGTCTGCACGCGTTTGGTAAGGATGCGTGACTGTCAGCTAGTTAAATAATCAGTAGCTGATCAGTCACGCATCCTCACAGGTTTTAAATTATAAATAATAAGAAATACGCGGCGCTGTTATCCGCGCCGCAAACCATAATACAATAATAAATAGGGGCAGGACACTCCGCCACACATGCCCCCCCTTGTGCGCAACACACATGGCCTTTTCGGCCACCTCCCCCCCTTATTCCCTAAAGTCCCAGCTAGCAGTCCCGGCCCAGGAACAGGGGCAGCAACGGGCCAAAGGTGGCGGCCACGGTGGGATGTCCTCCTCCCACCCAAACAGCCGTAGCGTTCCGATGGCCCGCGCACAGGCCAAAAAAATTTTGGGGGTGGTCTCCAGACCTGCTCCCCCTTCTTCATGGCCGGCAGCTCCCCTCCGTGGGGCTCCGGCCACCCTTTCTCCTGCAGCGAAATTGCTGCGGGGGAAGCTGGTCTCCTGACCTCCCCCCCCTTCATGGCTGGCAGCTGCCCTTCATGGTGCTCCAGCCACAGTATTTCCTGCCGCGAAAGTGCGGCTGGGGGAGCTGGTCTCCTGACCTCCCCCCCCTTCTTCGTGGCCTGCAGCTCCCCTTCATGGGGTTCCAGCCACAGTATCCACAGGCATCCTTGGGCGGTGCGAAGCAGGCATCCTTGGGCGGTGCGAGGCAGGCATCCTTGGGCGGTACGAGGCAGGGCAGGAGCAGTCCTTCCCATGATGGTGGATGTGGAACCAGCAGGTATTCCGCGCCGCAAACAATAATACAAATAATAATAAATAGGGGCGGGACACTCCGCCACACAGTCACATACGGAAACTATGTACTACGATTATCAACATTTCAGTCAAGCGTCCTCCTACCCTGCAATAGACAATGCAGTCTTAGACTGCTCCTGATCAAATCAATAGGTTTTGCAGCAGCCTCCGAGCAACGCATTCCCATCCTCTCAGGTTCTGCAGCGGCCTCAGATCTATGCATTCTTCATCTCTGCCCAAAGGCAGCCCCATCGCCGACATCATCTAAAAACGCCTTAACTCTCAAATACCAATTTCCACCGCATTCAGCAGCTCTGCTCTCTACAGCAAGCCACTGCACACTACTGACAGCATTCCATCGTCTACTCCCTCAGATCTCTGCCCGTTCAGCAGATCTTGCCTCTATTGTTAATATCTCCTCATTACAGCAAATCTCGGCTTCCTCTTCAGATCTGCTCACTATTGCAGCATACAAAAGTGGCTTTAGTTTACTGTTTAAATCTGCAACTGCTCTCCTCTAGAGCTTCCAACGCTCCAGCTTTCCTCCAATACCTGGATCTAAAATATATATATATATACTATATATAGTCTTATGTCCGCTCATCCTCTCAGATACTACAAGCTTTAATACATGGTACAAGACTGAAAATCTGTTTGATTTATGAATTAAGGAGTTCCACTATTTGGAGAATGACTGGAGTTGTGAAACCCAAATCTCTTTTCCATTCCAAACAGACATGATGGTAGCAAACCGCTGATCAATCCCGTATTAACTAACACAGGATGGTTGGCATCTCATCTCTCTGCCTTCGTTTTTAGAAACAACTCGGCAATCGATTTCATTTATTTGTTCAGGTCCAGCTGCCACCTCAGCCCTCATCAAACTCTGCAACACCAACATCTGCTGTTCAACTAAATACAACACTCTCCAACCGTCTGCAATCTGCTCATCACTACATGGCCACACCCTTAGCCCCAGCGACCAAATTTTCATTTACCACTGGATGGAAAACATTTGCAACTTTCTGCACTCAAAACAAAATACATCCCATTCCGATTTAATGAGCAACGGATTCTAGCCTCCATCGCCCATGCAAGGGATTCTCTTCACTTAGCCCCCACTACCGTTAAAGCCTATATCTCTGGAATTCAGTATTTCTGCCGCCTCATCTCCGTCCCTTCTCCAACACTCCTATCCATCCTATCAGTCCGCTTGACACTCGGAGAGATCCTCAAGAGCCGCCCCCCCCTCCCCCCCGCTGCTCCCTCCTGGCTCCCTATATCAATAGACATCCTTCACTCTTTAATCTCTACCCTCAGAAAAAGCTTCTCTGTCTATTCAATGACCTGACCATGGAAGTATTATGTCTAACTGCTCTTGTGAAGCACTTCCTCTGCAGGACTCCTGAAGGAACAGAGTGCACCCTGTGAATTTACCAAGACAGCATCAGCTGATTTACCGGTTAAAAAAAAAAAAAAAAAGCAAGAGTTACCAGGACATCAAGGGGAATACAATGGATAGACTCGGAGCATTAAGCCATTTCAGCCATGAGGTCTTGTGAACCATTCCGTGCACCCAGATACTGGACTTTGGCCAGCTGTAGTAATTTTACTACAGAATACTACACCTTGCAGTAAAAAAAGAAAAAAGTTAACCATGCCCAGTGTTAAACATGGTGGAGGTTGTGTGATGGTCCGCAAGTTTCACAGCCCGGTCCCAGAAGCAGACCCCAACCCGTGACAAGTTCCTCCTTTCAATCAGCTGGTGTTCCACTAAACTCCACACTCCAGCCTCCCCCAGTCGGCCTGCAGCTTCAGGGAGAATTGCCTTCGCCCCTTCCACTTGCTCATCTTATTCTACTGCCTGGTCTTCCTTCACCACATTCTGTGCCCAGATTCGTATCTCTCTCACCACCTATAACCTTCAGCACCTCCTTGCCTTTATGACAGAACTCAGGCTATCCCTCAACCTGGCCCCTTCCTCCATCAGGAATTATCTCTCAGGTATCCAGCACCAGTTCCTCCTCCGCACGTGGATTCATGGAGCACGCTCTCTCCCCATCTACCCGTTCCTCC
Organism: Acipenser ruthenus; assembly: GCF_902713425.1. Taxonomy (NCBI): domain Eukaryota; kingdom Metazoa; phylum Chordata; class Actinopteri; order Acipenseriformes; family Acipenseridae; genus Acipenser; species Acipenser ruthenus. Next base: position 50,258,711 of record NC_081191.1, on the reverse strand, counting down.
TACTCGACTGCCTGGTCTTCATTTACTCATACTTCTTTCAACCTACAGCACCTCCTCGCCTTCATCACTCACCTCGGGCTGTCTCTACGTTTAGCCCCCTCCTCTATTTAGATGCTACCTAGCGGGCATTCAGTATCAATTTCGCCTTCAATCTATCTCCTCTCGTCCGTTCTAGAGATGGCAGATCTCTAGAGAGAACGCTCAGAGGCATGGAGAAAAGCCTGCTCCCCTCCTTTCCATCAAGTTAACCAATCTCTACAGACCTTCTCCTTTGTATCATCACTGCTCTCCGGCAAGGATGCTTCAACCTATTCAATGACATTGTCATGGAAACCCTGTGCCTGACCGCCGCCTTTGGATTTTTCCGCTGTGCAGAATTCTCAACTCCATCAACTTCCAGCTTCCCAGCTCTAGGCCTCAAACGCTCTGATCTCTCTCAAATCCCCGGAAACCACTTTATCCTACACATCAGATCTTAAAAAAAAAACGGTCCAATTAAGCCAAGGATTCCGTGTCTTCCGTCGGATCCCCTCTTCATCGACAGCTCCAGATCTATACTTACGAGACACTGGTTCTCATCCCGTTTATGCAGCCTCTTGTCACGGATCGGGCTTCAAACTATTTCTCCCCCCATTCATTCCGGATCGGAGCAGCTGCCTCTGCGGCCACGGCAGGAATCAATCAACACTTGATTAAGTCTATGGGGCGCTGGATCTCTTCAGCTGTTGAACTTTATATTAGATCATCCTCTGCAGACATCGCCACAGCTCACCAAGCACTCGTTAGCTTGCCCGGAGTGGGGGGCGCCCTCTCCGCCAGGCCCACCAGAGGTTTCCTGGGGGTGGGTTTTCCTCTCCACAGTGCGGACGGCTTATAGGCATAGGTTGTCAACTAACATCTCTTGTCTTTTCTCATTTCTTCTAGCTTTTGTCTATGTGTGTGGCTCTGCGATCTCTTTTCTATCCCACGGTGTGGTTCTTGCGGGGAGCCGGGGGTCCTCTTTTGGGGGGAAGTGAGTCTCACTCCCCCGAGCGGGCCCCGACCGAGGGGGGGGGGGTTTATCTGTTTTCATCTCTCCTAAACGGACCCGAAGCTCTGCACGCCGCCCAGCTGCCAGCTTAGCTGCCTGAGGATGCTGCACTGAGTTGCGAAGGATCTGTCCTTTTGTCCTGTTCGTCCCCTTCCTGTCTCTTGCTCCACTAAACGCCCAGCAGCCAGAGGAAGCTGCCTGACCCGTCGAGAGCAAGAGTCAGATTGTTGTATGTTATGTGTTTAAACTTTGCTCTCTCTCTCTCACTTTTACATCACCCAGCAGTCGGAGGATGCCGCCTGACCTGGCGGAAAGTGTTTATATCTAATCCTTTGCTCTTCTCGTGTCTCCCTCTCTACGTTGCCCAGCAACCAGAGGATGCTGCCTGACCCGACGAGAAGGGAAAACTCTTCGTCCCCTATCTCGTCCTGCTATCAGTATCTAACCTCAATGTTACTAAGCACCATTCCCAAACTCCATCCCCAATCTCGCCATCCCTCTCAAACTCGTCTCACTCTTAAACTCTCAAATGCCTTGCCCCTCTCAAGCCTCCTAAACAACCGGAGAAATCCTCTCATCTTGTCTCATTCTTAATATCTCACTCCCAATTTCGCCTCCTCTCAAGCGCTCGTAGGCATCCAGTGAATAGAGAAAAGTGTAAAGTATTGCATGCAGGCAATAAAAATGTGCATTATAAATATCATATGGGAGATACTGAAATTGAAGAAGGGAACTATGAAAAAGACCTAGGAGTTTATGTTGACTCAGAAATGTCTTCATCTAGACAATGTGGGGAAGCTATAAAAAGGCCAACAAGATGCTCGGATATATTGTGAGAAGTGTTGAATTTAAATCAAGGGAAGTAATGTTAAAACTTTACAATGCATTAGTAAGACCTCACCTAGAATACTGTGTTCAGTTCTGGTCACCTCATTACAAAAAGGATATTGCTGCTCTAGAAAGAGTGCAAAGAAGAGCAACCAGAATTATCCCGGGTTTAAAAGGCATGTCGTATGCAGACAGGCTAAAATAATTGAATCTATTCAGTCTTGAACAAAGAAGACTACGCGGCGATCTGATTCAAACATTCAAAATCCTAAAAGGTATAGACATTGTCGACCCAGGCGACTTTTTTGACCTGAAAAAAGAAACAAGGACCAGGGGTCACAAATGGAGATTAGATAAATGGGCATTCAGAACAGAAAATAGGAGGCACTTTTTTACACAGAGAATTGCCATAAAAGTTCACTGTTTCAACTAAAATATGATTATAGACCTAAGGAGCGTATCTATCCCTGTATACAGTATATGGTAACCAGAACCAAGACCCAGTATCATAGTTTAACCATTAATAGTGTTGTACAGGCATTATTTTTCAATTCTATACAATAAAAAAAATTGCTATGTTTTCCATTCTCTCGTTTTCCCATTTCTGAGAGATCCACCTCTAACGAATCCTCTAGCGAATCCTTTTGGGCATTTTCAGTTAAAAAGACAGAATCCAGTCATCAAAGTAATGAATCCAGGAATCAATATTTACCTACTTAACTAGTTGTTGTTGTTGTTGTTATTATTATTATTATTATTATTATTATTATTATTATTATTATTATTATTATTATTATTATTATTATTATTATTATTATTAGTAGTAGTAGTAGTATTCTTTGTTTATTTATCAGACGACTTACAGAGACTAGGGTGTGTGAACTGTACATCAGCTGCAGAGTCACTTACAATTACGTCTCACCCGAAAGACGGAGCGCAAGGAGGTTAAGTGACTTGCTCAGGGTCACACAGTGAGTCAGTGGCTGAGGTGGGATTTTAACCGGGGACCTCCTGGTTACAAGCCCTTTTCTTTAACCACTGGACCACACAGCTTACGAACATAGAAGGAAGAGTCACTGCCATCTCCAGTGCCAGAGTTAATCAAATACTGCCACCTTGTCAGTGGAGGAGAACGACACTCAAATTAGGCTTTTCTAAAATGAATAGTGATGATATTGTAATTTATTTTCTTTGTGTTTTCCAGACCTGTGGTCTAGACCACAGTTGAGAATAAAAGTATAAATATAGGCAAAATAAAATATGAAAGATTATGTCTTGTCTGCACATATGCTAGTCAAAGTGACAGCTATAAAATGCTGTAGCCCTAATAACATTAATATCAGTACACATTTATACAAAAAAAAAGAAAAGTGAAATGCTGTTTTATTTCTTGTTGCCACAATATACATTGGTTGGTTGGTTGATTTTTGAATAATTCAGATATGCATTTGTAAGTCTTTTTGTTTTCTATTATTTCAGTAACGTTACCATAAAGAAAGCATGGTCATTACTATAGAAATCGGAATCAGCAGGCTTCTGGTTAGGAACAGCACAAGATGACAACTGAAGACTGTGGTTCTGGTCTTGGCTCACAGCCACAGCTGCCTTGAACATTCACCTCTGGTCTTGGTATTTGATTTGATTACTGTTGCATTAGGCTTTCTTATGAGGCATACTGCTGCCTAGCAACTTGAGCAGTGTACTGTTTGTAAAAGTTAGTTTAGAGGAGCTCTCAAGTGAGAATTCACTGCATCCGCTGACTTTAATCAGGGTGCACCATGCTGCTACCTGACTGGATAGAATGAAGATGCTAAATCTCGGACTGCAGCCAAAATCGTAAACAATGCCACCAAGCTTCGGGATATATCAGAGTTGCCTGAAGCAGTTCATAAGTTATTTCAAGAGATCAAGGAAAATAAGAAACCAAACAGCAAGGTCCAGTACATCTTCGAGGCATTATTATAACTTATGCAGGCTAGATGTGATAATGACTCTTTAATTAGACCTCTGACAGCAATAGAAAATAATCAGTCCTTGTAAGGGAAAACCCTGCTGTCCAAGCAAACCAGATAAAACAAATGAATATTCAAATTCTAGTTTCTATTATTAAGACTGTTGTTGCTGTATGGATTTGACTGGAGAGCTGCATTTGTTTCTTACTTCTGTGAGGCAATTAACACTCATTTCTAGTTTAATTTAGCATTGAATAAATGCCAGGATTACAGATTAATGTTATGTGTGTTTAATAATATTCCAGACACAATCCAAAATTCTGTTTTCTATTCCCATTGCTTTTTACAGTGTGTGAATAAGCACTGTTTGTTAGTCCTTACCATGGTAACAAGCATGTCAGTACCATACAATATTCTGGCCTAACAAAAATTAGAAATTGCAAAAAAAATAAAAATAATTAAAAAGTCAGAGATGGTTACCGATTGCCAGGCATTGTTGTTTGCATTATTAAGTATCCTCACTGCCGTGACCCCTGGTACTGCTAACATCTCATAAACCATTTCATCTGGCAACTGAAAGAAATATAGAGACAAACTGTAATTTCAATTGCGCCTATCAGGGGTGAAATTGTCAGCAAAAAACTGCAGGTAATCGCAGCCGGGCGGAGCAGACCTGTGGTTCAGTTTTCTTTTTTTTCCTGCCTGTAAACATTTAAAAAATTGGGACAGATTTTCAGTGTTGTGGAAACTTTCAGATGATAAAGACTTATCACTTCCAGTATTCGGTAGGTGTATTCTGTGATTCTCTAAATCAGGTTGGATCTTGGTTGTTGTACAAGTTTTTGTGAAACTCCTATACATTTTGTAATACTCTTAATTTACAAATTAAACGATTGTAGAATTACATCTATAGTGACTATTGGATGTTATTGTTTTATTGAACATGTACTTAACAATGGAACTATCTTCAAAGGTATTTTTTTTTTTATAATAAACTTCAATAAAAAATGAAGTGGATCAATGGATGAATTAAGTGTGCTGGTTAGTTTCTGAAACCACTTTTTGGTTTGTGGTCCAAAACTATAAATGTGTATCCCTGTGGCAAATTAAAACACCTTCACTCTGAAAGTCTTGGCATCAGCCTGTGGTATGTTATTGGTAAATTAAAATGTTACTTAAATAGCTGAAAAACCATTGAAAGTGACTCAAGCTGGTTTAATTGACAGGCATGGCAGTAGGTTTTATACTCCATGCAACTTGCTGTGTTTAATGCTGTACTTGTTTTTGTTTTTAAACCATGATAAATGTGTATATTCTATTTTCTTGAATGTGTTCTGTTCATATCTGTAAATTTAAAAAAAAATGTATCTGATGAAGAGGAACACATTTTTTTTTTTTTCATTTTCTGAAACAAACCTATTTATTTATTAGAACCTGAACTATAGCATTGGAGATACAACATTGGAAATTTAAGATTACGTTCATTATACTAAGGACACTCTTAGGACTCTTGTCCGGAGGTAATCTAACTCTGAGGTGGCCTGATTTTCTGTGTGCTCTATTTTAGGTGTAATTTACTGCACTGGCTGAAGAACCGGATATATAGACTAGCTGTTGGGAGGCGCTTCCTTTGTGGTGTAGAAGGCTGGGTGTAAACTAAGCACAGCATGGCTCTGGTCCTGTGTCCTCTCTATCTTATGTTGCTGTCAACAATAACTGGTAGGTGCTTTTAATACACATATAAGAATCATGGGATTGCTAAATCATTTTTTTTTCTGATTTATTTTAAGACACCTGCTCACAATTTATAAAACCATGACAAGTTTGAGCAGAATACAAAATAAGTTGCATATAGCTGTCCCTGGGTACTGAACACAGAGAGTAAAGTGGTTAGAGCTCTGAATGTTAAATCTACAGGACATTATTACCTGCCACTGTGATTAGACAGGAAGAATATTCGGGGGCTTGGGGTTTTATTACCATTCTACAATACATTACAATATGAAGGAGAAAAATCTTTAAAAGATATTCAGTACCAGAAAGGACACTATAAGTACGGTCCTGTAGTAAAGTAGCTGATACCAGCAAATGCGTCCCTGAGCACTGAATAGTCCCTGCTTGGTCACAAAAATTACAGAGCCCATATATACTGTAGAGGTGACGAACAAAATGTTACCTAATATGTATTACCATTTAATTTTCTAAATAGAAAGGCACACACATGATGGTAAATATTAACTTTAATTAGAGTGCCCAGTCAAATGATATCTCACTGTCCGACCAGCTCAGAAAGAGTTCAGCCATCTCCTCTTTTCACCCAATGAATGTTAACAGCGGATCATGCAAGGCTACTGAACCCTGGAGGTGATGTCCCTCTTGGCTGGTATCCAACCACCCTACTTGAGAATTGTCAAGAGCTGAAACTGATCATAATTCACAGGTTACATAACGGGGTTACCGTAGTCCTTTGAATTTAATACACAGTTTTTCAACCAATTTTTTCTTCTCAAAAATGGCCTGCGTTTTAAATTTGATTATAACACGGCTTGGAAAAATAACAACCTCAGATTGGTTAAGCAGCATCACATGACCGTGCGTATATATAGCGCATAGCACGGCTTGCATACTAATGAGCCGCTTCACACTGAATAAACCACTATGCACCACTACATTCTAAATTCCATGACAAACTGCCATTTTATATGTTATTAGTTACAAAACCACAGCCAAAAAATTAGTGACATTTCACCTATTTTCTTTACTATATTTGGGGATGAAACTCCAGGTAACTTGTACAACACCAGCTTTCTGAGTGAAGACAGCAGTCCATCTGAAAAAAATAAATAAGTAAAATAAGTGCACCAGCAAGAGTAGACACATAACAGTAGATGAGGAACAGCTAAATGAAATGGAAGAAAACAAAGATTGAAAAACACACACACACACAAAAAAATACTACAGCATGGGCTGGTTAATGTACTTAAAGAAAAAAATATGGCCATTCATTTTATGGAAATAAGTCCAAACATCTCAACAACATTAAGGGAATTTTATGCCAGTGCAAGAAGTTCAACTGGGGACCAGTATTCAGTCTCCAGTTTTATAATGCTGAGCTGGACTAAATATATATTTTAACAGTAGAAGTTTTAACATCTCTGCTGTCAGTGAGTTTAAAACCAACATGATAGTCATGAAAACTTATTTTCTGGACAAGGTCAGAACCATCCCCCAAATTACCGGCCTAGATTTGAAGCGTCTGTGGGAAACTGAGGCATTGTCCCCTGACACAGCGGTTGGATTGGTGCATAAAGTCTGGTTCGATCGTCAGCTTAATCTGGCACGACTAGGACGCGAGGGTGTCCGACAACTAACAAAAACATCTTTTGAGATCCAAAAGCATGAAAACAGACTTGAATACGTGTGCCTTGCATATAACGAGGACACAAACTCACCTCAAAATCTGGCTTTAGCGCAGCTGCTCCTGCCCATCATTAGCTTGTGATTAGTCCTCTAGTTTCTAGTGAGATTCCACTTTCGATGCAGAAATTCACAATAAACTGACATGTGCAATTTATTTTTAATAAGTGAACAATACATTAAATTAAATTTAATTATATTTGGGACTATATTACACTGCGGATGTATACATAATAAAAGTTTCTGGTTTTGTCTTAATTTAAAATGTGTTTTAATTATTTTAATTATTTTTCTTCCCACAAATGACAGGTAGCCATGTTGTAAGCGGTATAAACCACTTCGGGCCGTGCGGTTTCCATGATAAATACTACTTGTGGCGTGGTATATATCATGGGAACCGCACGGCCCATAGTGGTTTATACCTTACGTATAATATAGTAATGTGCGTATTAAAATCTCCAGCAAAAGACGTGACTGCCTGAGTACACAAACAGCAACGTGACTGACTGCTGAGAAAAGACAAACAAAGTCGTCCCTGCCCGATCTCGAATCATCCATGACATAAAGGCAGCCATTTTCAAAGAAGCAGCATTAGCTTCCTGAGGAGTTTGAAAAGAAGCTTTTACAATTTCAGCGTTTCATTATGAGGCTCAGTTCTAACAAACAGTACCAGCTTGGACAGATTGGAAATGCTGATCAGACCCCTGTACTTTGACATGCCAAGCAATACCACAGTTCACAAAAAGGAAATTTGGTGGGAAATTTGGGCTGCGTCCTAAATTTGAAGCAATATGGTATTTCATCTTGGGTAAAGATAATAATATGCATAATATACATTTTGTGTTTGTGCAGTGTGGATTGTTTTATATAGCAACCATCCAAAACAAGCATACTGTACCTTACACCTGCTTCAAAAGTTCCATCAAAAGAGCATACGAAAGATCCAGGTGTTTGTGGTTGGGGTTAAGGTTTTTTGTACATTTTAAAGGATATTTTTCTTTCCTTGGGACTACAAAGGCTGGATAGTGGTTGGTGCTCTGAGTGTTAAATGTACAGGATATTATTTGCCACTGCAATTATACAGGAAAGATCTGGGGTCTTGTGGATTATATTACCATCCTCATTCTACAGTACTCCACAAACGTTCATTGTGTATCCTCTGTTTATGCTGAAATGGTCTGAATTCATTCCTCTTTGCTTACAGACATTTTACACCTGCAAGAAATATAGAGACAGTCTATAATTTCAGTTGTGCCATCGGGTGAAATTCTCAACAAAGTACAGGTACTCGCAGCCGGGTAGAGCAGACCTGTGGTTCAGTTTTTTTTTCTTACCCGTAAACATTTAAAAAAAATTGGGACAATTTGAGTGCCTATGAATAAATACATTTTTAATACAAAAACCATAACAAATAACTGATAAATTATAACCAAAAATTAAAGCTGAAAATACTGAAAGCTTTGTAACCTCTGCATGTATCACTCAGTCATGTACTATAATATAACACTTAAACCATGAATGATAAGTATTAAGAAATATTACGCCATGCAATAACTGCTGTAGAGAGGGAGTTTTGTTTCAAAAACCCAAAAAAGGGTGATGTTCTAAAAAATGGTATAAAAAAATTATACAAAAAGGTCTAAGTCAAATAATGCACAATAGGGGCTGAAATACTCTAATTTTTAATGAAGCAGGCATTACTCTTAAAAATATTTGTATTTGTTTACGACTGTAAGTCGCCCTGGATAAGGGCGTCTGCTAAGAAATAAATAATAATAATACTAATAATAATAAAAAAGATGTACTTGACTTGGCCATTTTAATCTCCATAGAATTCTCTGAAATCATCTCCATACTTTCCAGACCCTGGGTACTCCACCTACAACAGGCCATGCTACATTGATAGCCTTGGAATAGAACATATATCCCTGTCATTTCTTTATTATTATTATTATTATTATTATTATTATTATTATTATTATTATTATTATTATTATTATTACTTATCCTACAAACATATATTATGTGTGCTTCTCTGTTATGTTTCTATCTAGCTTAATTACCATGAACTATGTGCCCCACCAGTTTTTCAAGCCACGAGTCGCCAGTGTACATAAGAACTCTCTTATTAAGCACTAAGGGGAACATTGTAACATGTACACACGTGCAACCTTTCTACATACTTCTTTTGGATATAACAATGAAAATGAAACACTGAACAATTAAATCATGAATCGTTAAATGATTGAGAATACAACTAAACAAATTCGTTCTACAATAAACATTGCTGTTTTCTCAAGTCGACGGTAAAATGTCTTAACTCTTAAAATGTGTTCTGCCAGAGGTGAGGTTGAGTACTCGTCCTCTGCCAGGAATAATTAAAAACCTTGTGCAGAAGGTTGCCATCTCCCGAGTTAATTAAGTGATTCCTTAATTATATAAACCTGCAGCTCTCTACCCTCAGTGTGGGTGTTCGGAGGAGGAACGGGAGCGAGAGAGGAGCTTAAAACGAGTGTAATTAAATGTACAGGAACAGTGACATCATTTGCCCAACCTGACCTGTATTGTTTTGTGTCCGAGATTTTGTTTTTTTGTTTAAATATTTATTTTTCTCTGTTTATTAAATATTTATTTTATTTTTGTTATTTAAAATAAACGGCACACACCACGTTTGTTTTGAAACTGCAGTACTTGCCTGGTGTCAGTTTTTCCTTCCTGCGTTTGGCCTGATGTCACCACTTAGCCACCCTGTCACACGTGGTGTCCTGCGTGCGATCGCAGCGCCTCCGGGACTCAGGTCAGAGTAGGGTAATGCAGTTTTTTTTTTTTTTATTATTATTACGTGTGGAGTGAGGAAAGAGGATGGAGGAAGCTTTGTGGTGCCTGCACTTTACCACAGTGAGGCACTACAAGGGAGAAGGCGGTGTCCTGAGGGGAAAGGAAAGGCCACCGCTCCAAAAAGGAATGGAGAGGTACGAGAGCTGGCTGAGGGACCCCAGCGTCCCCCTGTGGCTAAAAACAGAGGGGAGACATCTGCTGGGGGACAACAACCTGGATATCCTCTTGGACTTCATCAGGCTGGAGCCAGAAGTCCATCACCAGAGGATATCCAAGGCTCATAGAGGCCTTGGAGTGGATGACCCAGATGGTTGACTGGGTCTACCAGGAGCGGGAGAGAGGAGACATAGACCTGGAGTGGGAGGAGCCCAAACGTCCTGCGCATGAACGTCCACAGCCCAAGAGGGGGGAGTCGGTGCGTCCACAACCCAAGAGGGGGAAGTTGGTGCGTCCACAGCCCAAGAGGGGGAAGGCCGAACGTTCACAGCCCAGGTACCCACCAGCAGAGGGAGAGTACCTGCTGGTTCCGCCTCCGCCTCAGCCGCAGTGGGAGGACTGAGTGCCGCTCCCACCTCCACCTGCAGAGGGAGAATACCAGCTGGTTCCGCCTCCACCGCTGTGGGAGGACGACTAGCCGCTTCCACCTCCACCGTCGTGGGAGGACGACTTGCCGCTCCCACCTCACCGCTATGGGAGGACTACCTGCCACTCCGAGCACCACCAACAGGGGGAGAAGGGCAGGAGCCCCTGCCACCTTCGCTGCCAGAAGGGGAGGAGCCCCTGTCGCCTTCACCACCACCCGAGGGAGAGGAGCAGGAGCCTCTCCCTTCAAGACAGGACGGATCGGGACAAGATGCTGGCGGTCCGTAGCCGCCCTTGCATAGGCTGCTGAGCAAAGCAAGGGGGGAAAACCGCCGGGTCGCAGCGGCTGAGAAGAGGGCCAACCCCAGCACCACCGCTGGTCCTGGCTCCACTGCCGCCGTCGCCTCCTGGGGGTCCGCTGCTGCCGTCGCCTCCTGAGGGTCCGCTTCCGCCGTCGCCTCCCGAGGGACCGCTGCCGCCGGGCGGGGCTGCCTGCTGCTCCGCATCGCCTGGGGCTGCCTGCTGCTCCGCATCGCCTGGGGCTGCCTGCTGCTCCGCATCGCCTGGGGCTGCCTGCTGCTCCGCATCGCCTGGGGCTGCCTGCTGCTCCGCATCGCCTGGGGCTGCCTGCTGCTCCGCATCACCTGGGGTTGCTGAAGGTCCCGCTTCACCTGGGGTTGCTGTGTCTTTTGCTTCTCCTAGGCTTGCTGCCTGTCCTGCTTCGCCTGGGGTCGCTGCCAGTCCTGCCATGCAGCAGGAAGTATGGTGGCCGGAGCCCCACAAAGGGGACCTGCCGGCCATGAAGAAGAGGGGGAAGGTCAGGATACCAGCTCCCCCAGCCGCACTTTCGCGCCAGGAGAAACTGTGGCTGGAGCCCCATAGAGGGGAGCTGCCGGCCATGAAGAAGGAGGGGGAGGTCAGGAGATCACCCCCACGGGCAGCCAGGTGGCTGACAAGATTTCTTTGGCCGGAGAAGCCGGCCTGTGTGCAGTCAGCCTAGCCGTTACAGCTGTTGGGATGGGAGGAGAACCTCCCACCATTGCTGCTCCTGTTCCTGGGCCAAGACTGTCAGTCGGGACTTTGGAACTAAGGGGGGAGGTGGCCGTTGGGCCAGGTGTGCTTCGCACAAGGAGGGGAGGAGCCCTGTACGTTTTATTTGTTTATTTATTTTTAGAATGGGGTCTCCCTTTCCGCCCCTGTGCAGTTTGTTATTTTGCATTTGTTTTGTTTTAGTTGTTATTATTATGATTATTGTTGTTGTAGTAGTATTATTGTTATGGTTTATTGTATTGTATATATGATGGTGAAGGACCACCTGTGTTTGCTATTGTTTTGTTTTTATTTAAAATGTGTTCTGGCAGAGGCGAGGCTGAGTACTCTACTCTTCCTCTGCCAGGAATAATTAAAAACCTCGTGCAGAAGGTGGCCATCTCCCGAGTTAATTCATTGATCAATTGTTGCTAATCGGGAGATGATCACCTGTATATAAACCTGCAGCTCTACCCTCAGTGTGGGTGTTCGGAGGAGGAACGGGAGCGAGAGAGGAGCTTAAAACGAGTGTAATTAAATATACAGGAACAGTGACAGCATTTACCCAGCCTGATCTGTATTGTTTTGTGTTCGAGATTTTGTTTTTTTGTTTAAATATTTATTTTGCTCTGTGAGCAATGTTTTCTGTTTAAACATTTTATTTTATTTTTGTTATTTAAAATAAACGGCGCACGCCGCGTTTGTTTTGAAACTGCAGTACTTACCTGGTGTCAGTTTTTCCTTCCTGCTTCTGGCCTGACGTCACCACTTAGCCACCCTGTCACAGGTACAAAAACATTTTATTCTGTTACCTGAAGGACCTTGTAACACTCCCTGAAAGTGTCATGGAATTTTTTAAAATATGGGCAAAATACAAGACATTCTTTCACCTAAGTGATTTTATGAATTTAGAGCTTTTGTCACTGTCAGAAAATTCGGATTCACCAGAATCAGACGACAGTATGTCTGCCAACAATGATCTAATCGTCTTGCCATCTTGAAATTAAACTCTGTAGTGGAAACGTTTTATATTCTGTTGTGGCGGGGTACACCCCACCCTTGTGTGTATTTTGGTTTATTTTGTATTTTTATGTATTATTATGATTTTAATGTATTGTTTAGTGTGTAAAAACACGATTATTGTTATTGTTGAAACATTTATATTATTGTGTGCATATCAATTTATGTACACAAACAGAATATTCTATTATCAAAGCAGTATTTTACAAACAGCAAGAACAACAGAATAAATAGTGCAAAACGCTACTATAAGCAAACATAATAAGCCCCCCCAAGTCTTATGGCAGAACCGCCCCTGGAATTGCAGTGCCATAATAAATGTGTATTTTCAGCATCTTTATAAGCAATAATGGACACTACTCTTGATTTGTTTTATCAAAATAAATTATATATATATATATATATATATATATATATATAGTAAAGTAATAGTTCTTCATTCCATTATTAACAGTAATAAGGGAAAAAAAAACTTGCCATATATCAATTTAGTTCCTGAAACATTATCTGCTTATATCCACTAGTTAGTTTCTTGATATTTATAAATGTTGTAAAAACACGAGACAGAATAAATGTTCTAATATAATTAGAAGTCAAATACATCAGATTTTCTGTGTTTTTCCATTTCTTTCTGATTGCTAAACAAGTTCCTGTGATGTTTTGCTTCTGCGTCCTGCTGTAAACTGTCTCCACCCTTTTAAAAATGAAATGCCTGTGTCAGTAACGTCGTATGAAAAAATAAAACTATCAGGGAGTGTGTGACAGGGTCCTCTGCCGTGTACATTTGCTGCTGAGTGACAAGCAAGGGATCGAGCTCACGTGACACTACCAGCACTGAGGACATACAGGGGAATGTATGTAAATAAAAATAAAACACTGTAAAAAACTGTAAAATAAAAGGTGCCTTGAAAACAGCATGCGCTACTCCTTAATACACTGAGGTCCTGCTTATCACCTCGCTCTCTATACGTTGGTGGGATCTGCAATCCCTGAACTAATCTTCTCTGTTCAATAATAAACAAACTCTGACTACTCGCCCGACCGTCGGCGGTTTCGACTTGCTTACTCTTAGGTATCCAACCCTGGTTCACACACACAGCCGTTGGTGAATTTCACCTTTACATTCTGATCCCAGGCCACTCTCACGGTGATCATAGGATTACAGTTGTTTACGTCTGTTTGTCCAGGTAGTGTGGATGACGTTCAGTCTGTTGGCTTTGGCTTTGCAGCAGCCCTGATGTGAATAAATGGGACCTTTTTATACCTGACGCCCCGCTGGAACACACCTACCTGCTGATTAGATTCCACACCTGGTAATCGCACACAGCAGACAGGCTCTCCCAGGAGCTTCAGGTACTTCATTAATTAATTACAATAATTACAATAAATGCACACAATACTATTTACAATATTTACACACAAAACCCTCTCTTCATGCGCAGGCTTCTGCCCTGCCACATACCTCTCCCCTTGTGCAAAGCACACATGGCTGCCACCGACCACCTCCCCCCTTGAATGACGCAACTCTGCGTGGGTGGGAGTTACAGCTTGTTGGGAGGCAACGTTGGGTATTTGTGTGGGCCGCTCTTTCGACCCTGGCGCACCCCTTAAAGAACCAGTGACAGGGGACCCAGGTTGCGTTGATAAGGCGACCAGAGCGCAGGCTGGTAACTGGATGGCTGGGCAGGTTTTATTTACATATTCACAGACCACTCATATAACACTACCAGCAATGGTAGTGCACGGAGTACATACCACAATGGATATGAAGACTATTTTGAAAAACAACTTAATTGGGTCTTTTCTGTAAGTGAACACCGTAGGTCATCATAGCAGCTTCAGTCAAGTTATTGCAGACAGCTTCTTAAAGGAAATGTTACTGACTCACAATTGGATATACAATTTTACCTCCCACTCGGCAGTGATTGACGTAGAGCAAAGACATTGTGTAGGATTATGCTTGCGCCGGGTGCCACATCTAATTAAACTCACTCTCTTGCGACAGACCACTCCCTGCAGCGGCAGCGCAATGACCTCGAGCATTGCCCTTGCGCTTGCCCCCATGTTATAAAAATCGGGCCCAATATATGCAATGTCAGTGTCACAGGGTAAACCAGCACTAAAAACAATGACTATGGCACCTAAAAATTAAGCATAGCATTGTGTGTATGTGTACATGTCTCTCTATGTGTACAGTATTTTTGTTGACTGAATGAAATACTGTATATGTAAACATTTTACTGAAGTACTAAGTTAAGTTACCCTAACCCTAACCCTAAATTAAGTTACCCTAACCATTATTTAGCTTACGTTATTGAGAATATCAGGTTCTGGGATATAGGGAGGTGTGTGTCTGTACATACATCACTAGCACATTTTTGCTTATATTTGTGGACTCGCTTATCCAGTTGTCATGAAACTTGAGATTGACAGTGATTAATGGCTTTTTAATGCTTTTTTTCTACTTTTTAGCCTTACTGTGGAAAACTGCAGTACTCATTACATGTATTAATTACAAGAATTGTTTTGTTTACTGGCCATTTCTAGCATTAACGCTGAGAAAATAAGCTTTCAAATGACATATGATGTTCCTGTTTATATACATGTGGGATTACATTCCTAAAAAAAGCTCCTTGTCTAATAGGGAGGTATTTTAAAAAGAATGCAGAGGGGCTGAGTATTTTCATGCACATTAAATCCACAGTTGCATTGTCTGAGTTTAAATGGCCACTGAGTTAGCAGTTACATATGCAAAAATGTAAGTGTGACATCCAGATATATATAGATGAGCTTCAGTGAGTTACAGGAAATTAATTCCATCTAGGGTTTCTGTGACGTCATAAATTACGAGACTGAAGGTCTAGTAGTTTATGGACTGTCACAGAAACCCGAGATGGAATTATTTTCCTTTAACTCACTGAAGAGGCTCATCTATTATTTTTTATAATACATGGATACCCTTGTGATGCTAATATTAAAGAAGACGAGGTTCAGCAGTACAGTACCGTTTTTAAACGTAGTGTTTCAGTGCTGTACAGACGTTCTATGTTGTTGTCCGTTAGTGCTTCAGCTTTATTTGGATGATTACCTTTACCTTGTTTTAATTTCCTGTTCCTCTCCAGTTTCTCTGAGATACGAATGTACCAGCTTTACATCATTTTTTTTAACGTATTCTCATTTTGTTGATCATTAATGAACATTTCTGTACTGTGGGTGTTGTCAAGTGATTGAAAATGAGACATTTTGTGTTTGACTTGAAAGTGATGGTCTCGAGGAATCAAGTGGGTCAAAGTTCAAGTATATTTTCCTTTATCACTTTTGTCGTCACTACTGTGGTATTATGCCTTTTTTTTTACGAATGGCTCAGGATGCAAATATAGCCTTTTATCCATGTATTTTATTTATATATATAAATATATATATACACCCATAATCTGACAAATAATGTTAATACCAATGACAGTTGGATAAGCAGTTTCCCAGTTATGGGGAAATCTCTGATGCGTGACATGCAGTCGTACATACTTCCACTATATCCCCTTTGTAGGGGATATCATTCCTAGAAGGAGATGACACATTTATAAATATATTAATGAGTTGTCTGAAAGCACTGTTATCATCTTATCTTTTTTCCATCAGATTATTTTCTTTTCCACCTTATGATGAACTGATGTTGACAGTTATGTTTACGATCTCCATGTAGCCCCTAGTTTCCAGTTGAAGTTGACTGGAGCCAATGCTTTCCGTTTAGTGCTTCTTGGCTTTGGTGTTCTTTTCGTCAGTGTATTTGGGATGTTTATATATCTAGACTTAAGCCTTATTTTTTTACTTGGATTTTGGTCATTTAGATTTCTATTTTTCATGTAAAATCCTATGAAGTGATGGTTATCATGGGTGTTAATTGAATTACTTAAAAAATATAACCACTTTGTTGCAGGAGGGTTGGTGGAGCAGTGCAGGGAGGGAGCCACCTTCCCTGACGCCATAATTTCCCCTAACTTGAAGACCACTCAAATCCTGAGGGTTCCCCATGCTCTCTCTATGTTGGACTGCACTGCTGCATGCTGCAACCTTCCCGGCTGTGATTTGGCCTGGCTGTTTGAAAACCACTGCTACATAGTTAATTGCCAGCACAAGGATAGCTGTGAGCCCAAGAAGAGGACCTCTGTGGATTCCTACCTGACCTTTGTGCAGCGGGCCTCTCCTCAGACACTGGCATTGCAGTCTCTGGTGCGTGGAAGGCTTCACTCCCAGCATGGTAGTCAAGAAGATCCCTCTGCTTCAGTGGAGGACATAAGCAACCTGAAAGACTACAACTTGTTTGCCAGGGATCAGAGTTTTGAGCAGCCTTCGCTGGTGGGAGAATACCCAGAGGACTACAGGCCCTTAGAGTCAGAGGGCAGCTTTCTGAACCCCAAACCGGAACAGAAGGAGAGTTCTGGGTTTCTGCACTGGCAGTTGGTGACCGGTAAGGATAAGTTCAGTCTCTTGTCGGGGGAGACTGGAGGGAGCGAGGAGGAATCGTTAGACCAGAATGGAAACATCCTTCAGAACAGCTCACAGATGAGGGAGCAGGAAGGGATTGAGGGGAAACAAGTAACACCCACTGAGGCTGCCTCGGTTTTCTTGGAGAAGAGCAACACTATGTCTTTGCCTGGAATTGTAAACGTAAGAACAGACAAAAAGGTTTGTTTTGTATCATTGTAATGATTTGAAATGTTTTTATAAAAGTCTTAGGCCATTATCCTTTCTGAGTAATGTTAAGTAAAATCAGTTCTGCATGGTTATGTGTAATGTCTTAGTGACACAATAACCCTGTTGCTGACACACTGTTACTGACACACAGTTTTAATTAATTTGTAGGATTCTGTCCCTTTGCATAATATCTCATTGACAAGCACAGAAATTACACCCACAACCAAGGCAAGCCAAGTATCATATACCACCCAGAAAAAAGACTTGGCTACTACACTGCCTACAAGCACCATGCCTGCTCAGCCTACTACCACAAAACCAACCATAGCCACCACCAGCACTCTTCAACCAGGTAATTCTGTTTGTTCATCCCCAGAGGCGAGAATATCTTGTGTACATAGCTGTACAATCATGGGGCCCCCTGCAAACTCTATACTGAATTGATAATTTTTTGTTACAGTGAAGGGGCTTGTTGTGTCAGCTGGAGACAATGTAGAGGTGATTCTTCCCAAGAATGAAGTGGAGCTGAATGCCTTTGTAGTCCCTTCCCCACCAAAAGGTACACCTTATAATAGTAGGCCTTATAATGAAGCTCAGAAAATGTATTTATTCCCAATCATCGCATGTGTGTAACAATAGGATCATGCATTACATGTTGCATTTGTGTTTTGTGTGAGAAAATTGGAGCAATACAGGAGTTGGTCACAACTTCCAAACCAACAGCAATGCACACTACTGGATACTTATGATGCTGTTTTTATTCCTGTATTTATGCTTAACAGTGTTTACAATGGAAATTGGACAAAATCTAATTACTTCAATGTTGCCTACAACAATGTAATAGATTCTCAAAGCCATTTACTACAAATTGTCATTAGCATGTTTTTTTTTCAGATAGTAGAAACACACCAAGTTACCAACCCAGAAATAAACAACTGTGACATTTAATTTAGGGACTAGTCTAGTCCATAATAGTTTATTATTAATTATTTTAGACACACAAATTTATTATTATTTTTTTCTTTTAGACAAAAAATGCAGTAATGAAGATTTGAGTAAATCGCTCTGGGAATTTAGCCCAGTCAGTTTTAATGTGTACAGTGCTTTACTGACTTCTCTTAATAATGGTTCTACATATAATAGAAACATTCTACAGCTACGAATGGAGTTTGATCAGCCACCCGGCTGACTATGAGGGTGAAATGGAGAGCAAGCACACCAAGTCTCTGAAGCTCTCTCGGGTAAGAAAGCCAAGGACCTTTTGTAAGCCTGTTTCAGTAAGAGGTCTGGGTATATGTAAAGTCCTTGCTGTGGATTGAAAAGGTAATGTAATTCAGGTTAAATCATTATTAATTTGTTTATTTTTTTAAATTTCCAACACTTGGATTAAAATCATATGATTTTCCACTCATTGTAAATTATATGAAAAGTAGAATCTGTCTGCCATTCTCTATAATTGGAAGTCTATATCCCGAGAACTGTAATTGTCTTTTACTTACTGTTTAGTACTTATAAGATCGATCGATTGATTGTTCAAATGCTTAACACTGACTGGCCAAAAAAAAACAAGAGAATGTAAGGATGAGAAAATCCACTAGTCTGCAAATATATGTGGTCATGTAGCATGTCATGTGATTCACTAGATCTAAGCTGTGTGGGAGTTGCGTGAAAATAGACAGCCAATAGGCAAGCAGATGGATATTACTGATTTTGCAAAAGGCATGTTAGTGTCCTGGTTGTTCCTAGAATGTCAACATTCTCTGAAAACCACCACCAGTTGTAAGTGGGTCATGATGGATCGCTCTTGCAGGTGTGTGTAACATATAGTGTCAAGCAAGAGATGTGCTTCAGTCATCAGAACTGAAGAAGACATACACCTATTTATGAACATTGTGCCAGGAAAAACATGGTCCTGAGCAGTATTGAAACCATTTTGTATTTATTTTGCCAATCAATGTAATTTATTGATTTTAAATATACCATATCTACTGTCTATTTCAATTTAACTACATTGTCTTTTGTCTTTTACTTTAGCTCTCACCAGGTCTTTATATCTTTAAAGTTACAGTGAACGGGGATAACTCCTATGGAGAAAGCTTTGTTAATGTCACTGTAAAACCTGGTAAGTGTAATTATCTTAAATAAGTGTAACTTCTTCTGAGGGAGCATTAACTTTGAGTCATTAACTTTATTTAAGCTACAGTATGACCAGCTGCTACAGTTTTCAGTTGACATTTTCTTTCCTTCCACTATGCTCTGTTCACTTAACAGTCTAGTTCCTCATTTGATATTCATTTATATAGTGAAGCCTCTGACTTAAAGTAATTGAATCTTATAAAATAATTCCTTAAATCTTCCCCATTTAATGCACTTCAATTAAATACAGAGGTCTTGAATGTGCAGTTTATTAAGAAAAACATGTATTTCATTTTAAAAGCAGACATCTGGTACTACACTAGGTTAAAGGAAGTTCTCAATCTGCTTGCCTTGCCTTCCTTGGTCATTTCACACCAGCAGTATCTTCTGGGTCAAAACATGTTACTGGCTGAAAACATGTCTGTCAATAAGGAAAGCAGCTGATTGGTTATTAACATGACAGACAACTCCTCCCACCCCCACCCCCACTCTCTTGGTGAAATGTCCCATGAAGTGTAAGACAGTCTAAAAGCATGAATTCTAAACCGATTTCTTTAACCTAGTGAAGTACCGGATGTCATGTTTGAAAAGGAACATACCGGTACATGTTTGCTATAACATGTGTTACTTTTAAAACTGTACATTTGAGACACATGGAACAATTTTGTTAGCTATAATTAGGGTGCTTATCTTGGCGAGAGCCGAGTTCAAATCAGCATGAAGTTTTAACATCTACTCTCGTGTAATGGAAATCCTGTTTTTTGGGTTTTATTAATTGTATTTTTCGGTGCTTATTTTTAACTACGAGTTTTATGTAAATTGTTTTTTTCGGGGCTTTCGTTTTTGATATACTGTATGAAATAAGTGTTTTCGGATACTTTCCAAAATGCTTGAGGTGTGTTTTTTTTTTTTCCTGTCAAAATATGTATAGTAACTCAACAGTACTTGCACTCTTAAGTTGTACCTTCTTTCCATTGCTGTCTTCCACAACGAAATCCGTATGGTCACGGGCACATTCTTCTGGGGTTTTTGTGTGTAGGCATTTTTGTACATTTCGCCACAATTCTGTTTCAGATCCTCTGTATCTTAGCAGTAAAACAGCTTGAAATCCCGCTAACAAGCCTCCATCCTGATTGTAATCTTGTTTTAAATCTCACAAGCGTTGTCTCCAATAGAAATGTAGGAATGTGCTGTCACTCAGTAGTTGGCAGGTTTAAAGTATTGAGAACAAATCAATGACAGATACAAGTCAGGAAGGTGGGACATTGCCCAGCAGCACTGGGAAATGTATTTATTATTATTTTTGTAGTAGGTTTTATTTTTTTAATGGGAATAGGGTAAAGTCAACATGCATTGATTAACCATTTCCACAGTTTTTCTGGTGTTTTACAGTGTTTATTGGCTATCCACTGATTTAATTTTTTTGTATTGGGGGTGTTTTATTGGGTTTTATCAGTTAAAACCAAAAATCAGAAGCCCTAGCTAGTGTTACTTTAAATGCTGTAATCCAGAGTAAACAAGTATGTTTAGTTTGCTGTATAAATACACACTTTTCACCATATAAAGTGGTGATACATTTTTAAACGTACTCTAATCAAATATATTTTCCATGGTACCTTTAGTGGCTGTTGTTTAGTTTTCTGTTGTCTCCACCTGCAGCAGCGAGAGTCAACAAGCCACCTACTGCCATTGCTTCTCCCAGGACACAGGACGTTTCCCTGCCTACCTCATCCACGTTCATTGATGGCAGTCGTAAGTTACTCGCCATCATATGCTTTTAAATAATTACTAAAATAGATTAGAAAATTAGAAGTTAATGTCAAAGAAACTCCAGCATTATTGATCGCTTAGAATCAAAGTACATACCAAAAGAAACAAAAGAAACTATAAATATTTTAAAATCCACCCTAGTAGTTGTCTAGTGAATGATACAAAATAACTCAGCTCTAAATTCAGGACCAGAGACATTGCTTGGTTTTGATATAAATCATAAATCAGACAATTTATTAAGAAAATATTATCAAAAAAATGTAAACAAATACAACATCTTGTTTTTATACTTACTAATCACAGTCAAATGTAATATCACAAAATAAATCCCAAAACTGTTACATTTAGGATTAATTGAGATAATTATTGTTCTAATTGCACTTTCATTTTATGTTTGCATTGACTTTAATATTTCATAATGATAGATGCAAAGTTTTCAGTAAAATATTGTAATCATTATGTGCCAAAAGTCAACTTCTTTGTTAGAATAACTTAAAGCTGCATTGCACACTTTCTGTTTTCTCCTCTGCAATATGAAATTTCAGTTACTTTTCTGTTCCTTACCAAATAGAACCTTAGCTTTACAAAATTTCCAACAGTAGTTGACACCTGTATTATTTAAAGCCAGAAGCAAAAGCATTATCATCCTATGCTGCCTAAATTTACCAGCATCACAACAGATAATCACACTTCACATTTAGAATCCCCAATAGGACACGTAACAAGTTACCGTAGTAACAAGGCAGAAGGGATGCTCCCCTTATGGAGATGTGGTACTTGTTTACACACGCAGGCCAAGGCTGCGTTTTTACATATTGACACTGTCTAAAATAACAAATAACAATGTTAATTTCAACCATGAATTGAAGTTCATTGTGGCATCCCTTGTCACTTATAAGAAGGCATAATATACTATGTTGGTCAAGGAGATTTAACAACAACAAAAAATGGTATGATGATAACGAATGTTGAACTTGAAGGGAGTGAGATAATAGAGTTCTAGTATTTGGCACAAGGTTGCTAATGGCTAAAAGAAAACAACTTGTAAACATTCTTATCCCTCCTCTAGGGATGTAGTGGAGGCAGTCATGCTTCACATGTCTGCATATATCCGGTGAACCATTTCTCCAGTTGTTAAGTGAATTTGCTATTGCCATTAAGTTATGACATTGAAAGATGTGGGAGATACTCATCTGTCTGTCTGTCACACCTACATTTGTTCATATATCTGGAGAATATCATTATCCAATTGTCATCATATTTGGTATAAACATTATTTAGCATGAGTTGTTGAGAGTATGTAGGCCTATGCCACGCTTTTTCATATATCTGGAAAATAGTTTATCAAATTTGGATTAAAAATGTCATTGCTAATTAATATTCTGTACAAACTGTTGATACAGACTATGGTCATCAGTGTAGTCATCATACTGATAGCTCTACTGTTGCAGGTTTTTTTTACTGACATACTTGTTTTTGCTATTAATATAAATTAAAGTTGTTATAAATATATTAAACCCTTCCATTCCCATGTCATTTTCTAATATGAGAAACAGAACATTCTTAAATGGTGATTAAATGTATAAGTGTCAAAATAAGAACAATGGTTTACTATCTCTTCTTGGGAATCTATTGGATAAAGAGGTCTGCCAAATAAATAAATACATCATCATCAGCAGCAGCAGCAGCATCATCATCATAATAATAATAATTAACAACACCCACAGATGTAGAAGAAAAGAGCAAAAGAAGCAAATGCACAACTAACTTAAAATCTTAATGGATCACACTATTGGTTCTTTACAGAAAGCACTGATGATGATAAAATTGTGAGCTATCATTGGGAGGAGATCAAGGGGCCACTTCGTGAACACAAAGCCTCAGCTGACTCTCCTGTCCTGCACCTGTCAGACTTAGTGCCTGGAAACTATACCTTCAGGTATGTCACAGTGGCATTGACACACAGGCTGCCAGGTTAGGTAGGTAGCCATCGAAAAGCTTTGTTGCACAAGCTGGCTGACAGTCTCATTTATGTAGGCTTTCAAAACACCCTGTTTTATATTCTTTCTTAGATTTGCATTTGTACCGCAAGTTTGTTCTCTGTATGTTTTAATAATTTTGTAATTTTTGCATGCAGTTTCTTTAAAAGGATAGACGTTTTTGAACAGTACTGTACAATCAAATATTTTCAGGGTCCATTTTAAAGCTGCGGTCTGTTTCACTTTTGTATAATTTCTTTGTGATAACTGCATTTTCCCACCTTGTTGACAGTCTCACGTTAATAAGTCAGTACAGTTTTCCAAATGGTGTTTTTGGTCTACTCATAACATATAGAGCTGATATTTTCAAGGTGGTTGGACATTTAACAGCAGTCTTAAATATGTAAAAGAATATTTGCATTGTACATAGATATTTAATCCCACTAGAATGGGATGATTGTCACTGTAATTTCTGGAAAAGATGGAATACAAGCTGTGTTTAAAAGTTTAAAAATAGCTTAGTGAAAGGATTAATTAGAGGAGATAACAGATCAGAGATACATGCCTCCACTTTGTTTCCCAGCATCAATGTCATGAACTAAATATATATAATTTTTTTTGACAATTCAGACTAATCAAGTGCAAAATATGAAGTGATTGCCAAGGCTCTGAAATTTATTTTTCTCATCATGCCAGCATTAGCAACATTAACAGGGACCCCTTTTGCTTGCTTTATTTATTTTTGGGGGGAAATGTTGATATTTCAAATACAGAGCATTTTAGGTCACATAGTCTTATTGCAGTTAGACCATTGGAGTTAATCTGATACACATAAAGTGGGCCTGTATCATGTATTAAGATTTGAATTATAGTTACATATGCATAATATCTAAAAGCCTTGGTTATCGCTTGTTCGCTCTGTTGATGGTTGGGGAAAAAAGTGGTTGTTCAAAAAACTATTCTTAGGCTTGTATATATGTTATATATTATAGTTTTTTTATTAAGATTGAGAAGTGTTTTTTTTAAAAAACTATCCTAATCATGGCAGACTGACAGTAATTGATTCTGACGGGGCTGCAAACTCCACCACTGCGATGGTCACAGTGAACAAGCCTGTGGATTACCCGCCAGTGGCCAACGCAGGTCCGAATCAAGCCATTACCCTGCCGCATAATTACATCACACTCAATGGGAACCAGAGCAGCGACGACCACCAGATTGCCAGCTACGAGTGGTCACTGAGCCCCAACAGCAAAGACAAGGTGGTGGCAATGCAGGTAAGGCCATCTTACACACTTCATTGTACAGAGATTGACATACAAATTATAAACACACTTTCAGGTGCGCGTAAGGTCACCATAGGATCTGAGGCTTATAAGATTTGAAATTCTGTTATTGTGTTTGCTTAGTGTGGGTTTGAAATTGTCAGCATTAAAGCATGAAGCATCACTTTGTAATTGTCACATTTGCCTACATCTCATACAGCATACTTTTACCAGTTCAGCATTTATGGGAGATTCACGACAAGGAATGCAAAAACGTTGGGTTATTATCATAACCCTGGTTCCATGAAATAGGAATATTAACCATTACAAAATGGGTGTTTCCCTTTAAGACACCTGAACCTGAAAAACTTTATACCAAAGACACTCGTCAGAGCAGGGAGACGTAGTGCTGCTCCACCGCCAAGAGCATAAACTTACTACTCACCCTGACAGTATTGTCATGTTCCTTCAAGAACTGCGATCAGAACGCCGTGACCTCAAAGTTAATGGTTAATATTCCTATTTCAGGGAACCAGGGTTATGATAATAACCTAACATTCCCTTTCAAGTAGGGAATATAAACCATTACAAGCTGTCACAAGGACATGGAGCATGCATAAAAAGAACTTCAGAGGACAAGACAAACCTCCTTGTGCCTGAATCAATTCCCAGCATAGCTGGAATAAAACAAGTAAGGAACCACCTTACTGTATACGAGTATACCTAACTGTCACAAAAACATGGTATACAACACTGAGTTAAAAGCCAAGCAAAACCGCTTGTGCTACAACAATATTCCAGTAACTGAAAAACATTAGAATGATTAATGTTCTATCGTGAGGATGGACTGGGAAGCCGCCCTCAATACTTTCATTCCAAATCCAGGATTCTGCGGGTCCATGACGTTCAACCGAACGTATGGGAAGAAGCCCAAACCGCTGCACTGCATATCTCCTGAATAGATGCACCCTGGAACAAAGCTCATGCAGTCGCCTGACCCCTGATGGAATGGCCAGTGAGTTGCTCGGGTGGGGGCAGATTGTCCAGTTCATAAGCAGCCTGTATTGCAACTGTTATCCATTTGGATAGACGCTGTTTAGACCGAGCCTGTCTCTGATTCTTAGCTCCGTAACAGACAAAAAATGGTTCTGTCTCCAGCTTTTAGTTCTGTTCACATAATACGCTAATATCTGCACTGGGCAAAGCGCATGGAGCTGGCGCTCCCTGTCAGATTGAAAAGGAGGGGGATGGAAAGCCGGGTTAGTATGAAGTGAGCCCTTCGTTCTGGCATCTGAAAAAATTAGACAGGCTTTCGATATTGAAAATGCTTGCAATTCACTCACCAGCTTAGCGGAGGTGATTGCAAGCAAGAAAACTGTCTTGAAAGACAAAAATTTGCTGAGTGCATGGGCTCAAATGGAGGTTTTGTCAGTGCATAAAGCACTACATTTAACCTCCAGCGAGGGACTATATCCTTCACCGGTGGCCTAAGCCGTCGGGTGTCTTTCAAACATTGCCCCGCCTGGAAGTGAGCTCCTGGGGAGACTGAATCGATTTTTACATGGCACACTGAGATGGCTGCCAAATAGACCTTTAGAGTAGAGGGAGATTTCCCCTCCTCAAAAACTGCCATAGGACCAAACACCACGTCTGAAACACGCCCCACTTGTAACCATACTGGGAACGAGTAGAGGCTGCCCTTGCATTTTGTAGGGTGTTGATCACCCTGTTTGATAACCCCAGATGGCTCAAATGCAGCCGTTCAGGGGCAGACCCAGAGCTGAGGCTCCATGGGTTGGGGTTCCACAGTACCCTGCACCTGACTGAGCAGGTCATGACGGATCTGCAGCTCCCATGGCTGACTGCTCAGGAGCTGTACCAGAGGGGAGAACCAAACTCTCCTGGGCCAGTATGGGGCTATAAAGAGCACCCTGGCCTGGTCATGTCTGACCTTCTACAAACACAGCGGTAGCAGGGCCAGTGAATGAAATGCATAAAGTAGATGCGCTGGCCACGGGGCAGGGGTGATAGAGGGCTGTTCGTCATAAATTGAGTGCCTCTTGTCCTTTTGTTTCAGGCCAAAGAACCTGTAACGCTGCAGTAGTTCGCTGTGTTAAGGGCATCCAAAGGGAGCCCCATGTCTTGATCATCAACCTCCTCGGAGGTGGCGATAGAAAGTATGTAATTTTCTAGCCCACAAGCGACTTCCTGTAAGGGTGCAGGGGGAGTAGGTGCTGGAGGATCCGGTATTACCGGTGGGACTGAGCGCTCTTGCAGCAGCTCAGTTAAAATTGTCTGCTGGCGTGACACAACCTCCCACATCTTATCCATCTGTCCTGTTTGCTAAACGTGAGCGGCGGCTTTTCTTCCTTCTCCATTTTGGAGGAGGGGGAAGGTGAAGGGGATTTGGAAGAAGACGAGGATGTAGATATCTCGGCTCTACTCTTCCTAATGCTGCCCCCCCCACCCCTTGGCACAGAACCTCGGGGGGAGGGTCCAGCCTCACTGATTGGTGATGCTGAATGCCGCGGAGGCGTGGAGGAACACTCCTTTGAGTGACGTGCTACCCAGTTCTCTAGCATACGCTTGGAGAAGGGAGCGCACAAATCACAAAATGTGACATCTGTCAATTATGTGCATGGTCGGGGCCCAAACAGACAATGCATTTTTCGTGTCCATCACTTGCAGGCAGTTTAGCTTTGCAAGAGACACACGTATGGAACCCAGACATTTTAATAGTGCTGTGTTCACAACAAGCAGTGTTTAGACCACACAGTGGAATATTAACACTTTATGTGGTGAGAACCGACACCAAGTACTGACACTGAGTGCACTTGGTACCAACACTCGGTATCAACATGGGACTCAGGACCAATACTTGGTACTGACCCAGTTTTCCGACCCGGTTCACTCGGTACCAACACGGAGCTGACACTCGGTACTGACTCTGCACTCGGTACCGACACTCGTTACTGAAGCAGTAACCTCAAGCTCTCAAGTGAGAACGGGGGTGATAAATGCAGTTACTGCTAGTGGCACGTTAGCTGGGATGCCCACCTGCAAGTCAGCCACTGGCTAAACTACTAGTCAGTACAAAAACGAGACTAGCAGTAGCCTGCACCGGAACAGTCACCTCAGTCCCTTAAGATCGGGGGCGACAGGTCACAGTTACTGGTTTTGTAACGAGTAACAAGGATGCCAATTTCTTAGTCGGTACAAGCACAAGACTAGAAATAGCCTGCTTCCAAACAAGTCTTTGTAATAGTGCTGCTGGATAGCTGCACTAAAACAGCAACTAGCTGCTAAAGTAGGAACGCCTACAGTAGCTGCTTGTGTTTCATGTACTTACCTTTCCTGTGAGAAAATGAAACCACAGTATGTAAAACAACCAATAGCTAACGCAACGCGAAACACACGGTAAACAGTACTAGTAATTAATAATTAAACAATTATTAACAATAATATTATAATAGTAATATTCTTAATACTAATAATTTCCGCTAACAAGTCAGTGACTTGGTGCGCTAAGATCCCGGGGAGGACAGCAGGAGAGCCGCAGGCTTCCCACGGCACACAAGGCCGCGAGGGACTTAACCAGCACTAGCTGAAAATATCAGAAACACATGGAACATGGCAAGAAATAATAAATAATATTATTTATTACTTTTTAAAGCAATTTGCTAAAAAAAAAAGGGTGCGAAAATACACAGGATGATTTACTTATCAACTCTCTGATGTTAATCAGGTTAGGTTGAAAAGGAACATGACGACACTGTCAGGGTGAGTAGTGAGTTTATGCTCGCGGGGGTGGAGCAGCACTACGTCACTCTCCTCTGACGAGTGTCTTTGGTATAAAGTTTTTCAGGCTCGGGTGTCTTAAAGGGGAAACAACCATTTTGTAATGGTTAATATTCCCTACTTGAAAGGGAACATTGAAAATACATGTCATAAGAAAAAGAGACAGTTAGTTACTGAAGATGAGTGTAGGAATTGTCTTCTTGGAGATGGAGTCCTAATTCGCAAAACCTAGTCAATGAAAATACAAAAATCAATGCATTCATAAATTAATGTAGTGATGAATTCTGGAACTCTCTTCCTGTCTTCAGAATTCCAGTACCACCTGTGTACAGATGCCATCCCAGTGTGTGCACGTCTGCAGTATTTTATTGTAATAGTTTGCTTTATAATGTCACAGGGAGTCAGGACTCAGTACCTGCAGCTGTCTGCTATGCAAGAAGGGGATTACACATTCCAGCTGACAGTCACAGACTCCGCAGGACAGCAGGCTACTGCACAAGTCACAGTAATTGTGCAGCCTGGTAAATCATTTTGAGAGTGCAACTGTGTTTCATATTGTGGTTAGTTAGACTAAACTGTATAAGATAAGATCAAATAAGGATTTTGACTGTACAGTACTATCAGGTGAAGTGAGATGTGTATACTACAAGAGTCAACTGTAAATAATACCTTATTTATAAATCATTATAATAATAATAATAATAATAATAATAATAATAATAATAATAATAGTAAAGGCATCTTATTTAGCAATTATGTTGTTTTTTGTCACTGGATGCAAAACACTTCTGCAAAATAAGATGCACTGGACTGATTTATAATACATTTTGGAACCATTTTGCACAGAGAAAAGACTTGTATTAGGTTGTGTTCTGATCTTATATTTTATTT
The DNA here is from genome assembly GCF_902713425.1 of Acipenser ruthenus. Lineage (NCBI taxonomy): Eukaryota > Metazoa > Chordata > Actinopteri > Acipenseriformes > Acipenseridae > Acipenser > Acipenser ruthenus. Next base: position 50,229,481 of record NC_081191.1, on the reverse strand, counting down.
ATTTTATTTTATTTATTTATTTCTTAGCAGACGCCCTTAATCGTAAGCAAATACATTTCAAGTGTTACAATACAAGTAATACAATAACAGCAAGAAATACAATAACTTTTGTTCAAGCAAAGTACAAGTGTGACAAACCACAATTCAATAATACAGCAGATAATAGTGATAGTTACATCAGGATATGATTAAATAGTGATAGTTACATCAGGATATGATTAGATACAAAGTACTACAGGTTAAACACTTGGCAGATTACAGTATTCTGAAGTACAGGATTAAATGCAGTAAAATAGGGGGCAGATAAGAGCAAAATAAAGCACATTTACATGAAGGGTGATAGTGTCCCAGGATACAAACAGAGGAGTTCTACAGGTGCTGTTTGAAGAGGCGAGTCTTAAGGAGGCGTCGGAATGTGGTCAGGGACTGGGCAGTCCTGACATCTGTAGGAAGGTCATTCCACCACTGCGAAGCAAGGGTGGAGAAGGAGCGGGCTCTGGAGGCAGGGGAGCGTAGCGGAGGTAGAGCTAGTCTTCTAGTGCAGGCGGAGCGGAGAGGTCGAGTGGGGGTGTATGGAGAGATGAGGGTCTGGAGGTAGCTGGATGCAGTCTGGTCAAGGCATCTGTAGGCGAGTACAAGAGTCTTGAACTGGATGTGAGCGGTGATCGGGAGCCAGTGGAGCGAGCGGAGTAGTGGAGTAGCGTGGGCGAAGCGAGGCAGAGAGAACACCAGGCGGGCAGCAGAGTTCTGGATGAGCTGGAGCAGACGGGTGGCGGACGCAGGGAGGCCAGCCAGGAGGGAGTTGCAGTAGTAGGCGGGAGAGTACCAGGGCCTGGACCAGGAGCTGGGTAGCATAGTTGGTGAGGCAGGGTTGGATTCTTCGGATGTTGCTCAGGAAGAATCGGCAAGTGCGTGCCAGAGTGGAGATTTGCTGGGAATAAGAGAGGCAGGGGTCCAGGGTGACTCCAAGGTTCTTAGCTGAGGAAGAGGGAGAGAGTGTGGTAGATTCCAGAGGAACAGAGATGGAGAGATCAGAGGAGGGGGAGGAGGAGGGAAAGAAAAGGAGGTCAGATTTAGAGAGGTTGAGTTTGAGGTGATGCGAGTGCATCCAGGAGGAAATAGCAGACAGACAGGTAGAGATACAGGAGGAGATGGTGGAGTCAGAGGTGGGGAAGGAGAGGAAAATCTGAGCATCATCAGCATAGAAATGGTATGAGAAACCATAGGATGCGATGAGGGGGCCCAGGGAGCGGGTGTAGAGAGAGAACAGGAGAGGACCCAAGACTGACCCTTGGGGGACTCCAGTTAAGAGAGGGTGAGGTGTGGAGGTTGCTCCACGCCAGGTTACCTGGTAAGTGCGGTTGGAGAGGTAGGAGGAGAACCAGGCCAGAGCAGTGCCAGAGATCCCCAGGTCAGCAAGAGATGATAGTAGAATAGAGTGATCAACAGTGTCAAAGGCAGCAGAGAGGTCGAGGTGAATTAGGACAGAGGAGAGAGAGGCAGCTCGGGCACACTTAAGTGAGTTGGTGACAGACAGGAGGGCGGTTTCAGTGGAGTGAGCAGAGCGGAAGCCAGATTGGAGAGGGTCAGGCAGAGAGTGGTTGGACAGGAAAGCAGAGAGCTGGTGGTGTACAGTCCGCTCGAGGGATTTGGAGAGGAAGGGTAGGAGGGAGACAGGACGGTAGCTCTGGAGGGAGGTGGGGTCGAGAGTAGGTTTTTTGAGGAGGGGAGTGATAGAGGCTTTTTTGAAGGCAGAGGGAAGGATACCAGAAAGTAGAGAGGTGTTGAGGAGGGAGGAGATGAAGGGGAGTAGAGCAGAAGCAGCAGCTTGAAAGAGGTGAGTGGGGAGGGGGTCCAAGGCACACGGGTTTGTGACCCTGGAGCAGGGAGGAGAGGTCAGAGTCTGAGAGGGGCAAGAAGGTGGAGAAGGAGGGCGAGTAAGTAGGGGATGTAGTGGGTGTAGGGGTTGGAGCGGGAGGGGGTGCGGGGGAGGGAGAGGTGTTAAAGAGTTTGCGGATATCTGAGATTTTAGAAGAGAAGGAGGAAGCAAAGTCATCAGGGGAGATAGAGGAGGGAGGAGGAGGGGGGGAGGGTTTAGGAGGGAGGAGAAGGTAGAGAATAGTTTACGTGGGTTGTTAGTGGAGGCTTGGATTACAGATTGGAAATAAGCACATTTAGCAGAGGAGAGAGTAGAGGAGAAGGAGGAGAGGAGAGTGCGGTAAAGGTCTAGGGCAGCAGGGAGTTTGGTTCTCTTCTTTTCAGCAGATCGCAGTGTGATTCTTGCCGAGCGGAGCGCAGAGGAGAGCCAGGGATGGGGAGGGGAGGGGCGAGCAGGTCGGGAGGTGAGGGGACAGAGGGAGTCGAGGGAGGAGGTGAGTGAGGAGAAGAGGGTGGAGGTAGCAGAGTCTACGGAGAGTTGTGAAAAGGAGTCGATAGGAGGGAGGTGAGAGAGAGCAGTGGAGGCAAGGACAGAGGGGGAGAGAGAGCGGAGGTTACGGCGAGAGGTGATAGTGGGGGTAGGAGTAGCAGGGAGAGGGGGGAGAGACAGAGAAAAAGAGATGAAATAGTGATCAGAGAGGTCCAGGGGGGTGACAGAGAGGGTGGAGGGGCAGCAGGCCCTGGAGAAGGTGAGGTCCAGTTGACGGCCAGCTTTGTGGGTAGGAGGGGACGGAGAGAGACAGAAGTCGAAGGAGTGAAGGAGAGGGAGGAATCCAGCAGAGTGGCTGGGGTTGGAGAGATGGATGTTGAAGTCACCCAACAGGACAGTCGGGGTAGACAGAGAGGGGAGGGAGGAGAGTAGATAGTCGAGTTCATCCAGAAAGTGAGTGAGAGGCCCAGGGGGGCGGTACAGAACAATGAGCAGGAGTTGACAGGGAGAGGTTAGTTGGACTGCATGAAATTCAAAGGTATTGACAGAGAGTGAGGTGAGATCGGAGGGGACAGAAAAGAGTAAGGAGGGAGAGAGGAGAAGACCCGTCCCACCTCCCCGTCCAGTGAGACGCGGGGTATGGGACAGGACGTAGAGAGAGGACAGGGCAGCAGGAGTAACAGTGTTATCAGGGGACAGCCAGGTTTCAGTGAGAGCAAGGAAATCGAGCGAGAGGTGGGAGGCAAAGGCAGAGATGAAATCAGCTTTTTAGCAGAAGAGTGACAGTTCCAGAGTGTACCAGAGAGTGTGCGGGAGGGGGGGAGAGGCAGAGAAATGAGGTTAGAGGGGTTGGAGGAGCAGCAGCGGAGGGAGGGCAGAGGACGAGGACGGGAGGACAGAACAGGGATGTGAGAGACAGTCATAGAAGGACAAGCAAGACAAAAGGCACAGTAGGAGCAATAGGGTGGAGGGTACAGACCTGACTAGTAGATAGCTTCTTCTAGAGGCCCGTTAGGTTCGGATCTAGTCAAACAGCGTCTCAGCGCAGGCCTCCCCTCGCTAGACTCCCACAGCTAGACTCCTGGCTCTTTTGTTGAGGCTCTTCGGTTTGCTGGCGCTTCGTGCTGGCGCCGAAATAAGCTGCTTGATTAAATGTTACACCTGCTTGGCAAAAGAATCAACTAAACTGTGTGGAAACCAATCAAATAGCAAAATCAACTGCTAATAAATTTAGCCACTCACCTGGTACTACTCACACACTAACTCAGCCAATTCAAACACCACCTTACAATGTCACCAAATGTAGTTAGTTAAAATTACTAGAAGCAGGAACTTATCTATCTGCCTCTGTCCCTGTCCCTGGTTACCTGTAGATCAAGGGGTAATTGTTTTGAAAAATCACCTTCAATGCAGTTAAATATCCCAGTGGAAATAAATGTAACTTAAGAGTAAAAGAAAAATATGAAACCACTGAAATTATTAGGAAGTGTGATTGTAGCTTGACTTACTAAATTAAATGTCATGCCTTTATTACAGCACAGTTGAAAATAGGGCAGCAATCAACTCGCACCTTGTAAAGATTTGTTTGCTCATGTTTTTGTAGATAGCTAGTTTGTTTTCAATTTCCACAGACTTTACAGCAGGCTTTAATTATATTTGTCTTTAGGGATAACATGAAGCAGTATGAAGAGATTCCCAGTCCCCTTTACATGTAATAACCCCTTCTATAAATATAATTTTAATTATATTGCTAAAGCTCAGTGAGGTTGAATAACCATATGCTGACTACCTAAATTATCAAATCGGCTTCCTGCCAAAGGGTTAACCTTGAGGGCAATAGTAAATGTCTGAGCTTAGGAACCAATGCAAAGGTGTATATGTGCAGGGGTGACTTTATGTTTAAACTCCTTTTCTATGTATTTCTAGAGAATAACAGTCCACCAGTAGCAGTGGTTGGCCCTGATAAAGAGTTAACGTTTCCAGTAGAAAGCACTACACTGGATGGCAGCAAGAGCACAGATGACCAAGGCATTGTGTTGTATCAGTGGCAGAATATCAGGTATTCATTTTCACCTGTTAAACATATGGGGCCATATTCATAAAGCATGTTTATCTCTTAGACACGTAAAAAATGTAGCTGCACTTAAATCCTGCGGTTATTTTTAGTCATTTATTCATAAAGCCTGTTTATCTCTGCAAGCACTTAAGTCTGTTCCAAGGTTTAGACGTAGTTAACCAGAATACAATAGAATGTGTTAAACAAGGGTAGAACTTGTTTAAGTCTTGTTTCAAGCTCTTTGTCACATTTATGCAGAGCTAAAATAAATACTCACTCATTCCTTTTTTACTTTACATTACTACTAATTTCAATCATCAAATTGACTATTATGAAAAAGTGCATTCATTTTATTTATTTTTTGCTGCAATTTAATAATGTATTAACCTGTCCCTGTGATAATCTAACTGTATTTAATAACTGCATTCGTTAATGTATTACCAGCTGCAGTACAGTATTCAAAATTGTAATTAATATGAAAACTGAGAGGCACTATGTGTGTACAATCAGTACAGTATTGGAAAAATATTATTTTATATTTTCCCCCTTTTATCTGTTGCAAAAAAAAAGCACCACCCCTTTTGACTTGCTGAACTGATGGCTGTGAGAGGCAAGAGGCAATTTGAAGTAAATGTGCCCTGATCTACAGGACTCTAATAACAACGTTAGTTGTGTTGGCATTCTTTTTGATTTTTCGAGGGTCGCCGTCTCTTTATACGTTTTATTTTTTTGTTACCTATGCATGTTCTCTTTGTGCACTATTTTTTGCTGTTATTTTACGCATAATGCGATTGAATGCATATTACCCTTTACACCACTGGCTAATCCACCAGTGGGCAGTTGCAAGAACGTAGCTAACCAGTGCCTTGCTGACATTTAGACACGCTAAGATAAATGGTTGTTTAAAACGTTTTTTTTCTGGTTAAAGTTTAGTTGAAAGACATTTTTAGCCAGAACCGCTAAACTCCAGTTTGCACGCATGTAACACTTAGCCACGTCTAAAGTTAAATGCCTGGTAAACATCCTTTATGAATCCAGCCTCAATGTTTTTTTTTTGTTTGTTTGTTTGTTTGTTTTTTTTTACCTGTTGAAAATCTTTTTTTTGTTTGTTTGTTTTTTAAACAAATCACTTAAAACGAATGATTGAGTTTTGGGCATTTTCAGAACAGCTTATCCAATGTGGTAAAAATGTGTATGGATAGTTGTAAAGTAAGTGGAGGGTTGCAGGATGGGGAGTGTTTGGTTATGTCAATGCTAGTTCTATGCTACAGGGCAATGCAGACTTAGAAAGAGACTCTCAGGGCTCCCGAGTGGCGCATCCGGTAAAGGCGCTCCGCGTGGAGTGCAGGATGCGTCCTAGAGCCTGGACGTCGCCGGTTCGAGTCCAGGCTATTCCACTGCTGACCGTGGACGGGCGTTCCCAGGCGGCAGCACACAATTGGCCGAGCGCCGCCCTGAGGGGGGAGGGGGGGTTAGGTCGGCTAGGGCGCCTACGGGCTTGCCTGTAAGCTGCCCGGAGCTGAGTTGTCCTCTGACACTGTAGCTCCGAGGTGGCTGCATGGTGAGTCTGTAGTGTGAAAAGAAGTGGTCAGCTTTGGAGGACAGTGTGTGTTCATCTTCGCCACTCCCGAGTCAGCACAGGTGTGGTAGCAGTGAGCTGAGCTTAAATAATAATTGGATATTCTGAATTGGGAGAAAATAATAAAAAATAATTGCTGACTACTAAAATTAAAAAAAAAAAAAAAAAAAAAGAGAGAGACTGTGAACAGGATGGCTTAGCGGTGATGTCAGAACAGGAAATGATGGGTACACAACAGGCAGTACTGTGGGGTATGAAGGGCAGATGCATGTATTTATTGAAAATAAATAGTTTTAACAGAAACAAAATAAAGGGCACGATGGCCAAAAGAAACAGACACACAAAACAAACAAGTACCATGCATCCAGCACGAGTAGCAGTTGTAGTAATCTTTCTTTGTATATTCACTTACGTCTCATTCTTACTCCCTGAACACCGCACCCGACCAGCAAAAGCTGTGGGTTTTTATATATGTGACTGTAACAGGGCGAGGTGCCCTGTACATTGATTTGTTTATTTTATTTTAGAACGGGGTCCCCATCCGCCCCTGTGTTATTTTGTATTATTCGCAGCCAGAAGGAGAGGAGCCCCTGCCACCTTCGCAGCCAGAAGGGGAGGAGCCCCTGCCGCCTTCGCAGCCAGAAGGGGAGCCGCAGGAGCTGCCTCTGCCTCCACCATCACCACCTGAGGGAGAGGAGCAGGAGCTGCCTCTGCCTCCACCACCACCACTTGAGGGAGAGCAGCAGGAGCTGCCTCTGCCTCCATCACCACCACCCGAGGGAGAGGAGCAGGAGCTGCCTCTCCCTTTACGACAGGATGGACCGGAACAGAAGGCTGGCGGTCTGCAGCCCCCTTGCATAGGCTGCTGAGCAGAGCAAGGGGGAAATCCGCTGGGTCGCAGTGGCTGAGAAGAGGGCCAACCCCAGCACCACCGCTGGTCCTGGCTCCCCTCCTGCAGTCGCCGCCTGAGGGTCCGCTGTCGTCGTCGCCTCCTGAGGGACCGCTGCCGCCCTGTCGTGCACCGCCCAAGGATGCCTGCCTCGCACCGCCCAAGGATGCCTGCCTCGCACCGCCCAAGGATGCCTGCCTCGCACCGCCCAAGGATGCCTGCCTCGCACCGCCCAAGGATGCCTGCCTCGCACCGCTCAGGGATGCCACGCCCTCTCCGCTCAGGGATGACACGCCTGGATCACCTGGGGCTGCTGTTGCTCCGCATCGCCTGGGACTGCCTGTTGCTCCGCATCGCCTGGGGCTGCCTGTTGCTCCGCATCGCCTGGGGCTGCCTTTTGCTCCACACAGGGTACAGGGTACGAGGGAGAAGTGGAGCTCCCGCTGCCGCCTCCATGGCCAGGGGCTCCCCTCCCGAGGGTCCGCTGCTGCTGCCGTCGCCTCCCGAGGGTCCACTGCTGCTGCCGTCGCCTCCCGAGGGTCCGCTGCTGCTGCCGTCGCCTCCCGAGGGTCCGCTGCTGCTGCCGTCGCCTCCCGTGGGCCCGCTGCTGCTGCCGTCGCCTCCCGAGGGTCCGCTGCTGCTGCCGTCACCTGGGGTCGCCGTGGGCTGTGCTTCGCCTGGGGTCGCTACACTGTGGCCGGAGCCCCATGAAGGGGAGCTGCCGGCCATGAAGAAAGGGGGGGAGGTCAGGAGACCAACTACCCCAGCCGCATTTTCGCAGCAGGATAGTGTGTGGTGGGAGCCCCGGAAGAGGGAGCTGCCAGCCACGAAGAATTGGGGGGTGCCGGACCTCCCACCATGGCCACCCCCATGGACACTGTGCTTCCCCCTCTTCCGGGACTTTGAGATTGAGGGGGGAGGTGGCCGTTGGGGACAAGTGTACGTTGCACAAGGGGGGGATATGTAACGGGGCGAGGTGCCCTGTACGTTGATTTGTTTATTTTATTTTAGAACGAGGTCCCCCTCCGCCCCTGTGTTATTTTGTATTATTATTATTATTATTATTATTATTATTATTATTATTATTATTGTATTTGTTAAATGTTTAAATGACGGCGAGCGCCGTGGGTTTTGTTATTATTTTGTTTTGTTTTATGTAAACGTATTCTGGCAGAGGCGAGATTGGTGCTCGTCCTCTGCCAGGAATAATTAGAAAACCTGTGCAGAATGTGACCGGGGGATTATTAAATAATAGATAGGTAATCCCTCGGTCACTAATATAAAAGCCTGCAGCTCTCGGCACTCGGGGTGGGTGTTAGAGAGGAGAGAGCGAGAGGAGCGTGAGAAAAAAAAAAAACGAAACTTTATTTAAAAGACATAGGAACAGTGAAGGCAATCTGCCCAGACTGACCTGTGTTGTGTTATATTTGTGTTTGTGATTTTGTTTTGTTTACCTGTTTTATTTTCGCTCTGTGAGCAAGTTTCTTTTTGTTAAAATATTTTATTTCTTTTTGTTATTTGTTAATAAAAACAGCAGCCAGCCGCGTCTTTTTGTTTGGAAATCTGCAGTATTTGGTGTCCATTTACGTTCCTGCTTCTGTCTGACGTCACAGACTCGTCCAGCCTGTCACAGTGACCATCTCCCATTAGCAATAAATTAATCAATCCGGAGTTGGTCACATTCTACATGAGAATTTTACTCTGCACGACCGACAGCCAATTTATCAATAATCACTAACTGTCACTAACAATCGCCCCTGCCAGACCACATTTAACTATACAATAATTCACCCCCAAATATACACTAAACAATACCTTTCAATACACTCACAATAATACATTTATCAGCAGGGTCTTCTGCCCTGACACACTCTCTTAAAAATAAAAAAAACAGCAGTGAAGAAGCGTAGAGGATTCTTTTCAATCTTAGCTGATTCTGATGAGCTTTCAGGTCAGATAGTGAGTGAAACTGATCAAAAAAATGCAAAGTAAATGCAATTCTTACAAAACATTTGTGGTTGTATGCTCTTGGTTGTTCAAAATATTGCATTATATAATGTAGATATGTGTGTGTTATACACTAGTTTCATATTTAAACTACTAAATTAGTTACAATCTTTTTATTCCACAATGATAGTTAACTATATGTGACTGATTTTGTTTGTTTGTTTGTTTTTTACTATGTGGCAACACTTTAGCTGAATCAATTCCTACTTCACTTATATAAAATTCCTGCGGTGCGTGAGCCTCTGAGCACCCTGAGTCGTAGCCTGTGCTGGATGGTGTCACATTTTGTAGACACATAGCTGGAACAATATATATTTTGGTATTACTTTTATAGCATGTTGATGATCATTATTGTTGTGTTCCTTCTGTTTCAGTGGTCCAAGTGGTGTAAAGATTGAAAATGGTAACACACAGCTAGCCACTGTGACAGGGCTTCGAATCGGTACTTACCGGTTTAGATTGACTGTGAAGGACCAGCAGGGACTGACCAGCACGGCTGTGGCTGCTGTCACAGTCAAGAAGGGTGAGAGATGCAGGATTAAGGGCTGAAATGGTAGCTATTGTACTAAGTCTACTTGAATTTGGCTAGGCAACCCAGCTTTAACATTGGTTCTATGGAAAAATGGCTTAGAACTGAGATCTGAGGATGTCCTCCATAGATAACACAGAGAATACTGAGGTGTCTGACGACACCCAGTGCAATGTAAACTATTGACAACCATAAAAAAAAAAGATAGCCTAAGCAAATGTTGTAAGGATCTTGGCAAAGGATAAAGACAGACAAACCAATCAAAACAGTTTTTAGTGTCTGCTGTCTGTTTCTGGTCATCTTGCAGGACTTGTAAATGAGACCTCTCTCAATGGGTTTATTCCTGGTTAAAGAATAAATAAATACATAAATAAACATTGAACTCCATAAGAGGACACTAAGAAAAACGTTAAGAACCACGTTTCTGATTGGGTTTGATGCAAGATCCAAAGTGAAATGAAAACTGATTTATGACTAAAGCCATGTGTTTTAAAAATATCCAAATAATTATGATTATTTTAATAAGTATGTTGTGGGAATTAGGGGTTTTAATCAATTAATGATTAATCAAATAATCACACCTGTGGGCTTTGATCAATTTAAACAATAATTGATCAATTAATCTTGTCTACCTGAGCGTGGTATCAAATAACGGTGCACGAAAAATAAATCTTGAAAAATGCTGGATCTTGAAAACTGGTATTATGCCCTGGTCACTGGTGTTCTGTCTCTAGAAATACTTGAGCCAGACTCAGAAATTGTCAGTTTAAGCACTTCAGTGCACTTTTATTAAATACAAATAAAAAGGTTTAAACAAACTTGTGCACAAAACCAAAATAAACAAAGAAAATGCTAACTCCTTTTTCAGAGCAATAATTACAAAGTAGTGTTTTGTTTCCGTGACTGTCATCTGGACGGATAAGCCAGTTCCCCAACCATATACCAAACTAGGGGATCGTAGTTCACCAAGATACACACAGTATACATGGGACAGATGTTTGAGTCACTGGAGTTACAACAAATCTTTTTTTTTGTTTTTCTCACTCTCTTCTGTCTTCTCACCAATTCGGCTCGGAAGCGCTCCTACACACCCTCCGCAAGCTGGACACACAGAGTCTTTTTGTACAAGTGGATTTAATTAGAAAATGAAACCACCAATTACCCAATAAACAGTGAATGGAACGTTAATGATTCTATTTCAGCGTGTTTCAGGAGACATCTAGTGGTCAAAATGCACCATGGCAGGGAATAATGCTCTTTTTATTCTCAAACTTATGAACCTTCCTTGAATTACTTTACCACAGTACTTACTCATCTGTGTTTTCCTTTCATGACAGTTTATAATATCATCATTGTTGCAAGTAAGTTGATTTCTCTTTTGATTCAACGTATTTCTTTCAAACGGTATCAGAAAATGTATATTGAAAAGCTTGTTTGTCTGAAAAACCGTCTGGCTTAAGTGCTTTAACTACAGTGATATAGTCAGTGTTTGCTGTTGAGCGTTCAGACAAGCTAAAGAAATTTCCAATGCTGGACAGGGTTGAGTGTTCAAACATATTATTATTATTATTATTATTATTATTATTATTATTATTATTATTATTATTATTAATAATAATAATAATAATAATAATAATAATAATAATAATATTATATAGCGCCTTTCATAGTGGACCACCATCACAAAGCGATTTACAAAGGTAGGCTGTGAACTGTGCATTATATGCAGAGTCACTTACAATAGGACACTGATTTAACCGCAATCAGACCCGCATCTTCACCTTTTATTGCTTTTTAACCCATCCTCAGCACCATTGATTGAAATACGGAAACCACCCTCCTCCCACTCCTAAAACATTCAAATTAAAAGGAGCCAGGTGTGAGCCTTCCCACCCCATAAAACACCACAAACAGCAATTAAAAACAAAATTAATATTTTAAATGACTCACTTTGGCTAACTTCCAATTGCGTGTAAGCAAATATTTTCAAACGGTCAAATATATGTATACTAAACATTAGCTGGCATTATGATACATTTGCAGTAAATAGCATTATGTTAATACTTTGTATTACTTGTAATTGTCTTTCAATACAATTTCATATCACTAGCAAACCTGTGTGATTAATCGATTTAATTGATCGGATGATTAATCGTTCAATAGAAAATGTCAAGATTAAAACCCCTAGTAGATGTGCAATACATCAGGTAGCATTGGTAAGCAATGTTTTTTGTTGTTGTTGTAAACCCTACAGTCTGCTCATTTTTTACCTCCGTATTTAATTCACTCCTATGTATATTTTATACATTGAGAAACAAGCAATTTAGGAGTCTTGGGTGTTTTTTTTTTTTCTTCTTTTAAACAGGAGTTCATTAAGCTCTGACCCCAAGTTAAGTGTTCAACATTTTGCCTTTAGTTTTATCTCACTATTATATTGTTAGTAGAGGATGTCTGATGTCTTTTAATTTCGTTACAGAAAGAAACATTCCCCCTGTAGCCCATGCTGGTGGAAGCACTATTGTTGTCCTCCCCAATAACTCTGTCATACTCAATGGGTACAAGTCTACAGATGACCAGGGCATCGTATCCTACTTGTGGATCAGAGATGGCCAAAGTCCTGCAGCTGGGGTGAGCGCTTCAGCATATAAATTGATTGTGTGCAGTTTTTTTTTCTACTGAAAGTAATAGTAAAAGTACAAAATTCAGAGTAGAGTAGAGTAGAGTAGAGTAGAGTAGAGTAGAGTAGAGTAGAGTAGGAAAAGATCTAAGAAAATGCTTAGGGTTAACAAATACATGCTTCATGGTACCTCACAAAAAACAATGGGCTAGATTATTAAAGTTATTTACTACAAATCATCGGTAGGACTGTTGCTGCTGACATTTGTTACAGTTTTGTTTTTTTTCTTTTTTAGGATGTCTTGTACGGTTCAGACCATGAAGCATTGCTATATCTTATCAATCTGGTGGAAGGAACTTACATTTTCCAATTGCGAGTGACTGATGCCAAGGGTGATTCCAGCACTGACACTGCTACGGTAGAAGTGCGTCCTGGTATGGAAAAAAACACTTAGTTATACGTTATTACCTGATAAGAGATGCCATTTCTTAGTAACTTTTTCAGGACAAACTCCTCATACATCCGCCTAAGGTGGGTACGTCATTGGCAATCTGGTAAAATAAAAAACACAGACTGTGTTTCATGTAATGTACCTGAAATTAATATTTTTAAAAGTTAGGGGTGGTGGTAAGACAAGTGACAGTAACTGGAGTTTTACACTTTGGAGTAACACAAAATTAGTATCTGCATTGAACAAGATCTTTAATTTTTATTTAATACAGTGGTTCTCGACTTTTTTGTTCACGGACCACCAGAATATATATTTTTTTTTTATCTCAGCGGACTACACAATAAACAGTATAGTCACTGTAAAATAAGCACATAAAAAAAAAAATCACTATAATACTAAACATAGATTTACCTTTCTTTGTTTCAATGCGATGGACGGGCCTGTTTCTGTGAGCAAAAGTATTTTAAAATTGGAGTTTTAAAGAACCTTTCCAGTTTACTTTTCATTAACATGAATTTACAGAGAGGAAAAAAAACAGATTATTTTATTTTTAAATTAATATTTACAGCAGAAATGGATTTATGTGAAGTAATACAATGTGAACTTACAATACACCCATGAGGTACCAGCACAGTCTGAGCTATGAATCTCCAGCTAGAATCATTATTTATAAAAAGGAATGTTTGGATGTTGTATGCTGATTGGCTGTTGAGGATTTTTTTTTTTTTTTTACTGTGCAGAATAGCACAATGCACGGCAGAATTAATTTTAGCCGAAGCAGTTCAATTAATAAATTATCAATACACAACATAAAAAACTCTCAATAAATATACACATTGTTGTGAGAGTTTTTAGAAATGAGTGACATTCCTTTCGTCACATTTGATCATTTCGGAGGTATGACAGTGTACAAGTGCATAGAATTACAAGAAGCAAAACCTCTGTTGGGGGGAGAAAAAAAAAAAAAAAGCAAGACACAAAGATTTAACAAGTCAACAACTTCATGACATCGAAGAAAAACAAAAATACTTTGGCAGGTGATGTTTATATTGATTTGATGAAACATAAAGAAATGGTAATCGGCTTAAACAGTTTGTCTTGAAAATCAAAACGGTCTGCTACGATAATGCTATGCTTCAATATGTAATTCTGCTGCTCAAGCGTACTGATTTTGTTATGTTAGCCTCGGTGCTGGTCTCAATCACTCCGTAAACAGTGCTGACATAAACCACAATGGTAACCTGCTAGTGACCAAGCCAATAATGTGTTTTTGTATCAGCTTCTTGAGGTCAGTGGTAGTAATGCGTGGATAGTGAACTTTGTCTTTTATCAACAAAAATACATGATTGGTATTTTTAAATGCTTGGTCACTAAAAAGGCTAACATTGCGGGTTATGTCAGCTTTGTTTACAGAGCGCTTGAGACCAGCAGGGAGGCTTCATTCATTTAAATTAATTACAATAAGTGGAAACTTTAAAAACCTCCAGTTTAATGTTTACAATAAGTAATATAACCTTGTTTGAGGCACTATTTTTTCTCCAAAGTGGAAGGATATGTCTTTTTTGTATCCATTTTAATAACACTCCAGGGCTTGTGCGTTGTGTTGCATTAACATACATTAACGTATGTTAGTGCAGTGGTGCGCAAACTTTTTAAATGCCACACCACTTTTTTAGCATACATTTTTTCCACGACTGTACTTTTTCACGACTGTACTTGTCCCACACTGTCGCTTCCACACGCTGTCGCTGGGAAGACCGCCTGGCTTTTGTCTATCTGTTGTGCTGCTGGCTCCGCCCCTCCCCCGTGTCTCAGAACGGCGTGGAATTTGAATCAGCTGCTCTGAAATTCAGCTTATCAGAAAAAGGCACACAGCTGTTAGACTTTAAGCTGCACTGTTTTCTGATTAAAGCAATTAGAGATGTAATTTCTCCTTACTGCTTTAATAGTTTTAATTATTTTTGATTTGCTCGCGTCCGGTGTGCATTGCCCTTTAGAATGCAAGCCCATGCCCATTGATGCGTTTGATTTGGCTTTGTATGCTGCAGAGCTGTGCTTACACAAGAATGTGTTTGTTAACATTCATGTATTTAGCTAAATCTGGACTTTTTTTGTTAAATCTTGGGGAAAAAAATACGCTATTTACATTAAATCTGGGAAAAAATGCCTTTTAGAACATTAGTGCTTTTTTTTTACACTTGTCGCACCTGTTCACTGCAGTTTCACTGACACACTCACCACTTCAAACATAATTTCTCCGGTTCTACAAGTTCTAAAGTGATTGTCAATGGCCCTGCCCCTTTAGTCATAGTCCATGTTTGTGCACCACTGTGTTAATGCAACACAACGCGTGCCCTGTCGCTGCTGTGTTGAGTGCACCTGAGCGCAATACACGAAAACTCACTAGTAAAGAATACATAGACATTCCAAAACCATATATATGATAGAGAGTTTAGTCCTTCATTGCAGTCTATCATTACCAATTTCTTATTTAAACCCCAATCACACACACCTTCCATGTTAAGTGTTTTTGTTTTCTGCAAACGTTTAGACTCAATCGTGCTTAAACCGGCAGTGATCGCCTACCTCTTTTTAACTTCTACTGCAATGCTTTGTCCGCTTTCCTCCTTGTCTGCAAGCAACTTCAAGCAGATGCTCCTCCCCCACTCCATACACCGCACACGCTCCCACAGAGCCTTCTCAGATCTCCATTCCATCTGGAGATCCCATCCTCCACCTCCATCAGAGCAACTTCAACGATTTAAAAGACCTCATCCAGCCCATGCAAACTCTACTTCAACCATCAACATCAGTGGCCATTATTACCTTCTCTTCAGCCTCTAATCCTGCAGTAGCTTCCGCTTCTGGTACTTCATCTTCGGTCCCTACTATTGACATTCCGGAATACAACCTCGCATCAGCAATTGCATCTGGTTCCCACTCAGCCTCTACCATTAGGCGTCATTCTCTTACACCTAATATTCGAAAACAAATACTGGAAGGTAAAAATATCAACTTAGTTTCCATACTTATCTCCACTTCTGAGTTTCTGAACCACCGTGTAGTTGATTTGCAGGGACCTTTTAGTCACCCTTAATTCCTGTGACCCACGCCTTCTTAAGAATTTAACCCTGGGTGAGTTCTCTGCTCAGTCTATCCACACCGCCGCCACAAGATGGATCAATATTTATTTGACTTAGTTAAATAAAGTTAGATACGGTGGTACTATGTTCTATAAGTACCACAAAGCATTCTCAGCTAAATCAGCTTCCATTTTATCATCAGACAACCATATAATCGACTGGTCTTCCCCTGACTTAGACCTCTTTAACCGCATCTTTGCTAATGCCTGCGGCGTTTGCACTTCCACAGCGCATTCTACCTCCCTCTGTCCAAAAGCAGCTGCAAGTTCATTTAAACCTGGTCAAATCTCCACACCTCATTGCTACCTGCAAGTATTCAGGAAAGAAGCGCCTCATCATTGATCTATCAACATCTCGAGGAAGCCATGCATCCAGTATAAATTTCCTCATTCCACACGATCAGTCCTCTTTACATCAAGATATCAGACGCTATTAAATCCATTCAAATAGCAGGTCACAGTTCATGGTTGGCTAAAGCCGATATCTCAGATGCTTTTAAAGTCATGCCCATCCATCCTTCCCTTCGCTATTCAGCGTACCTTTGGCTGCCGCAGCTGCCCAAAAGTATTTTACACTCTCTGAAGCACTTTGCTGGATCATTCCATTTCTCCTCAACTTGATGGATGACTTCCTCCTCATATCCCCTCCCTCAGACCTTCCAGCTTAAGCAATGAATCATTTAAAAACACTCTTCTCTTCAGTCGCCATTCCACTCTCCCAAGACAAAACCATCGGCCCAATTAATTCACTGGAATTTCTAGGAATAACACTTGATGCAGTAAAATGCAAAGCCAGTCTCCCTTCTGCTAAACTAGAACGTATTCGCTCCCGCATCAACAGCTTCCAAGTTTCCGCGTCCATCAAGAAACACAATCTACTATCTCTTCTTGGACATTCCAATTTTGCTTTACGCATTATCCCCACAGGGTAGGACATTCATTTCTCGTCTTCTGTCACACTCCACTACAGCAACAAACCTAAATTCCATCATCAATATATCTTCAGAAGCCAGGAAGGATATAAAGATGTGGGCCACACTGATCATCCACTGGAATGGCCTCTCTCATTTCTACAAAGACTTAATCTCAGCTCCCCACAATATCGCTCTCTTTAGGATTATTGGTGGTTTCTCGGATCACAATGGTTCTCCAGCAAATGGCCCACCAAAACCCAGAGCCTATCCACTCATCTAAAATCTACAGCTCTTCTGGAAATATACCCCATCGTCACAGCTGCTCACCTCTGGGGTCAGCAATGGACAAGGAAATCAATCCTCTTTTTCAGTGACACCGTTAACATCATTAATAGAGGGCGCTATTCCTCCCCCCTTATTATGCAAATGCTTTGATGTCTAGTCTGGATCTCTGTCTCTCACAATTTTATAATACAATTTTCATCAACTGGTCCCTTCAGCATCCCCATCCCCTCCTCAAACTCCAATCTGCTGTTCAACTGAATTCAACAGTCTCCAACCTCCTGCAATCTGCCCGACGCTACATGGCCACGGCTCATCTCCTGCTACTAAATCATCCTACACTACTGGCTGGACAATATTTGCAACCTTTTGTGCTCAAAACCATATCCAGCCTATCCCGTTTAATCAAGAATGGATCTTAGCCTTCATCGTCCACGCAAGAGATTCTCTTAATCTGGCTCCTGCTACCATTAAATCATATATCTCTGGAATCCAGTACTTTTACCACCTCATGTATGTGCCTTCCCCAACTCTCCTATCCATTCCAGCAGTTTGTTTGACACGCTGAGGGATCCTCAAGGGATCCCCCCTGTTCCCGCTTCACACTTTCGCCTACCCATATCAACAGACATTCTACATTCTCTAATCTCAACCCTCTGGAAAGGCTGTTTTTCTCCCTTCGATGACCTGGTTAACTGCTTAACAGCATTCTTCGGCTTTCTCAGATGCTCAGAGTTTACCGTCACATCAGCTTCCAGCTTTGCTACATCTGGCATCCGTTCCTGCAACCTTTTCCTGTTTCCTGCATCTGGCTCTGCACCTCCAAAACTGACCGATTTCATCACAGACACTTTACACAACTACCAAAAATTGACTCTCCAGTATGCCCCTACTCTTCCATGACAAAGTACATTTCCCTAAAGAAGCCCTTTCTCCCGTCAGATCCGCTGTTCCGCACAATCATGTCTCGACACTGGTTCTCATCCCTTTTAACTACCCTCGTCTCCAGAACAGGCCAACATTAATCTCCACCTAATTAAAAATATGGGGAGCTGTACTTCCTCAGCAGTCGATACATATATAGCTAGCATGCCCGGAGTGGGGGCTACCTGATTGCCAGAGGTTTTCCCCTGCTAATCAAAGGGTTTTTTTCCTCTACACTGAGCGGCAGGTAAACACATAAATCCCACACTAACCCTTTCTAAACCTCTCTCCTTGTTTGTCTTGTATGTCCCTTTCTTCCTTGCATTTATGTTATGCATTGGCACGGGTTCTGTTGTTTGTCTCACGGTGAGGTTCTTTGGGGAGCCAGGGGTCCATCCTTTGGGGATAAGTGAGTCTCGCTTCCTCAACCTTAGGTTAAGCTATGCTTCCTCTACCTTAGTTAAAGGGAGGTTCTCACCACATGAGTCAGAGGGTACCCCCGGCCACACTCTATCCTTTCGCATCTCATGCGCATTCTGGCAGACTTTGACGAACCCCCCCCCCCCCCCCCCCCCCCGGGGAACCGTAAATTAACTTTGACAAGACAAAGGAAATTTGCTTGAACTGTCAACAAAGTACGGGTGAAATGGTTTGTTTTTATTTTGTAATCCAAGGGTCTGTTGACCAAGCAGAAAATAACACAGAGTTTGAATGATAATGAAAGCAGGGTTTGCAGTCCCGTAAATAATAATAACAGTACTAAACACACAAATCGACACACAAACATTCATAAGTCCAAAGTGAGTGCTCTTAGTGTATGTGGTGAATTACAAGACAATACATGCTATTACTGGTGAACAAGTGGTGAAATGTTGTCCGGGTTTTAGTGCTGGCTGTGGGCGACAGCACCGGATCGTGTTAGCCGTTGTCATTTTAGTTTTCAGCGTAACCATTGACCCTTGGTTAACTAGCACAGCCGCTCCTACAATTCGCAGATGCCACGCTGTTAACCTTCTGGGTCATTGAATTTGTGTACCGTAGCTCTGCCCCCTTTCTAGATGGCCGACTTCCACTGAACCATAGGAATAAATTGTCGGGCCAACTAGTCCAAGGTACTCTGTTCCCTTTACACAGCGCTGTCACAGGTCGGAGGGGAGATCTAACACCAAGAATCATTCGATCTCTATCACAGTAATCAATTGAGATTAATAACATATTGTTTAGTTTGGTAGATCACGTCAAAACTAAATTAACACGGTAAAACTATTTTCATAAATTATTTATTGAAATGTTGGATTCCATTCTGAATGGGAGGTTGAATTAATTCTCGTGCATTTGATATGAAACATGATCAACGAGAAACGAGTATTGAAAATACTAATGCAAAGTAGACACTTTGTGTGATCAGCCATAATTAATATTAGTATATTAACCATGTATGCTAATAATGTTGTGTTTGTTGTAATCATTTAACTAAGAAATCAATGAACTGAATATTATTCACTAGGGATGAGACAATACTCCAAGGTCACGATACGATACGTATCATGATACACAAGCCACGATATGATACGTATCGCGATACTAATGAAAAACTCATCTCTACTTGACGGACTTGAAAATAATTCAGTTCAAAATAAGTTATATTTATTTCCCACAAAGCAGTAAACCACTAGTTTGAATTTAAATACAAAGCAGTATGTCAAATAGAGTTCTTGGGATATCCATTTTAGCTGAATTAACCAAATCTTCTTCCCACATTTCTGAGAAAGGAAAAAAATACTAAGCAATGTGTTTGATAACTATTAAAGTGCAAACTTTGGTCATGTGTTTCTTTAGAAAAATCTAAATATGAAGTTTTTCAGCATTAAGTTGTGATGTCTAATCAATAAGAATTTCAATATTAAAAAAAAAAAAAAATACATCAGCGTTTTTGCTTGAATCATACTTAACTTTAACTCAATGTGTTGTTGTTGTTGTTGTTGTTGTTGTTGTTATACCATACATTTTATCACTAAGTATTTGTATCTTTGAAGTTAAGGTTGAATATATTATTTTGTTTAATATACTATTCTATACTGTGGTGTTTTTAAATGTGGTTAGAAATAATTGTAATTATTAGATTAAAATTAATGATAAAATTAGCATTAAATAAGTTATTTTCGTCATGATTAACACATTTCTTTAAAGAATGTAACATATTCAACCAAATCAAAGTTTAAGGATCATTCAACCAAATGAAAACCATTATTAGGGCGCACTGAAAGGTGAGCAAATATAAAATAAAACTTGTAAGAAAAGCAGTTTTGTCATCTATAATAAACAGCTTTATAGGAAACATGAAACGTTCTTGCTGCAAAAAATTCTTACAGCCTGACCTGCCTCACAAATGACTTTCCTCGTATATATATTAACAAATCATTTACACTGGATTGTGATTAGGATGCATTAAAAGGAGAGCAATACATTAAAACTGGTAAAATGAAAAAGAAAAACATATAGCGATCTATTTATATGAAATGAAATGTTTTCTCACAAAAGGAGACAAAAAATATATAGCATTTGAATACAAAAACTTGTAACTTTAGTAAAATGACAGTCATAGCAGGGAGTTTCTACAGACACTGCTCGCTTCCTGATTCCTCTCTGGCCACAACAAACAAGGCAGGCTGTCTCCGCCTCTTCTACACTCCCATTGGCCAGAATCACCTCTGTCTCAACTACCATTGGCCAGGCGGCGTTTCTGCTGCCTTTTCTGAAGCCTTTAGTACAGTGTCAGTATTCCCTGTCTTGCTAGCAATGGAATACAGAAAAAACATTCTTCTTGTTGTTGTTGTTATTATTATTATTATTATTATTATTATTATTATTATTATTATTATTATTATCAATGTTTTTATCTAAGTTTCGTTTTTTCTTTAAATTTTGTTTAACTTTTTATTACTGTCATTTATTTCCCATTTTTGTCCGTTGTAAGCTACTCATTTCAAGCTTGTATCATATCGTGTTGTAAAGTACCTGTAGTGCCGGAGGACAGAACAGATCTGAATGGCTCCACATCAGACCCGCAGGCGCCCTATCAGCCACAGGAGTCGCTGGTACGCGATGAACCGTGGATTGCTCTGACAACTTAATTCCTCGGCCAGTTGTGCGCCGCCCCCAGGGAACTCCCGGTCACAGTCGGCAATGACATAGCCTGGATTCAAACCGGCAATCTCCAGGCTATAGGGCGCATCCTGCACTCCACGGAGAGTGCCTTTACTGGATGTGCCACTCAGGAGCTCCCATCCTTTTTATTCTTAAATAAAATATTGTTTTATCTTTCTGACATGTTGTGTGAATGTCGATTATTATTGTCAAGGGAATCCGAGTTCTACATGATCCCAAACTTAAATAAGGTATATCTCATTTATCACATTTTGACGAGTGGGTGACTAGAGACTAATTTATATTTAAATAAATTCACTACATATGCATATATATATAAAACAAAATCATTCCCTACTTTCTACATTTGATTATTACATTATATATCACAGAAGAGTAACAACAGAATTGATCAATAAGAGTGAATGTTAAATAAGCAAGAAGCTTTGTTTTAAGTCTTGAGCACTTGCAGAGCGGTCATCAGTTTAAGATTGCATAAGCTGTGGTCAGGATATAAATGAACGAGTACCAAAAACTGTTTTACAGAACAATCAATCCAACTTAACAATTATGTTATTTTTTTCTCTTTTACAGGTGGTATAGGCAAGTAAATAAGTGTTAATCGGTCAATTCCTGGTAGTTAACGACCAATTTGTCAGTTAATGCCACGAGATGTAGTGGATTAGCATTAAAGTCGACAAAATTATGAATATTATATTCCTTGGAAAAAAAAACAAAACGTTTACTATTTGAACCATTTTAACTCTTTGCGGTCCATTTATTCAGCGCGTCTCAGGCGCGTCAGGTCCAATTTATTTTCACATGTGCAGTTTATTTTAGACGTGCTGTTTAAAAGTATTTTTTTCACAGTAAAACAGGTTTAAAAGGCACTGCATATCAACAGGACACTCAGTACTGCATCTCCAGTATTCCCACCTCTTGTTCGGTATGTAACGGTATGTTAACGGTGTAACGGTATGTTAACGATGTAACGGTATGTTAGCGATGTAACTGTATGTTAACGGTGTAACGGTATGTTAACGGTGTAACGGTATGTTAACGGTGTAACGGTATGTTAGCGGTGTAACAGTATGGTAGCGGTGTAACAGTATGTTAACGGTGTAACGGTATGTTAAGGCTGTGTGGTCCAGTGGTTAAAGAAAGGGGCTTGTAACCAGGAGGTCCCCGGTTCAAATCCCACCTCACTCACTGACTCATTGTGTGATCCTGAGCAAGTCACTTAACCTCCTTGTGCTTCGTCTTTCAGGTGAGACGTAGTTGTAAGTGACTCTGCAGCTGATGCATAGTTCACACACCCTAGTCTCTGTAAGTCGCCTTGGATAAAGGCGTCTGCTAAATAAACAAATAATAATAATAATAATAATAATAATAATAATAATAATAATAACAATATGTTAACGGTTTAACGGTATGTTAATGGTGTAACAGTATGTTAACAGTGTAACGGTATGTTAACGGTGTAATGGTATGTTAACGGAATGTTAACGGTGTAACTGTGTAACGGTATGTTAACGGAATGTTAACTGTGTAATGGTATGTTAACGGTGTAACCGTGTAACGGTATGTTAACGGTGTAACGGTATGTTAATGGAATGTTAACTGTGTAACGGTATGTTAACGGTGTAACGGTATGTTAACGGAATGTTAACGGTGTAACTGTGTAACGGTATGTTAACGGTGTAACTGTGTAACGGTATGTTAACAGTGTAACGGTATGTTAACGGAATGTTAACAGTGTAACAGTATGTTAACGGTGTAACGGTATGTTAAGGCTGTGTGGTCCAGTGGTTAAAGAAAGGGGCTTGTAACCAGGAGGTCCCCGGTTCAAATCCCACCTCAGTCACTGACTCATTGTGTGATCCTGAGCAAGTCACTTAACCTCCTTGTGCTTCGTCTTTCAGGTGAGACGTAGTTGTAAGTGACTCTGCAGCTGATGCATAGTTCACACACCCTAGTCTCTGTAAGTCGCCTTGGATAAAGGCGTCTGCTAAATAAACAAATAATAATAATAATAATAATAATAATAATAATAATAATAACAATATGTTAACGGTTTAACGGTATGTTAATGGTGTAACAGTATGTTAACAGTGTAACGGTATGTTAACGGAATGTTAACGGTGTAACTGTGTAACGGTATGTTAACGGAATGTTAACTGTGTAATGGTATGTTAACGGTGTAACCGTGTAACGGTATGTTAACGGTGTAACGGTATGTTAACGGAATGTTAACGGTGTAACTGTGTAACGGTATGTTAACGGTGTAACTGTGTAACGGTATGTTAACAGTGTAACGGTATGTTAACGGAATGTTAACTGTGTAACGGTATGTTAACGGTGTAACTGTGTAACGGTATGTTAACAGTGTAACAGTATGTTAACGGTGTAACGGTATGTTAAGGCTGTGTGGTCCAGTGGTTAAAGAAAGGGGCTTGTAACCAGGAGGTCCCCGGTTCAAATCCCACCTCAGTCACTGACTCATTGTGTGATCCTGAGCAAGTCACTTAACCTCCTTGTGCTTCGTCTTTCAGGTGAGACGTAGTTGTAAGTGACTCTGCAGCTGATGCATAGTTCACACACCCTAGTCTCTGTAAGTCGCCTTGGATAAAGGCGTCTGCTAAATAAACAAATAATAATAATAATAATAATAATAATAATAATAATAACAATATGTTAACGGTATGTTAATGGTGTAACAGTATGTTAACAGTGTAACGGTATGTTAACGGTGTAATGGTATGTTAACGGAATGTTAACGGTGTAACTGTGTAACGGTATGTTAACGGAATGTTAACTGTGTAATGGTATGTTAACGGTGTAACCGTGTAACGGTATGTTAACGATGTAACGGTATGTTAATGGAATGTTAACTGTGTAACGGTATGTTAACGGTGTAACGGTATGTTAACGGAATGTTAACGGTGTAACTGTGTAACGGTATGTTAACGGTGTAACTGTGTAACGGTATGTTAACAGTGTAACGGTATGTTAACGGAATGTTAACTGTGTAACGGTATGTTAACGGTGTAACTGTGTAACGGTATGTTAACAGTGTAACAGTATGTTAACGGAATGTTAACGGTGTAACGGTATGTTAACGGTGTAACGGTATGTTAACGGAATGTTAACGGTGTAACTGTGTAACGGTATGTTAACGGTGTAACAGTGTAACGGTATGTTAACAGTGTAACGGTATGTTAACGGAATGTTAACGGTGTAACGGTATGTTAACGGAATGTTAACTGTGTAGCGGTATGTTAACAGTGTAACGGTATGTTAACGGTATGTTAACGGTGTAACTGTGTAACGGTATGTTAACAGTGTAACGGTATGTTAACGGAATGTTAACGGTGTAACGGTATGTTAACGGAATGTTAACTGTGTAACGGTATGTTAACGGTGTAACTTTGTAACGGTATGTTAATGGTGTAATGGTATGTTAACAGTGTAACGGTATGTTACGTTTAAGTTCCTAAGTTGTGTTTTCAGTCGACATTTTGTCTCAAGTAAAGGCTTTCGTTTGATACAACTTCATAGTAATTTATACTTTTTGTTTAAAGCCGTTTGAACATTGCAGTTCATCAGACGCAACTTGCAAATATTGTTACACAGTTACCGATATCTGATTTGTAGAAGAAAAAATCCTCACCTGGCATAATTAACAATTCTGTTCAAAATAATATAATAAAAAAAACTGGTGCATGGCGGGAGGCCATGATCCCGTATATTGCCCTATAGCAGTTATTTTACAGTTTCTGCAAGATCTACTAGAGGCGGGTAAACCCCCTCTATGTTGAAAGTGTACCTAGCAGCCATATCTGCTTGCCATGTTCCCATCGATCCCCGGGCACTCATATACTGGCAGCCTGTTTTCCCCAAATAGAGTCTAGACATGGTACTGGAGGCTCTCACTACGGCCCTGTTTGAGCCCATAGATACCATAGAGTTGAAATATCTCTCTATGAAGACAGCCTTTCTGTTAGCTATCACCTCCGCTAAGTGAGCTACAGGCATTGTCCATGCACAGTTCCTATATGCGTGTTTAGGACGATGGAAACAGTATCGTTGTGCACGAACCCTGCTTTCCTCCCTAATTGAAAGGGAACGGTTATGGATGTAACCCTGGTTCCCTGAAAGAGAAGGTGACCGCCAACCTTATGGGGTTGCATCACTCACATTCGCGGGTTCAATTCAAAAGAGACTGACGTCTCTGCGCAGTGACTATTTATTAACTCGGTGAGGCGGGACCGAGGATGTCACTCTGTGGAGGGGCCTATCGGCAGCTTTGATATAAAATGCTCAGCGAATACGTGACAAGCAGGCATATCCCAAAAGTATAATTGCCGGTCATCTTCTCTTTCAGGGAACCAGGGTTACATCCGTAACCTGTTGTTTTATTTACACAAAAAAATGAAAAACATTCAAGCAAAACTTTCAAGCCAAAAATAACACATTCAAAATGAAAATGATGAGGTAATGGTAAATATTACTTATACAATCCTATATGTACAGTACATATTTAAGAATAAAGATTATTATATTGGAAAAAAAAAAGCTGGTCAGTTATTTGGACACTAAAAAACACCAATAAACTTTGATAGGAAATATCATCTATGTATTGTCTTCTCAGTGCTGTCCATCAACATTCTATATACAATTTCTACAAACTGTAGAATAGTGTCCCCTGAAATTTGAAGCAACAATGTAGAAGCAACAGCTTTCATTCTACATTTTCTAGCAACATGTTGACTAGTGTCCCCTTGGCTTTTAGACCGTTATCAGTGAGAAATCTGTATTGTAGATGTGGAGAAGGCATCATACTAACTGTCTTCATCTGCTGTGTCCTGCAGACCCTCGGAAGAAGGATCTGGTGGAGATGGAACTTCAAGTTGGGGCCAGCCAGCTGACTGAACAGCAGAAAGACACTCTGGTGAGGCAGCTGGCGGTGCTGCTCAACGTCTTGGATTCAGACATCAAAGTGCAAAAAATACAAGCACATTCCGATTTAAGGTACAAAGACGATAGAAGTTTTAAAAAACATGTGATATCTCTTTGTTAAACAAGTCTATTATAGATTGCATTTTTTAATACATTAATTGCAGTTTGTAAAAAACTACGGGTATGATTACTCCAGTCTATAGTTAACTGTGGTACTATTTTTTAAAAGGCGATTGTTCCCCTTTAATAAAAGATGCGGTCAGAACATGATTTGAAACATAGTGTAACAGTGAAATCCCTCCCTTACTAAATTACAGCAATGGACGTTAATCTGTAATGTAAACAAACTAATATTGAAACGTAATACAAAATGCTTACCGGGGTGTTGGTTGGGGTCCGGGGTCTGTGTGGCGTGAGAGATGGGTACCTAATAAAATAAAAGAGAAAAAAAGAATTAATAATGTGATGAGAGTATTGTTCCCAGTTAATGCAGAGGGAGACGCATTTGTTGTGCACACACTCAGTAAATACGTAGCATCTCTGGTTAAAGTAAAATAAAAAACAAAGTAAATAGTTATTTGTTAAATGGGTATAGGCAAATAATATTTGTTTAGCGTTTGGTTTTAAAAAGTATTAGGTGCCTAATGTTGCTTTATGTAAGGGGGAAGTAGAAGTGGTAAATATGTTAATTGTAATGCCACAATAGTACTTAAATTAAATGTATATTTATACATTGTTGAAGTAAATAGCCCGTTGTTTTAATGATGTTAACTTATTGTTGTAATCTCTTCTAGGAATTGATAAGTAAAGGTATATTCTGGGGGAGGGGCCAGGTGGTGTGTGTGTATTTACATATGGTACTAGACCTCACTTGAAAAAAAAAAGTAGTGTGGGACTGGGGTAATTAGTGTTACTTATAGCAGTTGCTAGCTTGTGGACATTTCTGTTCTATTTTGCAAGTATTTGTTAAAAGTGAGGTTTTGATTTGTTGTTTTTGTTTATTTTGTTATTGTTTTGGATCCAAGCTTACTGTAAAAAGTTCAGTTTCAGTTCTTAACTGTTCTTTAAGTTCCTGACAAATAAAACTATTGCCAACTTGGCAGAAAAGCAATTCCTGGCTCTGCTTCCTCTTGCACTGCAACATCTTGTGCACCGGTCACTTAAACATAGATAAGGCAACCCTTTGTACCACGGAAGAAGACGGTATGGCTGTGGCTCCCATTTACCACATAATGCCCTTCCATTACCACCTTCATTCTCGTTCTAAGGTATAACACACATAGCACAGTCACATAAACATGGCTTCCGATTATAGCACTATAAAGGAGGAGCACTGTATTGTTCTGAGTGTTGTGCTTCTTTCCTGTGTTGCTGCAGTACAGTCATGACTTTCTACGTGCTGAGTGGACAGCAGGTGTTAAAGGGCATGGAGCTGGCACACACGCTCCGGGGACAGCTCATGAAGGAGAAGGCAGACTTTCTTATGTGCAGAGTCCTGAGGGTTGACACTGTCCGTAAGTAATGTATTGTGACATCTTGCTTTAAGTGTTCCCAGGAAACATAAGAACATAAGAAACGTTTGAGAACGAGAAAAGGCCATTGAGCCCATCCTTTGTTACCACACCATTTCCCCTACTTGGGGGGGGAACTAATTTAAAAGCACATAATCTAGTCCTTTTTTAAATGTTCCCAGTTTTAGATCCTACAACTTCACCTGGTAGGTTATTCCAAACATGTGTAACTCTCTGTGTAAAAAAGTGCTTCCTACCTTCTGTTCAAAACGTACTTTTACTCAGCTTCCACTTATGCCCTCTTGTTCTCCTCTCTGTGCTAAATTTAAAGTAGTGTCTTCGTTAACTTTATCTATGCCATTTATGATTTTAAAGACTTCAATCAAGTCCCCTCTTTCCCTCCTTTTTTCTAGTCTAAGAGATTTAATTATTGTAACCTGTCCTCATAGCTCATGTCTTTGTCCTGGGATCAGCCTAGTTGCCATTCTTTGTACCTTCTCGAGTGCAATGATGTATTTTTTGTAGTGACCAAAACTGCACACAGTATTCTAGGTGGGGTCTAACTAGGGCATTATATAATCTTATCATAACCTCCCTAGACTTATATTCCACGCTTTTTGCAACATAGCCTAACATTCTGTTTGCCTTTTTAATTGCCTGACCGCATTGACGAGATACTCTTAATGATGTTCAAAAGATACTCAGTTCAAAGTCCCCGTCCCCTATTTCCATCCTTATATATATATATATATATATATATATATATATATATATATATATATATATATATATATACACAGACATGCTCAAATTTGTTGGTACCCCTCCACAAAAAACGAAGAATGCACAATTTTCTCTGAAATAACTTGAAACTGACAAAAGTAATTGGCATCCACCATTGTTTATTCCATACTTAATAGAAATCAGACTTTGCTTTTGATTTTTTATTCAACATAATATTGTAAATAAGAAAACAAATGAAAATGGCATGGACAAAAATGATGGGACCGCTAACCTAATATTTTGTTGCACAACCTTTAGAGGCAATCACTGCAATCAAACGTTTTCTGTAGCTCTCAATGAGACTTCTGCACCTGTTAACAGGTAGTTTGGCCCACTCTTCCTGAGCAAACTGATCCAGCTGTCTCAGGTTTGATGGGTGCCTTCTCCAGACTGCAAGTTTCAGCTCTTTCCATAGATGTTCGATAGGATTCAGATCAGGACTCATAGAAGGCCACTTCAGAATAGTCCAATGTTTTGTTCTTATCCATTCTTGGGTGCTTTTAGCTGTGTGTTTTGGGTGATTATCCTGTTGGAGGACCCATGACCTGCGACTGAGACAGAGCGTTCTGACACTGGGCAGTACGTTTTGCTCCAGAATGCCTTGATAGTCTTGAGATTTCATTGTGCCCTGCACAGATTCAAGGCACCCTGTGCCAGGCACAGCAAAGCAGCCCCAAAACATAACCGAGCCTCCTCCATGTTTCACTGTAGGTATGGTGTTCTTTTCTTTGAAAGCTTCATTTTTTCGTCTGTGAACATAGAGCTGATGTGACTTGCCAAAAAGCTCCAGTTTTGACTCATCTGTCCAAAGGACATTCTCCCAGAAGGATTGTGGCTTGTCAATATGCATTTTAGCAAATTCCAGTCTAGCTTTTTTATGTTTTTCTGTCAAAAGTGGAGTCCTCCTGGGTCTTCTTCTATGGAGCCCACTTTTGCTCAAAAAGCGACGGATGGTGCAATCAGAAACTGACGTACCTTCACCTTGGAGTAAAGCTTGTATCTCTTTGGCAGTTATCCTTGGTTCTTTTCTACCATTCGCACTATCCTTCTGTTCAATCTGGGGTCGATTTTCCTCTTGCGGCCGCGCCCAGGGAGGTTGGCTACAGTTCAATGGACCTTAAACTTCTTAATAATATTTGCAACTGTTGTCACAGGAACATCAAGCTGCTTGGAGATGGTCTTGTAGCCTTTACCTTTACCATGCTCGTCTATTATTTTCTTTCTGATCTCCTCAGACAACTCTCTCCTTTGCTTTCTCTGGTCCATGTTCAGTGTGGTGCACACAATGATACCAAACAGCACAGTGACTACTTTTCTCCATTTAAATAGGCTGAATGACTGATTACAAGATTGGAGACATGTGTGATACTAATTAAAGAAACTAATTGGTTTGTAATATCACTATAATCCAATTATTTATTATCTTTTCTAAGGGGTACCAACAAATGTGTCCAGGCCATTTTAGAATATCTTTGTAGAATAAGCAATAATTCATCTCTTTTCACAGCTTTGCTTTATTCTATGACATACCAAAGGCATCCAAGTATACATGATAAAATAGCTTTTAATTTCATCACTCTTCAGGAGGAATGAAGCATTATTTCAATGAGCTGTAAGGATACCAACAAATTTGAGCACGTGTGTATATATGTGTATATATATATATATATATATATATATATATATATATATATATATATATATATACACACACACTACCGGTCAAAAGTTTTAGAACACCTCCATTTTTCCAGTTTTTATTGAAATTTACGCAGTTTAATGTCTCAATGTACTCTGAAATTAAAGCATAAAACAAATAAACAATTGGAGATAAAAAAGAAATCATGGAATTGTTTTGTTTAACAAAATTTAATCTAAATTTTTGACTCATCAAAGTAGCCACCTTTTGCAGATATAACAGCAGAACACACTCGTGGCATTCTTTCTACAATGGAAATCAAATATTGTTCGGAAAGTTCTTCCCAACACTGTTGCAGAAGTTCCCACAAATGTGTTGCACTTGTAGGTTGCTTTGCTTTCACCCTTCTGTCCAGTTCATCCCAAACCAGCTCGATGGGGTTTAAGTCTGGAGACTGTGCTGGCCATTCCATGATTTGAAGCCTACCGTCTTGTTCTTTTCTTCTAAGGTAGTTCTGACATAGCCTGGAGGTATGTTTTGGGTCATTATCTTGCTGTAGGATGAACCCCTGACCAACTAGGCGTATACCAGAGGGTATTGCATGGCGCTGCAAAATGCTGTGGTAGCAGTTTTGGTTCAGGGTGCCACTCACTCTGTGCAAGTCGCCGACTCTGGATCCAGCAAAAGAGCCCCAGACCATCACACTTCCTCCTCCATGTTTGACAGTTGGTGTCACACACCGAGGAACCATCCTTTCGTCTACTCGACGGCGTACAAAAACCCTGCGTGATGAACCGAAGATTTCAAATTTTGATTCATCGGTCCATAAGACCTTCTTCCAGTCTTTAGTAGTCCACTGGCGGTGCTTCATGGCCCAGGCAAGCCTCTTATTTTGCCATCTTAGCAATGGCTTTCTTACTGCCACTCGACCTGTCAAACTTGCAGTTGAAACTGAGACTTGCTTACTTCGACCAGTGTTAAGCTGTGCTTGAAGCTGTTGTCCTGTGAGCCGCCTATCACACAAGCTGTTGACTCTCAGAAACTTGTCTTCTGATTCACGCGCTGCTTTGGGTCTGCCAGACCTCTTCCTGTCAGAGTTTTCTCCAGTTTCCAAGTGCCTTTTGATGGTGTAGGAAACTACTCACTGACACCTTGGCTTTCTTTGCAATTTCTCAAAGGAAAGACCTACACTTTTAAGGGTTATAATGGTCTGTCTGTCTTCCTTTGTTAATTGCCTTTTTCTCGCCATTATGAGAGCAATATACTACTTCCTGCAGTACAATACTGTCCAAATAATGCTTAAGAGGGTGTAGTAACACCGTCTGTTCCAACACTGCTTTTATACAGACAGAGGGTTTGTAAGTAATCAACAAAAGTTGGGACACCTGTAGGAATTGTTAGCACCAACTTTCAAGGCTTAATTTACTTCCATTGCTGCAGAACAGCTGTAAGTTGTTAACCCATTACTTGTTCCCTGAAAAAGGCCTTTTTGTATAACTCTGAAATGTACATTATTTTTCAGTTTTTGGTAACCTAAACTTTTTTTTTTTTAACCTCTGGCAGTTTACTGCATACCTTTGTGCCATTTCAGGTTATTCACTGGACTTGAACTGCTTAAATTTTTATAAAAACTGGAAAAATGGGGGTGTTCTAAAACTTTTGACCGGTAGTGTTACAACCTGGAATTAAAAATGGATTTAATTAGGATTTTTTGTCACTGATCTACACAAAATAATCCATAATGTCGAAGTGGGTAAAAAAATCTACATATTTTTCAAAATTATTTACAAATAAAAAACTGAAAAGTCTTGATTGCATAAGTATTTACCCCCTTTGCTGTGACACCCCTAAATAAGCTCTGGTGCAACCAATTGCCTTCAGAAGTCACATAATTAGTTGAATGGAGTCCACCTGTGTGCAATTAAAGTGTCACATGATCGCAGATCAAATACACCTGTTTCTGGAAGGCCCCAGAGTTTGTTAGAGAGGATATCTAAACAAACAGCATCATGAAGACCAAGGAGCTATCAAAACAAGTCCGGGATAAAGTTCTGGAGAAGCTCCAATCAGGGTTGGGTTATAAAAAAATATCCCAAACTTTGAACATCCCCCAGAGCACCGTTAAATCCATTATTAAAAAATGGAAAGAATATGGCACAACCGCAACTCTGCCTAGAGAAGGTCGTCCACCAAAACTCATTGACCTGGTAAGGAGGGCATTAGTCAGAGAAGCAACCAAGAGGCCAATGGTAACTCTGAAGGAGCTGGAGAGATCCACAGCTGAGATGGGAGAAACCGTCCATGGGACAACTATAACCCGGACACTCCACAAAGCTGGGCTTTATGGAAGAGTGGCGAGAAGAAAGCCATTGCTGAAAAAACCACATATCAAATCCCGTTTGGATTTTGCCAAAAGGTATATGGGAGACACAGCAAACATGTGGAAAAAGGTTCTCTGGTCTGATGAGACCAAAATTGAACTTTTTGGCCTTAGCACAAAACGCTATGTGTGGCGCAAAGCCAACACTGCTCATCACCCTGAGAACACCATCCCCATGGTGAAGCATGGTGGTGGCAGCATCATGTAATGGGGATGCTTTTCATCGGCAGGGGCTGGGAAACTGGTCAGGATTGAGGGCAAGATGGATGGAGCCAAATACAGGGAAATTCTAGAGGAAAACCTGTTTCAGTCTGCAAGAGACCTGGGACTGGGGCGGAGGTTCACCTTCCAGCAGGACAATGACCCTAAACACACAGCCAAAGCTACACTGGAATGGTTTAAAAACAAGAACCCGAATGTCTTAGAATGGCCCAGTCAAAGCCCAGACCTCAATCCGATTGAGAATCTGTGGCAAGACTTGAAAATTGCTGTTCACCAACGGTCCCCTTCCAACTTGACAGAGCTTGAGCAATTTTGCCAATAAGAATGGGCAAACATTGCAGGATCCAGATGTGCAAAGCTGGTAGAGACTTACCCAAAAAGACTCACAGCTGTAATTGCTGCCAAAGGTGGTTCTACCAAGTATTGACTCGGGGGTAAATACTTATGCAACCAACAAATGTCTTTTTTTTGTTTTAATTAACTTTTGTGTCACAATAAAAAATATTTTGCACCTTCAAAGTGTTAAGTATGTTGTGTAAATCAAATGGTAAAAATCCCAATTAAATCCATTTTAATTCCAGGTTGTAACACTACAAAATGTGGAAAAGTTTAAGGGGGGTGAATACTTATGCAAGGCACTGTATATACTGAGTGTGCAAAAAATTTGGAACACATGCTCTTTCCATGAAATAGACTGACGTGGTGAATCCAGGTGAAAGCTATGATCCCTTATTGATGTAACCTGTTAAATCCACTTCAATCAGTGTAGATGAAGGGGAGACAGGTTAAAGAAGGGTTTTTAAGCCTTGACACATTTGAGACATGGATTGTGTATGTGTGCCATTCAGAGGGTAAATGGGCAAGACAAAAGATTTAAGTGCCTTTGAACGGGGTATGGTAGTAGGTGCCAGGCGTGCCGGTTTGAGTGTGTCAAGAACTGCAACGCTGCTGGGTTTTTCAATTTGTTTATTTATTTATTTATTTATTTATTTATTTTAATTTTTAGCCGTTGCCAATTATTTTTATTATTTTCACCCCAATTTGGAAATGGTCAATTATTTTTAGGCTCAGCTCACCACTACCACCCCTGCGCTGACTCGGGACGGCGAAGATGAACACACGCTGTCCTCCGAAGTGTGTGCCGTCAGTCGACCGCTTTTTTTTCACACTGCGGGACTCACCATGCAGCCACCCAAGAGCTACAGCGTCGGAGGACAACGCAGCTCCGGGGCAGCTTACAGGCAAGCCCACAGGCGCCCGGCCAGACTATAGGGGTTGCAGGTGCGCAGTGAACCGAGGACACCCTGGCCGACCTAACCCTCCCTCCCCCCGGGCGGTCCTTGGCCAATTGAGAGCCGCCCCCCCTGGAGGCTCCCGTCCTCGGTCGGCAAAGGAATAGCCTGGACTCGAACTTGCGACATCCAGACTGTAGAGTGTATCCTGCACTCCACGTGGAGCGCCTTTTACTGGATGCGCCACTCAGGAATACCGGGTTTGCTTTTTAAAGGGGCAACGAACCACGGAGAGTGCAGATGGTTCACATATGGTGGCAGCGTGTGTGGGCGCCCCTAAAGACCAAGAGAGAATGGAAAACATAGAAGAGTTGATCACCAGGATCAACAAGAACACTGCTGCTCTGTTAGAGCAGAACAAGTGGTGGAGAGTGGTTAGGGCTGCCAGACCGGAAGCCTACAGAGCTGGAGCTGCTGCTCCAAAAGTGGGAGCTGGAGTCCGCGAGAGAAGCCCAACAGTCTCCTGCACCAGAGGAGCTGGTGCTGAATCAAGGACGGGAGGAGGAGTCCTTCCCGGAGCCAGAGGAAGTGGAGTTATGGCCGTCTCTGGAGCCACGCGCTGCAAGCAAGGGGGAGGAGGTGAGACACCCACCTCCATCACAGCCCCAGACACCACCCCTGCGGTGCGGTTCCTTGTCCCGGCATCGTGGACACTTTGCCGGAATGCCCGGACCTCCCTCCACTTGACCTTGCTCCCAGGTCGCAGCACTGCCAGGCACAGTTGCCTGCCTGGTCCCTTGCTCCGCTCCCCCTGAAGCTGCAGACATCACATCATGGGAGTCAGACGGCACATGTACTCCCCCTTCCTCCCACTGTGTTCACCCTGAGGCTGCAGATGTCGCTGCGCCGGTCCACAGCCACACACCTCTGCCTGCCATTCCTCGCTCCCGGTCACCGGCCTGCGCTACAATCGCCCATGGCAAGCCGTCCCACCTACCCTCAATCCTGCCCGTGGAAGACGGCGAAGATTAAAACGATGGGGAGGGTGGGATATGTGACGGAAATATAATGAGTTCTGGTTGTAAATCCTCCTCTCGACCTGTGAGGGTACTAAGTAGCGAAAGGGAAAGGCTTTGGACAGGTTGTCCTGACAGTTCGTTCCCTGGGTTGGGAAGTCAGTCAGCCTGGAAAAAGACAAGACTCCAGTGCGGGAATGTATTGACCTGGAAGGTAAACGAGGTAGCAGCTGCAGGCAATAGAATCAGCTGCAATCATTTACCAAGGGGTCATGCATAATCACATGAAAGGGGCTGGAGAATTGTAAATCTTTTCCTTCGCTTTTGGTTTCGAAATAGACCTGGAAGGACCCATGCACTGTGTATTAAGAGTATCATGAGTGTTTGTTTGTTTGTCTTGTTTATAATTGTTACTTGTAGACAGCTAACACATTCTGGAGCTGTTGCTAAGAGCCAGCACTGAACCCGGAACAGCACTGCACTATTTGTCACTCTTTAAACTGTATCACCCACCATGACCACTACAGCACGCACCCAGGGCTGGTGACCGTGGTTGTATATTGTGGGAGAGATAATATGTTTATTGTTTAGGGCTGCAATCCCTGTTACTGTTCTCTGTGTTTTACGCATCTCTGTGTATAACTGGAGTTTATTATTTGGTCACCAGTAGTCCTGGGTAGCAAAAGACTACACCTCCCAGAAGGTCACGGATGAAAAGCCTTAATGTCTTTAATTGTTTAATTACATTTGTTAATTGTTGTATTAGTAATTATCCCCCTGCACCTGGCTATCATTGTAAATTAGAGCCAGGTGCAGGGTATTTAAAGAAAGCAGCCAGGCTGCTGAAGAGTGAAGAGTCCTGTTGGGAGTGTGTTCAATCATAAAGACAAAAAAAAGAAAGGTAGTGTGCAACCTGATATAGTGTTTATTTTGTTTTGTGTTACAGGTAAACAGCTTAGCTGTCCTGTTTTATAGTTAGGTTCTTGTGTTGTGTTTAGTTAGTGCTCATTAGAGCTAGGTGTTTTTTATTTTTGTTATTAAAAAAATAGTGTAATAGCGCTTTAAAACCTCCATTCCTGTGTATTGGGTCTGCTTTTTAAAGGGGCAACAAACCGCAGAGAGTGCAGACGGTTCACAAATATATATATATATATATATATATATATATATATATATATATATATATATATATATATATATATATATATATATATATATATCAGGAGATTAAATTAAACATGTCATAATAGTAAACTTACTTCAGATGTATAAAAAAACATCTTTTACTTTCCATTCCTTCAACAGAGAATTAGTCATCGTTCCCTTTCAAGTACGAAATGTAACCATTACCAAATGGAACCGAGCAAGATGTCTCTCTTATATGACCTGCTCAGTTATATCAAAGCTGCTCCTTTAAGAGCCCAGTCTGTGTCAGGTGTTGACTCCGCCACAGGAGATATCAACAGCTGTTGCACCGGGATCAGTGCCGTTTTTCTTCCAGCTTGCCTGAGTAAGGAGTGAGCTCTGACTTTTCAGTCAGAATCACGAAGATCAGTTGATATTTCTAGATTTTTCTAGTTAGCAGGCGATCTGCAGCCCCTGTCTGTTTAACAGTGCATGCCAGCAGTTGCAGTGGCTCTTTCAGGTCTTCACCTGCACGCCACTTCTTGTGGTACACAGCCAGTACCACTCGGTACCAGAGCCAGTACCAGTGACCTGGTTTGGTTCTAGAGTTGGTACCAAGCACCTTGCTCGGCACCAAGGTTGGTACCAGTAATACCGTTCGGTACAGGGCCAGTACCAGTGACTCGTTTCGGTACAGCGGTGGGTACCAGTGACCCATTTGGTAACAAGGTCAGTACCAGGGCAATCCTATGGTACCAGAGTCGGTACCAGTGACCGCTCAGTACCAGAGTCGGTACCAGTCAGTACCAGAACTGGTACCAGACCCTGTGACATTGACCTGCGCAGTACCAGAGCCGGTACCATTGACCTGGCCGGTACGAGTTGCATTTATTGGTACCGTGGTTGGTACCAATCATCTGGTTCATACCAGAATCAGTACCAGTGACTCGGTTCGGTGTGGTTCGGCACCAAGACGGTTACCAGTGCTCCATTCGTGTGCACTCTGTGTACAGTTCTCAGAACCAGTCAGCTGTCTGTTTTTGTGTGCATACATTGCACAGCTGAACTGTTTATACAACCTTGCACCATGCCTTCACCCTTTTCACCCTTGTGCTGCTTGCAAGAGAAACATTACAGTAAAGGATAAGCACAACAGGTACACCCACTTCCTGGGCCGGGAGCATGCAGAGGGAGCAGTGTTGCCCGTCTTGTGCTCATTTTTGTAAAGAGGACAGCAGTGCTTCATCCAGACTCGCCCCATTCGTCCCCTGCAGTGCAGTCAAGAGTCTGCAAGGCCCTCCGTTGTCTCAATCCCCACAGTTCAGGCACCATTGTATGACCTAGAATCAGCGCAGGAGGACACCCTGTCCCTTTTCCCTTGCTGTATCTGAGGACATGGACACCGAAGAATTAATCTTCCCTTCTGAGGACGTGGAAACTGATATCTTGGCTCCCACGGTAAGCTCCTCCTTGTCAGAGGAGCTCACCGTCCTTATCAGATGGCTACCATGGGCTGCAGGTGCCTTGGCCAACGGAAGATGAGACCAAACGCTCTTTATTTGATAGGGTTCCCTCTGCTGCATTACTGTGGATGGAGCTACTGATGGCAGTAAAAAACAAACGTCCATCACAACATTTGCTATAGAATGGGCGGAACAGGGCTAGGAGGACAGTGTGTGTGAATCAAGAATGCAGCAGTTTTGAAATCGATGTAAGATTATCCCAATAATCATCAATTGCAAAATAAATATATTTTTAATACAAGTTTTTGTCCACTACATGTCTGTCTTAAAATATGGAAGTATGTTTGAGTAGTTTTATTATTATTATTATTATTATTTATTTATTAGCAGTCCCCCTCTTATCCAGGGCTACTTACAGTTGTGAACAAAAATACATTTCAAGAATCACAGTACAAGTATTAATACAATTAAGAGCAAGATAAAATTTCACCCAACGCAGGGAGGCCAGCCAGGAGGGAGTTGCAGTAGTCTAGGCGGGAGAGTACCAGGGCCTGGACCAGGAACTGGGTTGCGTAGTTTGTGACGAAGGGTCGGAGTCTTCGTATGTTGCTCAGGAAGAATCGGCAAGTGCGCGCCAGAGTGGAGATGCCAGAGGGAATAAGAGAGGCAGGGGTCCAGGGTGACTCCAATGTTTTTAGCTGAGGAGGAGGGAGAGAGTGTGGTAGATTCCAGAGGAATGTATATAGAGAGATCAGAGGAGGGGGAGGAGGAGGAGGAGGGAAAGAAAAGGAGGTTAGATTTAGAGAGGTTGAGTTTGAGGTGATGCGAAGGGTAGGAGGGAGACAGGACGGTAGCTCTTGGGGGAGATGGGGTTGAGCAGGTCGGGAGGTGAGGGGACAGAGGGAGGAGAAGAGGGTGGAGGTAGCAGTCTACAGAGAGTTGTGAAAAGGAGTCGATAGGAGGGAGGTGAGAGAGAGCGGTGGAGGCAAGGACAGAGGGGGAGAGAGAGCGGAGGTTACGGCGAGAGTTGACAGTGGGGGTAGGAGGCGCAGGGAGACCGGAGAGACAGAGAAAAAGAGATGAAATAGTGATTTAGAGAGGTCCAGCGGGTGACAGAGAGGGTGGAGGGGCAGCAGGCCCTGTAGAAGGTAAGGTCCAGTTGACGGCCAGCTTTGTGGGTAGGGGGGGTGGAGAGAGACAGAAGTCGAAGAAGTGAAGGAGAGAATGGAATCTGGCAGAGTGGCTGGGGTTGGAGAGATGGATATTGATATCACCTAACAGGACAGTTGGGGTAGACAGAGAGGGGAGGGAGGAGAGTAGATAGTCGAGTTCATCGAGAAAGTGAGCGAGAGGTCCAGGGAGACGGTACACTACAATTAGCAGTTGACAGGGAGAGGTTAGTTGGACAGCATGAAATTCAAAGGTGTAAACAGAGAGTGAGGAGAGGTCGGAGGGGACAGAAAAGAGTAAGGAGGGAGAGAAGACCAGTCCCACCTCCCCGTCCAGTGAGACGCAGGGTATGGGATAGGACGTAGAGAGAGGACAGGGCGGCAGGAGCTACAGTGTTATCAGGGGACAGCCAGGTTTCAGTGAGAGCAAGGAAATCGAGAGAGAGGTGGGAGGCAAAGGCAGAGATGAAATCAGCTTTGTTAGCAGAAGAGTGACAGTTCCAGAGTGCACCAGAGAGAGTTAGAGGGGGGGAGAGGCAGAGGGATGAGGTTAGAGGGGTTGGAGGAGCAGCAGCGGAGAGAGGGCAGAGGACGAGAGTGAGAGGACAGAACAGGGACGTGAGAGACAGTCCTAGGCGGACAGGCAAGACAAATAGGCACAGTGGGAGTAGGAGCAGTGGGGGGGGGGGGGGGGGGTACAGACCTGGCTAGTAGATGGCGTCTTCCAGAGCGCTGCTAGGTTCGGATCTTTTCCAACAGCATCTCGGCGCAGGCCTCCCCTCCTCCAAAAAGTAGAAGTCTTCACAGCATTACAGTACAATGAAACATACAGTACTGGGGAACTCTCCAACAGCACTGAGGATTACAAAGGGCCTTCCCAAAGCAGTTTATTTTTTATACAGGCAATAGCCTATTACATACTGCTAACATCCCAGACTTACCCAATACTAGCTAACTAATCACCATACTAGTGTCTAAACATAAAACATTCTTTACCATAAAGTCGGTTCTAACACGTTTTTAAATGAACCTTTAAGAAACAAACTGTTCTAAAAACATTATACTATCCAAACGTGTATATAGTTCAATCTCCACTGACAATTTTAATTACAGCCATTGTTTGATGAAATTGGACATTTAAATGTAATCATTTCAATATATACTTTGGTGAGTACATTTATTTGTTTATTTATTTATTTACTTACTTTGTAGTTAAGTCTTTGCAATGTTAAACATTATTTGCTTATTTAGGGTTCATTTGCTTAGAAAATACTAACCAGGCCTGTCAGTACACATCAGAATGTAATAAAGAGTGTGTGTGTGTGTAGATATGGTTTAAACGCTGACACTGCATAGCATTTAAATGTTCATAAAAATGTACCAAAATCCACATCCCTAGCATGGATGCTGTATTGGCCCCTTTGAGACTCAAAGGCATCAGAGTGCTCAATTACCTGGACGACTGGCTGATATGTGCCAAAAAAGCCAGCTGACGTCCTCTCAAAGGGCTGTCTATCGCGTAAGCCTTAATTCCGGAAACATGATCGCCAGTCTGTCGGACAACAGAATCCAGAGGCTAACTGTCTGCTTGGAGCTGTTTCAGTTGAACGCAGCGGTGAGGTTAGTGGCCTTCCAGAGACTTCTGGGCCTGATGGCAGCAGCAGCATCCCAGATCCTCCCCTTAGAGCTTACACATGTGCCCTCTCCAAGCCTGGTTCAACCACAGGGTCCGGCACCATCTTAGAATGCCACCGCTTACTCACAGTGTCTCATCACTGTATGGAGGCTCTCTTGTGGTGGAAACAACCAGCTCATCTGCTTGGGCACAGCTCTGGGCAGTGTCACGAGGACAGGTGTGGAGACCACATATGCTTCCAACCTTGGTTGGGCCGCTGTCTGGAACGGCTTGGGGGTACAGGGAGTGTGGGAAAACCCGGGTAGGTCTCCACATAAATATGTGCTATGGGCAGTTAATCTGGCCGTGCAGCATTTTTTTCAAGAGATACAAGCGAGACACTTGTCGATCTGTACAGACAACACAATAGTGGTGTCTTGCATTATGTTTATTTAGCAGACACCTTTATCCAAGGCAACTTACAGAGACATTAACGAACAGGGGGGGTCTCCGGTATTCCGTTCTCAATCGTGTTGCCCAGGAGCTTTTGCTATGGGCTCACGACCACTTGCTTTCAGTAAAAGCAGTTCATCTGCCAGAGGTGAGGAACTGGACGGCAGACCTCTCTAGAGAAGGACCCCACAGTTCAAAATGGCGATTTCCTGGGTTTTAGAAAGCATGTGATAGTGATTTTTCAACTCTGTTGACTCCAGGTAGTTCTACTTTTACAATGATTATTATTTATTTTTTTTTTGTTAAACTTGCTTTAAATGTACCTTTTGCTCACATGGATCCACAGCTATAGAGAAAACATCAGATGGTTACAAGACGTTTCTGGTAGATCCGTAGGTTGATTCTTGGTGTAGAATTGCAGCTCATATGTCTTCTTTCTTCCTGTAGTTTGTCTGCTTGTGTGTTCAGATCACGGGCACTGTGATCCCGTCACCAAGCGATGTGTGTGCTACCCTTTCTGGATGGAGAATCTGATTCGGCGCTACTTTGGTGATGGGGCGAGTAACTGTGGTGAGTCTCACGTGTAACAGGTGTAACATTTATATATTTTTTAGCGTATTTGGAAGTCCAAAATCCTCCCTAGGGTTCTGTTAAAAAATATATAAATTGGGGACCTCACATGTACTAACTCCTGTGTACTGTTAGATATATAAGGATAATTCACTTGATCTACTAAACCTTTGTTTAAATCATTAAAATAGCCCTGGTGTTTTTACATATTTGTACATATGGAAATAAACTAGAAGTCCAAATTCATGGTTGGATCTATTGGTTTTCATAGCCAGTGTACACCCCAGTGAATTATGCAATTACACACCCAATACGTTTTACTATGCATAGTATGGCTGTCAACCGTAAGGAGATAGTAAAATTACGGATAGAGGTAGCTGGGGATAGAGGTAGCATTAAACAATTTTGCCAAGAAACACGACGACAAAGGTCTCACCTTGCAAATATATCAGCAAAAGATTTTAAAGATTGTAATAGCCAGTTCTGTTTGTATTTGTGTGGCTGTTTATTCTTTTTGTCTCAGGTTGAGTGCAGCATCTCGTTTTGTAACAGAGGCAAGTCTGCTTCTGTCTTGAGCAAGTGTAAGGAGGGTTCAGAAGAAGTTTTTCTGGTTTTTACTTTCTGTGCTGCAGTAAGAAGTAGTTCTGCTTGTAAGTGTTTTGATATCTGGTATGAAAGAAAGGCACTATGTGTCTGTCATTTCAATACCGTGTTGCATATATTTGAATAGAGGTATTGCAAGGACTTAGAGTTAAGTATCGGGGTTCTGAAAAATATAGAGTAAAGGGCTAAACACACTACAGCGTTTTATTCGCTGTGTTTTTTACGCCAGTTGATTCGCGGTGATTTTTGTATTCACATGAGTGTTTTTCTCTTCTTCAACTGACCATTGGATTGCCTGGTTCTAGCAGTGCATTGTTCTTTATAAGCAGCACAATACACATCTTGATATGCAAAACAAACAGAAAATAAGGGAAAATGTGTGAGGAAATCGAAATTACAGTTAACACTATTTTAATTTTAAAATAAATAAATTGCTTTACCTGTGAAAATGCGTTGTATTATTAAATACAAACAGGTTAAAGTGTGGCGGTTTGAGTAGCGGTAAAAACAAATAGCAGGTATGACATACCATCAATAAAAAATACATATATATATAAGTTTTACTGTTGAAACAAAACACCTACTTGTATATTGTGTTTTCTATCAGCAGAATTACCACCAATGGGTTGAAATGAAGTAAATTGGCCATTGGCCAGGTTTTGCTGTTAAGAGCACAATTGCCTGGTCTTTGATAGTGCTCT
Organism: Acipenser ruthenus; assembly: GCF_902713425.1. NCBI lineage: Eukaryota > Metazoa > Chordata > Actinopteri > Acipenseriformes > Acipenseridae > Acipenser > Acipenser ruthenus. The sequence continues at coordinate 50,187,135 of NC_081191.1, read as the reverse complement.
GATTGCAGAGGCAGCAGATACTCTGCTGGGAAGGGTACTATAAATCCATCCGCTTTCAGTAAACACTGCAGCTCAGAAACGACGTAAACTGCAGTGTGAAGTATTGTGGTTTAATGAAATTAGGTCAAATTGGCTACCTCTGCTTTAATTTTATTATTTATAATTTTACATACTGGTATTTTTAACACAGGTCAGTGGTATTTTATTATAGTGAACCCACATTTATCCCCTTTTTTCTCTCCTTCATCGGAACAACCAGGGCCGGATTAACCCATCATTGGGCCCTAGGCAAGTATACACTTGCAGGCCCCTTACCCCTGAAGAAATAGCCACACACACACATACATACACACACCTCTATATACATTATAGCCTTTATAATTAACCCTTTTACAACAGATAGAATTCTCAGTTTGAAGTTATTATGAACGACTGAATGAATCTGACAGAAAATTAAACTGTAGGGGGTATAAATACATTTAAGAATAAAACCAGAAAAACTGAAGCCTACGTTAAATCCTGTAGCACAGCTCGACAACGACCTTTCCTGATTTACTGAATAAAAAGGCAACAGTTCAAACAAACAAGGAACACCATATGAAGTTGAAAAAGGTAATATATAGAAGGGTGCTCAAAGTTTTTTCACTAACGGTAGCTCCACAATAGTCCACGAAAATAAATAGTAAAAAACAAACATGCCTTTACACTGTTTTGTAGTCAAATACGTTACAGTTTACTGCATCGTCAGTAATGTTTCCTTGTTTTTTTGTTGATTGGGAGGGTTTTGACTTGCTTCATTAAAAAAAATGCCCTTTTCTCAAGAGCAGAGAAATCGCCGATGTTTTGGCATACAAGTAAATTTAGGTGTTACATATGGTAGATGTCTGTACCCTACAGAATTCTGTACCCTTAATGATTCCACGCCAACACAGCTGCATTGATGCATTGAAAGCTTGATGTTTCTGAACAGTATTTACATGTAATACAGTGAAAATGTGTTTTAAAAGAAAAAAAAAAAGTTGTATAAGTTTACTTTAATCAAAGGTTTTGTGTATTGAGCAACGCAGGAGGCTGAACGTACTGTATGTCTAGAAAACCAGTGGTGTTAAATGTGCTGTTTTATGTTATCGCAGAATTAGTTTTGTCTTGTTTACAATGTTTGTTGCAACCTACAATAGAACTCAATGGAGAACACAATGGGGCTCGGGCACAGAAATATCGCGCATGCACGTCCAGCGATCTTTTAAAAACTGTCCTCTAAATCACTGCATTTTAAAAACTGTCCTCTAAATCACTGCAGGAAGAAGAAAATAAAAACAAGTGCTCTGGCTTTTCTGTTCCGTACCACATCATGGATTGTTATTCCTGTGTTACAGTGTGGGCAATAATCCTTACACTATCAGTGTACTGGAGCAGATATTTTGAAAAGAGCATTGAAACCAACGTTAAAGTTTTAAGTGTAAAAAGTTGTCAGGATGTTAACAATGAAAAGAAAAATTACAGGTACGTTATTTAAACAGCTGTAGCAACACTGTAGAAAAAACTATTTTTGGGTACTAATTCATTATAAAAATAGTCTTCATTTAAGTAGTCAATATTTTACAACTATATTTAGTTTTATAAATCACACATGTCATGACAAAGCACTTTGATAGCTTTTTTGATAAAATGTGCTATATCAATACAAAATTAATGAAAACTGGCCTCCATATCTTTCTAAATAGGTTACATTGTATAATCCTCCATTTTAAATGTTAACAAATACAAGATATTTTGCATCATTTTTATTTTTTGCTTGCATACTTCCCTGGAGTGCACTAGTGGCATTATATAGCTTTACCACTGTTTAGATAATTTTAATAGACCCTTTTGTTTTTATGATTATAGTACTCAAAAGGACCTTGTATTGATTATTTAAGCAGCAACTGTTTTCAGATCAATTGAAAAGACCCAATAATGCTGACCCACATACAATGGAATGGTTACTAAACGCGTTTGTGAAGTAAACACATGACCAAAGCACACTCACCCCACTTTAAATACATAACCACAATATCAGTTTGGTTGCGTGTAGAGTTTACTTTGCCAACTTCCTTGTATAGTACTTTCGACAGGGTGTTAAAAAAAAAAAAAAACTAAGTAAAAACCCCTCCCTTTCCTCCACACTTACATTTCAGATTTATTCGCTTGAAGTTCATGGAAATGAATCTCATTAGGCACAGATTTTTTTAAACTTTGTTTTATTGGGAAAGAAATTGTTTACAGAGATCATAATACATGTAAGCAGGAAACAATGTACTGAGTGGGACTGAACAATACAGCATATTTTGCATTCCTTTTTTTTTTTTATCCCTACTCCCCCACACAACAAATAAGAACACCTAGAGAGAGGGGTGAAATAATAAATAAATAAAAATAAAAATAATATAATAATAAAAAATAAAGAAAGAAAATATAATAGGTAAGCAACCAGAAGAATAACTATGTAGGTCACAGAGTCATCAGTATAGGAAAAGAGAGATCAAGGTAAAGAAAACAGCTCCAGGTCATGAACATATGACAGAAAGAGCTGCCAGGCTTTGTAAAAGGAGCCAGTGGATCCGCGCAGTATATACTTAATTTTCTCCAGTTTTAGAAAGTACATTAGATCTCTAATCCAGTGAGTGTGTGTGTTCAATAGTATCCTGCATCTAGCCAGCAAGGACGCAAAGGCCAGCGTGTTTCTCTGCAAATTGGACAGGGGGACATCATTAGCCATTACACCAAAGAGTGCACTCAGGGGGGTAGGCTCAATATGTGTCTGCACAATGTTAGAGAATGTCTTAAAAATAGAAGTCCATAGGGGACCCAGCCTGGGACAAGAGGGATGCTGGAGCTTGTTTGCGTCGGTCACAGGTCGGGTCTAAGTCTGGATAGATCTTAGCCAATTTCAGTTTAGATAGGTGAATATGATGTAAAACTTTGAACTGAATTAACCCATGCTGGGTGCAGACGGAGGAAGAATGGACTCAAAAGAATGGAATTCCAGTCATTTTCAGAAATAGCCAGGCCCAAATCCTGTTCCTAAGCAGATTTCAGTGGAGTCAGGGAGGGACAAGAGAGAGATAAAATATGATTAGAAATGTTGGAGATTAAGCCCTTACACCCAGGGTTGGAGTTAAAGACGGGCTCCACAGAAGGATCAGGGGGCAAGATTGGGAACTGGGTGTCTAGTACGCATGAAGTCCCTGACCTGTAGATAACAAAAAAATGAGATCTGGGTAAATTTAAATTTATTCGAGAGTTGCTCAAAGGAAGCAAAACATTTTATCGATGTATAAATCCTTGAGAGTGGTAAGACCATAGGTGGCGCGTGAGTCTTTCGTCTGGGGAGGCTATTCCACACTTTTCCCCTTGCATTTATTGAACCCAACGATGTACAGTAAGATATACACACGCACACACACATATATATATATATATATATATAAATTAAGACTTGCATTCTTTTTTTTTATTACTCTGTTACAAGTGAGTCTGAATACTAAGTATCATTCATTGTGTTCAGTTTGAAAAATAGTCAGACTGACACAAATAAAAGCTGTAAACCGGATTCATTCTCCTGTGTCTTTTTGAGAACTTGTACTGTATAATAATTTATAGCACAAAACAGACCCCGAAACCACTCAGGGACGCTACACATATATATATATATATATATATATATTTGACCCTCCCCCCACCAACATAAGGCGGCCAAATAAATAAAGTTTAACATAGCACTAGCTTGTACTTTAAAACATGTTATACCTATTTAAGCAAATTAGAAAAAGTCAGGATAACAAGCTGCACTGTTTTTTTTTTTAAAAACCTTTAAATCCGTTAACCTGTTCTGCAGTCCTACGTACCTACACCAATTTCAAACACCATTTCCATCACTTCACACCAATTTAAATCAATTATTAATACTGACTATCATACTTATAATCAAGGGGCATTCAACGTATTTCATAAGGTATATTTGCAAAAAAATAACTGCACTCTTACCGTAATCTATATGGGGCTCGGAATGGACGTTAAACCTGCCAAGCATTGTCTTCATTGAAATGCAACGAAATCCTGTATTTTGGACCTTGGTGATACTGCAACAGGACCGTCATAGCCTTGTTTACCTGTTTATCCGAAAACTGTCTTTGGTAAGCAAAACCATAAATTTTCATCAGAATATTAAAATAAGTTTTAATATTTAGACTGTTCTGACTGTAGCGTCACAGTTAACAAATTCTCTCAAAACGATGGTGCGTGAAAACGGACAGTATGCTACGAAAATATTTTTTCACAAGTTCTGTAAAATCAGATTCGGATCAAGCTGTTTGTATAAATAACAGCAATTCGAATAAATGTAGAAATTGTTAAGAGGATGTTCCAGGCAAGGGAATGAGCGAAAAGGATTCTGAGTTTTCATCGAATGCCTCCTGCACCGGTATGGGGGGCTCAGACGGGAAGAATTGACGTTAATGTCACAGGGCACGCTATTGTACAGGTTCCGACTACGCCACTGGGGATTTGCACCCCAGAAGTATATTTGAATATCTAAACAATTCAGGCTAAAGAGAGCAACACAGGTTCAATTATATTCTGGAGGGGAGCCACATCACCGACCAACCAATACCCAGGAATGTACAGCATACCAAAAACTGTAATTAGTGGACAGCAGTTTTATTTTGTTATATGCAACAATTATTAAAACCCACTAACAGCAAGAGAAGCGATTTAATAAAACCAAAAACAAAACAGCAAGATAACAAAAGAAAAAATCTGAACAAAACAAACTATTTAAATCAAACACACAAAATACAACAGGGTTATTACAATAATTAGACACACTATCCAGTAAGACCACACAGTCCAAATGACGAAACGTCAGTTACAAGGCCAGGACCATTTGTTAGGATCAGAGAGTCGGTATGTTGCGTGGTTCTGCAAGCCACTGGTTCCAATCGACTTGAATAGCTGCCGGTCACGTCAGAATCCAAAGGATCTTGTCTATGCAAACTTGCAATAAACTAACAAATAAAACAAAACACACAGTCAATCTTTCTTAAAAGAATAAAAACCCAGGCAAGTACTGTTTAAAAAAAGAAGTTCAGGACAGAATTGCGGTAGTATATTTATACAAAGCTAAAACATTCAGACCAAAATAGATAACTACTAGCAGCCAATCAATAAATATATTAACTACAGCATCAATACAATACACATATTACAACTACAGCAGCAAATCAATGCATATATTACGACTACAGCAGAGGCGGGACCAGAGTATAAAATTGGGTACGAGAGTAAGTGCACAGCACACTAAAACCAGATGCAGTGGGTATCTAAAATACTAATTCACAGTGGTTTCTCTTTTCAGTGTTCCTCTATGGTGCAAAACACCAAAACAAAGGTTAGAAATCTGAGAGGCACTTAACTCTCCGGAAGGGCTAGTCGACCCACCCTTCCTATTGTAGTTTCTCGCCTTCCTCTCAAATCCGCCGCTTCACCACACCAGCTGAATCCTCCAGTCAGCTCTTCTCAAATACTCATTACACTCGCTCAGACACCGCGCCCAATTCACCCGATCCGCCACAGCTTCTTTCTACTCCTGGTTCCTGCCTCCGCTCTTGGCTGCGTCCTCTGTCTATATTCTCTGTCGCTCCTGCTGCTCTGCTCTGCTCTGCTCTGCTCCCTCTTCCCCATGTTAAGGATGTTAAGGGTCCACTCAAATAGCTTGGAGGGCGGGAAAAAACACTGCCTCGCCCCATCCACCGCTACAGTTCCTGGAATCAAGGTTCTGCCATAACTGTCAGTCTGGGTTGGCGGAGAGAGAGTGTACATCAACAAAACAATCTTGTGCTACACAAACAGTGCATACAAATAAATCCATATATAAAAAATACACAAAATAAATATAAATCAAATAAAATGTGCAATTCAAAACTCAAATCGTGAAAATAATAAAAGATAAAGTGCAAATACCAATAAATAATTATTATAATAATAAAGGGCTTAAACAACACTTAAACTCGTCACCCTGTGACATTAACAAGCCAAGCATTGTCTCCTCCAGTGACATCGAAATGCAAGTAAATCATGTATCTCAGTCTACAGTGTTGATTTTGATATCCCAGCTGCCCCAGCGGTCTGGTGGTTGCGCAGTAGGAAAATGAGAAATATGTTTGTTAGACATGCTTTGCGCGCTTGTGGGAAAAAAAAAATAATCAATCTTCTCACAAATTTTTTTTGTGTTGGTCAGAACAATTTCTTGTGAGGGTTTGGGCAATTTACAAGCCTCTTATATGCTCCTCTTATATGGGGGGGAGATGATTTGTGTCAATAGGGGCAAGCATAAGCAGATTTTGGAAGTCAAAGTGAAGCCTAAATTGACCCCAAATCCTAAGGACTAGAATGTTAGAACTGAAGCGGGATGTAGAGAGAGGGAGGCCGGAACATAACAAGGCCGGTAAGGAAGTAGACCTACAGGAGGCTGCCTCCATATAGAGCCATTGAGGGCCACTTTGTTGAAGGTGAGAATGTAACCAGATGGAAAGGTTGCGAATATTAGCCGACCAATAATAGAAAATAAAATGTGGTAATGCAGGGCAGCAGTGTGGAGTAGTGGTTAGGGCTCTAGACTCTTGACCGGAGGGTTGTGGGTTCAATCCCCAGTGGGGGACACTGCTGTTGTACCCTTGAGCAAGGTACTTTACCTAGATTGCTCCAGTAAAAACCCAACTGTAAAAATGGGTAATTGTATGTAAAATAATGTGATATCTGTATAATGTGAAATAATGTTTAATCTGATATCTTGTAACAATTGTAAGTCGCCCTGGATAAGGGCGTCTGCTAAGAAATAAATAATAATAATAATAATAATAATAATAATAATAATAATAATAATGCTAAACTACCTTGAGGCTTGGATCTCTGGCAGCGACGGACTGGGACTAAAAATCAGCCCTAGCATTTTAAAGTGCACAGGCCCACGTTGAGGCTGTGACGATACTTAGTAAGAATAAAATGCAGGATTTGCATTCTGACAGAGAATTACATACGACGTTTAGCAAATTTCTATTACTGAACTAAAAACAGACTATCTTGTGACGGGACTGTTTTACCTTTTGCTGTAAATATACATAAACCACATTTGGAAGTGTACAATGGGTTTGCTTATGTATTTCGGTAGCCTAATATGTTATTATTGCAGACATTTAGGAGGTAATATCCAAGGTAATATTAACACGCTTTTGCAAGACAGAGATGCCAAGGGTTGGCTGTCCTAAAGAGTGAGATTCAAGGCCAAAGAGAGGCTTTCCAGGTGGTGTGTTAGGTCATTGCTTAAGACAGGGACTCTCATCTTTGGTCCTTGGTGACATCCATTCTAAAATGAACTTAATAGTTTGTTTTAAAATGTACACTGCTTAATATTGCATATGAAACACTTCAATCAGTTAAATGAATTCATATTTAGCCCTCAGTAATACATTAATATGGTACAGTTTGCTATGTAAAAACAGAATTTGGTTTATATTTTCCCAGGACAATTGGCAGCTTTGACTTAAATAATATACATAATAAGAAACTTGTGTACTTACTGTTCATAAGCCACTTCTCTCACGCAATTTTAATTAACATATTCTGTGGTAGAAAAGTATAATCTTATGCAGCTGTATTTTCTTTATGATGCAGTAGCAATATTACGATCTTGGCAAAACCGAACATGCAACAAAATTGTTTGGTTTAACTCTGGGACAAATACGTAGCTTCAATGTTAAAACATATTTTCTATTCATGTCACATAATTTATAAATGACAGTATAGAAACTACCATGCAAATGAAACCACTGCATTAATTAGGTGTGGAATAAATAAAAACATGCATTACTATACTTTCTTCAAATTAGTGTTCAAACTATTTTCTTGTAGGGATCAGCTGTTTGTACAAAATCTCACCCGAAGTGCTGCGTACTCCGACCTAGAGTTTATGCACGTGTGCGATTGTTTTAAATATGGCGTTCTGTAAGTTAGACATTTACTTTTAAAGTTTGCCATCCTACATCACACTTTGCAAAAGCATCAAGTACAGTAAACACTGTCTCTCACAGCGCCTGGTGCTGATACGATCACTGATAGTTTGAAAACAACGCCCGCCCTTCCACATTATTGCTTAGTGACAATTGGTTGAAATGCTAAAGGCCAACACCTGCACAGCAATACAATTGAACAGTTACTCCTCTCTCCTCTCGCGATGAACATACAGATAAACTTATTTTCTACCTTCACTACTCTTCTTTCTACTAACTTTCTGTTTCATGAAATAAAAGGGCTACCCTCAAATAATAAGCAGTTGTAAATGTGTAGTTATGTCTACTGGCCCAGGCTAAATAATAATATTAAAGAGGAACTATGGATCAACCTACTGCTGGCTCTCCTCGATCGGCAGTTACATTAGATGCTGAATCGCCTAATTCTACAAATTGTTGCTCAATAACAGGAATAGCTGCCACAGGATCAAGAATATCTGCCCCAGGATGAAGAATATAATTTACTAGCATTTCATTCGCACCACGATCATGATTTCCAGGTTGAAGTTGATGACGGTGGTCGAGAAGGGCCGGGATGACTAAACAAATCAGTTATTTGAACACATTTTTGTTCTTCAGCTTCTAGAATCTTCTGCTTTTTTCTCTAATTTTCTCAGCTCCGACTTTTCGTTTATTTGATTTATCCATCTTTCTAGCAGGGAGTGCAGACCTACTAATTTTAGATGTCTCTGTTCCCCCCCCCCTCCCATCAACCCATGATGACCCAACATTCTGCACTGATTGGCTCAGGATTAGGGAGAAGCCATGCGTGAGTGTGTGTGTGTGTGTGTGTATCGCAGTGTTTTTTAAATAAAGTTGCTGAGAGGGAAGTTCCCTCAATTTGTATTTAATTACATTATTTTAGGTGAGTTCTTAATATAGTAAGTCATTTGAAGTCTTTTCTGTTTGATTAATCTACACGTACACAATAGCAAAAGCAAAAAAAAATAAAAAAATTAGGTTTACTTTTTATTTATTTTTTTCTTCATAATCACCGGCTCACTAATGCACCGGCCCCTCTAGAATTTGCCAGTAGTGCCAGATGGCCAGTCTGGGCCTGATCTCTGGAGGTAAGCCATCCATGTGCAAGGTTTTTTTTTTTATTATTCCAAATGAAGAAAGAAATTAATTCATCTAGGATATAAAAGAAGGATTTGGGGATGCAGATTGGGATGCAGTGAAAAAAATAAAAAATGGGGGTATGTCACAAAGACGGCCGGAGTGGGTGGCGTCAGACCAGAAGCAGGGAGTAAACAGACAGAGATGGTGGTTGTGATGAGCTGAGTGCAATGGCTGCACTCAGCGTTTAATAACAAATAAAAGGGTTGAAAACAGCACAAAACACTGGACACGGCACTACACGCCAAAATAAATAGACATACAAAACGGACTAAACACTAAACAAACGGTGCACGGAGAGACAAACAAACACGGTGAGTACAAACACTTCTAGATATTATTTTTACTTTACTACTTTACGTTCTCCTTCTCTCTCACCCGTTCTCCACTCTCGAACACCCAACCCTGAGTGCAAGAAATGTGCGTCTATATATACTATTGTGCTGGGATTCAATTACTAATTAATTATTCACTTGAATCCCAGCACGTGAATTAATTCTGTGCAACCCCATGCTCACATATTACATTTAACCAGCACGTGAAGTGATTTGTGCTCTCCTCGTGCCTAAATACAAATCTACACTTTTTAAATACACGTGAAACACAGACCCGTTTATATCCCGTGTACCAATCTATACACCAACATTTACACACGCAACATACAACACATAAATGCACACAGGGGCGGGGCGCATTGCCACATATACCCCCCCTTGTGCGCAGCACACATGGCCTCAACGGCCACCTCCCCCCTTAAAAATCCAGCAGTCCAGGACAAAGTCTCGGGCTGGGAAGGGAGGCTTCAGTGGGCCCATGGCTGGCCATGCTGTCAGCACCCCTGCCGGTAGTGGCACGGCTGACAGCCTGTTGGTCCCGTCCTGCAGCGAAAAAGCTGCGGGGGAAAGTGGTCTCCAGACCTCGTCCCCCTTCTTCGTGGCCGGCAGCTCCCCTTTCTGGGGCTCCGGCCACCGTACTCCCTGTGGAGGTACGGGCAGCAGAGGCAGCTCCTGCTCCTCTGCTCCTGGCGGTGGTGGAGGCAGAGGCAGCTCCAGCTCCTCTGCTCCTGGCGGTGGTGGAGGCAGAGGCAGCTCCAGCTCCTCTGCTCCTGGCGGTGGTGGAACCAGCAGGTATTCACCCTCTGCTGGTGGAGGTGGAACCAGCAGGTATTCACCCTCTGCTGGTGGAGGTGGCGGAGGTAGAGGCGATGGGGCTGATGCTGGCCACTCAGAGGGAGGCTGTGGCGGTGCTGGCTCCCTCTGCTGTGGCGGCTGGGCATGTGCGCGCCGTGCTGCCTTCGACAGCATATCTAGAGGCTGCTGGGGGACACCAGCATCCTGCCCTTCTCCCCCCCAAAAATTTTCAGGGGGTTGAGCCTGTAACTCCTCCCCTTCTGGCTCTTGGGACGGCACCAGCAGGTATTCACCCTCTGCTGGTGGAGGTGGGACCAGCAGGCATTCTCCCTCTGCTGGCAGCTTGGGTCCTACGGCTGTGGAAGCCCCGACTTCCCTCTTTTTGGGCTGTGGACGCACCGACTCCTCCCTTTTGGGCTGTGGACGCACCGACTCCTCCCTTTTGGGCTGTGGACGCACCGACTCCTCCCTTTTGGGCTGTGGACGCACCGACTCCTCCCTTTTGGGCTGTGGACGTTCGGGCTCCTCCCACTCAGGCGTAGGACGTTCGGGCTCCTCCCACTCAGGCGTAGGACGTTCGGGCTCCTCCCACTCAGGCGTAGGACGTTCGGGCTCCTCCCACTCAGGCGTAGGACGTTCGGGCTCCTCCCACTCAGGCGTAGGACGTTCGGGCTCCTCCCACTCAGGCGTAGGACGTTCGGGCTCCTCCCACTCAGGCGTAGGACGTTCGGGCTCCTCCCACTCAGGCGTAGGACGTTCGGGCTCCTCCCACTCAGGCGTAGGACGTTCGGGCTCCTCCCACTCAGGCGTAGGACGTTCGGGCTCCTCCCGCTTGGGCTGTGGACGCTCAGGCTCCTCCCATTTGGGCTGTGGACGCTCAGGCTCCTCCCGCTCGGGCTGTGGACGCTCAGGCTCCTCCCGCTCGGGCTGTGGACGCTCAGGCTCCTCCCGCTTGGGCTGTGGATGCTCAGGCTCCTCCCGCTTGGGCTGTGGACGCTCAGGCTCCTCCCCATAACTGCGGAAGGGACAGTGGGCGAACAGGTGATCCTGGTCGCAGAGGAGGCACCCCGGCGATGGCTTGTTACATCGCCGTGGATGCCTGGCCCTTAGGCGGCACTCCTCCTCCCTGTCCTTCACCTCTTTATCTGTCTCTGCCTCCCGCTTGGGCTGTGGAGGCAAAACCAGCAGGCATTCACCCTCTGCTGGTGGAGATGGGGACAGCAGGTACTCCTCTGCTGGTGGTCCTGTTACCTGGGCTGCTGTTCCGTTTATCGTTGCCTCCAGGTAGCTGAGGAGAAACTCCACACCTTCCTCCAAGGTGTTTGGGGTGTGTTCCTGCTGATAGGCCTCCCATCTCTCACTGTCCATCATCCACAGGGCCCGAACGACTATGGGCAGAGCCTGGGCCTCCAGCCCAGCATTCTCCAGGAACCAGTCCCGCCATTTTGTGGCGTCTTCTGCCATTATATATATATATATATATATTTTTTTTTTTTTTTAAACAAAACCCCTCCTGGTCTGACGCTTGGAGGCGCGGCTATCCCACGATGACACCACGTGTCACAAAGACGGCCAGAGTGGGTGGCGTCAGACCAGAAGCAGGGAGTAAACAGACAGAGACGGTGGTTGTGATGAGCTGAGTGCAATGGCTGCACTCAGCGTTTAATAACAAATAAAAGGGTTGAAAACAGCACAAAACACTGGACACGGCACTACACGCCAAAATAAATAGACATACAAAACGGACTAAACACTAAACAAACGGTGCACGGAAAGACAAACAAACACGGTGAGTACAAACACTTCTAGATATTATTTTTACTTTACTACTTTACGTTCTCCTTCTCTCTCACCCGTTCTCCACTCTCGAACACCCAACCCTGAGTGCAAGAAATGTGCGTCTATATATACTATTGTGCTGGGATTCAATTACTAATTAATTATTCACTTGAATCCCAGCACGTGAATTAATTCTGTGCAACCCCATGCTCACATATTACATTTAACCAGCACGTGAAGTGATTTGTGCTCTCCTCGTGCCTAAATACAAATCTACACTTTTTAAATACACGTGAAACACAGACCCGTTTATATCCCGTGTACCAATCTATACACCAACATTTACACACGCAACATACAACACATAAATGCACACAGGGGCGGGGCTCATTGCCACAGGGTAGTATAATCATTTTTACTGAATTTATACGTCCAATGAGGGAGAGAGGCAGAGCAGACCACTGTGTCAAGTCTTGTTTTGAGCGCTCCACTAAAGGGAAAAAGTTGGATTTGAAGAGATTAGTATACGACCGCGTGACTGAGACGCCTAAGTATGTGAAGCCGTCCGTAGCAACCTTAAACTGGAAGTTAGAGAGGATATTGTTGGGCAGCAGAATTAACAGGAAATAATTAACTTTTATTGAGGTTTAGTTTATAGCTAGAAAAATTGCCAAATTCATTGAGGATTGAAAGAACCTGAGGGATGGATGAGTTGGGGTCAGATATGTAAAGAAGGTGGTCATCTGCATACAGAGAAATCTTCTGTTCCCGGCCTTCCCGAACCACACCCTGGACTGTCTGGTCATTGCGTAAGCAAATTGCGAGTGGTTCAATAATGATAGCAAATAAAAGCAGCCCTGCCGAGTGCCACGATGTGAGGGAAGTAAGTAGAACTGGAGGTGTTTGTACGAACTGAAGCTAATGGAGATGTATGTAGCAGTTTGATCCAGGCAATGAAGTTGGGGCCAAATCCAAACATCTGAAGAGTAGTAAACAGATAGTCCCGTTCAACATGGTCAAATGCTTTCTCATCGTCGAGAGAAATAACCACCTCTGGAGTGGGAGAGGTTGACTGTGTATAAATGATATTGAAAAGGTTTCTGTGGTTAGAAAGGGAATGTCTATCCTGTATAAAATCATGTATAAAATGGAAATTAAAGAGGAGCTACAGCTTCAAGGTGATGTCTAATACCATGGCAAGGATTTTTACATCCACATTTAGGAAGGAAATTGGGCGATAAGCTCCACATTCCAAAGGATCCTTATTCTTTTTTTTTAAATCAAAGATATTGATGCCTGACAAAGTGTTGGAGGAAGAGAGCGAGATGTTAATGATTCAGAGAACATTGAGCTTAGTATAGGGGAGAGTTAAGCATAAAATGTCTTGTAGAATTTGATGGGAAACCCATCCAGCCCAGGAGACTTGCCACTTTGTAACAAGCTGATTGCTCTGGATATCTCATCTAGAGAGAAGGGTTCTTCCAGGTGTGCCTTCGATTCAGAATCGATTGTTGGGGTATCAAATTTATCAAAGAAATTATCTGCAAGTGAGGGTTTAGCTAAAGATTCTGATCTATAGAAGTTTGCATAAAAAATGTTGAACTCTTCATTAATTTCAAAATGGTCTGAAGTTACCTCACCTGACTGAGTATGTATTTGAGGAATCAGATGAGAGGCAGAGGACTGGCAAAGCTGGTAAGCTAGGATCTTATGGGCTCTGTCACCATATTCATACTTTGTCGTGATTTTAATAACAGTTCTGTCTTTTTTTTAATTTTTTTTATAAATTTAGTCGTTGCCAATTATTTTTTTATTATTTTCTCCCAATTTGGAATGGCCAATTATTATTTTGAAGCTCAGTTCGCCGCTACCACCCCTACCACCCCTGCGCTGACTCGGAAGGGCGAAGACGAACACACGCTGTCCTCTGAAGCGTGTGCCGTCAGCCGACTGTTTTTTTTCACACTGTGGACTCACCATGCAGCCACCCAAGAGCTACAGCGTTGGAGGACAACGCAGCTCTCAGGCAGCTTAGAGGCAAGCCCGCAGGCGCCTGGACAGACTACAGGGGTCGCTGGTGCGCACTGAGCCAAGGACACCCTGGCCGACCTAAACCCTCCCCCGCCCCCGGGCGATGCTTGGCCAATTGTGCACCGCCCCCTGGGAGCTCCCGTCCACGGTCGGCTGTGGAATAGCCTGGACTCGAACTCGCGACGTCCAGACTATAAAGCACATCCTGCACTCCACGTGGAGCACCTTTACCGGATGTGCCACTAGCCCTAGTTGTTCTGTCTTAAGGATAAAGGTCAAATTCAGTCTGTAACGTCACACTCCTTGTATAAATCGGGTGGGAGAAACAGCATATCTTTGATCCAATTGCAAAATGAGGTCTCACAGTTTAGACAGCCTCTCAGTGCGACTCTTATTAATTTGGGCTGTATAAGAGATTATCTGCCCTCACAGATAGGCTTTCAATGTATCCAATAGAGCAGTGTTTCCCAAACCTTTTGATTGACGACCCAAATGAACACAGAAATAATGAACCCACAATCAAAAATTATTTACTATTCGGTATTTTAACTTAAGTACTTCTTAAACAATCAAAAAGTGACATTTCATTTATTTGTAACTACACTATATAAGCATTCAGGCTTTGGTAGTTTCACAGGTTGCTAAAATGTTTGCTTTTATCTAATTCTTAGTATAAAATGGAATTAAACTAACAGATTGTAACATTTTGGGTTCTTGGGATAGAAATCAGATGGAGGCTGAATTGAATGGAAAGGATTAAGTCATTTATTTCTTTACAACAGTGGTAATGAAAATAAAAAAACATTAAGTGGGAGAAGGGGGAAGGGGGAACTGGGAGTCGAAAAAATGAAAATAAAATGATTATTTCTTTCAATTATTTCTCTCTTTCCCACTCTCCCTCTCCATCCACGCACTCTCTTCACGCTCCCTGTTATTTTCACGCACACCCTTATATCCCCTCGGCCCCACCCCTTATGCTAGACCCCTGCTCCCCACGTCTTTCGCGGCACTCCTGCAGCCCATACCCCTACACACACAGCATGCACCTTGCAGCCCTGCACACACACAGCACGCACCTTGCAGCCCTGCACACACACAGCACGCACCTTGCAGCCCTGCACACACACACAGCACACACCTTGCAGCCCTGCACACACACACAGCACGCACCTTGCAGCCCTGAACACACACAAAGCATGCACCTTGCAGCCCTGCAGACACACACAGCAAGACCTTGCAGCCCTGCACACACACACAGCAGGCACCTTGCAGCCCTGCACACACACACAGCACGCACCTTGCAGCCCTGCACACACACAGTTACAGAATTTACAACTACAGTCAAACCCATTTACAATGAACCTGGGATATAACGTACACACTGATATAAAAAAACCAGTACCATTGAACCGAATAAAATTGTATTAAGTCCTGTTTAAATTCTCCTTTTAGTATGTACTCTGATAGTGCATACTTTCTGTTATTACGCACGCACTGCAATGGCACACATTGGTCTGTATATTTTTTTTAAAAGCATTAAAATTCTAACTGATCGGGTATATAAGCACAGCCAGGTGTCTATCAACAATAATAGTAACCATAGCAAAAAATTAAAAAAATAAAAATACAAACTTAAAAATTTTAGTCAAGCAATGCAAATAGAAAAGACAAGACCAATGTATATTACTTTGAGGCAAGTTCTTCTCCCAGCATGTCGAATAGTAAAATTAAATTTACTGGAGTAAAATAAGAAAATATGTCAGTGTTCAGTATAAAACATTGCATTATAACTGTAACATCAGAAAACTTAGCCTTTTCTCAAGTCGGAATTAAAGAGCAAAAAGAAAAGCAATTGTTGACCAGTAAAGCAAACTTATCTGCCTCAGTCATCGTTGGATGGCCTGGGATTTTGCTGAGGAGTGGCAATACGGTCTCTGAAGAAAGCGGCTGCATCTTCCGGGGTCTTGAAGCTCTGCCAGACACTGTTAAAAGTGATCTGAAGCCTGACAGGGTGTAACAGACCCGCCTCCCGTAGCTGTGCCTTTACATTGCCATAAGCAGCCCGACGTCTTGATACTTTCACACTGAAGTCAGGGAATATGTAGACTCGTTTCCCCTGGAAAGTAAGAGGCTCCTTCTCTCTGGCAAGACGTAGTATCTGCTCCTCGGTTTGGTAGTGATGAAGCCTGACGATCATGGGCCACAGTCTTTCTCCGGGTCAAGGTTTAGGAGCGGTGCACTCTGTCAATCACGAGGGGCGAGTCTGACTTTTCTTTCCCAAGAACTTCGAGAAAGAACTCTGAGATAAAGACTGTGGGTTTCGGTGCCTCAGCCCCTTCTGCAATTCCAGTTATACAGAGGTTCTGTCTCAGACTTCTGCATTCTAAGTCATCAACTTTGTGTTTCAGTGTATTGTTTTCAGAAGATAAATTTGTGCATAGAGATTCTAGCGCCAAGACCCTGGCATCTATATCCTTTACAGACATTTCCACCTCCCGAAGATGATTGTTGTATGTCTCAAGTGTAGCTTGCAGAGTGCAGATTGATGATTGAGTTTCGGTTCTGAATGACTCGATAGTGGAGTGAAATCTTCGTGATTGCTGATATGAAAGAGGCCATGCTCTGGCCTTTGCCATTTTCTGCAGCTGACAGGGTTGATTCGAGTGAAGAGTCTGTCTGTTGCAGTCGTTTACTTTTTGGCTTGGACATAGCGATATACTTTCGGAAACAAGTATAAAGCAAATTTTACGTTTACAAAGAAATAAAAATGGCAGTTTAGGTGAGTTAAATGAGTAGATGTGCAGGAGCTCCTCAAAGCATGACTACTCGGCTGGCATGCTCAACAGCGCCCTCCAGGCACAGATTTTTTAACAGTCAGTCCCATATTTTTGTAACAACTGCAAGACATCCTAGCAAATTTTGTGATGTTTCTGACATTTTGTTACTTCAATAGGAATTAACAGGTTCTTGCTCTGAGAAGATACCACAGACATGAGGGGTTTGATGTATTGACAGTGACAGGGGTTACTACAATGTGCCTACAATGTAAGCCTCTTAGTTACACTACCAGATGACTTGAAATAACATGATATACAAGCAATAATAGCTTCAGTAATTGGAGCAAATACCAACAATTATTCATGCTGTACTTCAGAATAAATGCTTTGATTGCCAGTGTATTCATTAACATATTTCTTCATCTTTAAATGAATCCTATTTTAAATGTCCTTTCCTGTCTCCTGATCTTTAGAATGGAGTGTGCTGTACGTTGTCGTTGCTACTTTTGTTGTACTTGTACTCATAATAGCAATTGGCTGGGTCTACATCTGCTGCTGCAAAAGGTACCTTTCTTACACTTCATCACACACATATCAATTTTTAGCATTGTAAGAAAATGTATGTTATGAGTTTTGTTTTATGGCAAAAATGTGATCAATACAGATTTACATGTTTAATGTGTATTTAGACATTTCAAAGCATAAAAACTATTAATTGAAATAAAAACTGATCATTCCCAAATCGTAATGTTTATTTTTAGTGTAAAACATGAACCTTTTTTTCCCACTTCTTGTGGTGTTGTCTACTGAAGACTTAGTCACTGGAGATTAGGGTTATTATTGAAGTATTACAGTAACTGTTACAAAGGCACATCATGAGGCAATGGCATGCAAATGAGCTGAACTGTGTAAAACTCTGTGGCAATGTGCCCCGCCCCTGTGTGCATGTGTGTGTTATGTGTTGTATGCACGTGCAGTGATGTGCAATCCCGTGCCTAAATACAAATATACAATTTAAATCACACGTGAAACACAGACATTCCGTGTTGATATTCCGTGTACCAATGTCTATACACCAACATTAACACACGCAACATACAACACATAACACACACATGCACACAGGGGCGGGGCACATTGCCACAAGCTCTTATACAGTCTAGAACATTTAGTTGTTAGATGTAAAATGGTAAAGCAAAAATATATGAGTTTGAAAGGATTGTGCTGTCTCTATTGTGAGCTGCACCAAGCAGTTTATGCCATTTCATATCAGCCAGTAAGCTAGGAGCTATGGTGGTAATCCTACTATCAGGTGCCTCCACCTGTCAACTGTTATAGTTAGGCGATGAATGCTTTTTACTACAGCAATAAGAAGTGCCCAAGTGACTTTATAATGTATATACTGTTTTTTTTTTCTTATTATTTAATGTTTTGGTGGGGTTGTATTTCAAGGAAGAGGCGAACGAAAGTAAAGAAGAAAAACAAATACACAATTCTTGACAACATCGATGAACAGGAAAGAATGGAGCCGAGGCCTAAATATGGCAAGTTAAACCATTTTGTTTTTTGTTCTGGTTTTGACTGTTGGTGATTTTATTGGCCAGTAATTTTCAGATATAATAAACAGACTGCCCTGCCTCTCATACAAGAGTGTTTGTACTTTCTCAGATACTGTTACAAAACCTAAGATATAATGCATTTATACAACATTTTGACCATGGCAATACAATTGACTGCCCAGTCAGTGTGTTCACTGTTATGTTATATTGTGGGCCCAATTCACAAACCTTTAACTTATGAATGCACAAATCCAGTCCTCGAGGTTTAATAGGTATCATTCAATAAATAACTGACTAAGGCCTGGAAGGAGGTTAAATTGGATCAACAGAGTAATTTAGTACTGGTAGAAAAATGACCAGGAAGGGTTCTGGACCTCGAGGACTAGAATTGCGCACCAGCGAATAAAATAAAAAAATAAAAAAATCATTATACACCCCTAATCTAAATGGCAACCAATTGATGTTCTGATTGTGCTGTTATGCTGTCGTCAGGTATAAAGCACAGAAGCACAGATCACAACTCTAGCCTGATGATGTCGGAGTCTGAGTTTGAAAGTGAGCAGGACACCATCTTCACCCGGGAGAAGACCAGCAAGGGAAACCCCAAGAACCGTGTGAATAGCCCTGTCAAAAATGGAGATGCCTTCAGTTACCGTCCCAAAGATAGATAGATAGATGTACCACCATGTTACAAAGATGCAGTTCTGAATGAGGGGAAATGTATTTTAGATGTCATTTTGGTTTTTTTCCCAGCAATTTGGTTAATGAGTCACTGGATTAGTTCTAAAAGGGTTTTCGATATCAGAAAAAAAGGTTTGTATGTCTTGATTGAAATGGCTCCCCTAATTAGCAAACTGCCAAGCCAATCATTTAAATGAACAGACCACTTTTATTACACAGCACATAAACGGGAATGTAGATACAATTCTTATTATTTTGTCAACCATGGACACCTCGCTTACCATATTTTAAAGATCTGCTAATTGAGATGTTTATTATCAAGTGGTGGATCTCATGATTGTAAAGTGGTACCACTCAGGCAAGCAAAGGCAGAATGTTCTGTAAACAAGGCACCGCAGCAACTTCGACAATGACTTCCCTTAGAGTAGCCTGAGTTGTAACTCATCAGTAGATGTGGTTTATAGTTTTAAGTTTCTGTAAACATTTGAACAGTCATCTGCATTTTTATAGCATATGAATCCATACTTAGAAAATGTTATTTGAAGAGGGCTTGGTTGTAGAAGCATTCTCTTGACAAGCATGAACAGGAATGGACCTGTCCTATCAATGTACTTCATATTACTCTATAGCAGCTAAAAATGAAATTGCCTTATCATTAGAATCATTCATAATTCTTTAACTCCATGATTTGGCAGTTGATGCATTGGCATAGGTTATTGAAATGCTGCATTTTTGTGACAAACTAAATAAGTCTTTGGAGCACTGCACACTTGTAAGCCATGACTTGTTATATTTCTCTGCAGAAAACTTTTGTCTTGTTTTCCTGTGAAACTCCTGCATCAGTAAAATACCTGTTGGTGATGTATGCATTGTACATTTATTATATTACAGTAGACTCTCGCTAATCTAAACCACTTGGGACTGGACACTTGTTCAGAGTACTAATTATAATCTGTACCAGTTTAAAAATGCATTTTCTAGTTTGTTTTTAGAATTTCCCAATTTATATTTGATCAAAAATCAGCAATAGACCTTTGGGGGAGTATGTAAGTGTTATTTGTAACTTTAACATGCTCTTAGCTATTTAACCTTGAAATGCTGACATACAGTATACTGTGCATGTGTGTGTTGGGTTGATGTTTGCAGTAATATTTTAATTGATCAGCATGCATTTCAATTTGAGGTCTGGGTTAGCAAGAGTTTATTCTACTATTTAAATAGATGGTCTATTTAATTACTTGGTAAAATAAATACCTAATCCATCATGATACTAGATGGGGAGGGGTTTAGGTAGCTGGGTTATGTATGCAATGGTATCACTCTTATACAGCTATTTAAAATTGTTTCATGCTTCTAGTTGGAATTAAAATCCATGTCTTCATTGAACAGTCTTCATTTAATTGTGTGTTAGAAAGTTTGAAATTATAAGAAGACTATGCTGTATGAGAATGTTTATGAAATTAACAACAACAAAAAAAAACATTAAATAAATTCCATACCCAAGTCCATGACTCCTTTAGTAAACTTTACACTTTCAACCACTTACAGTATTCATCCTGTATCCCAATATCAATGTTAGTGGATTTGGTACAGCCTTAAGCTAAATGCACAGGAAACTCCCATACTGTGCATCTGCTTTTATAGCAATTGCTTGGACCGGTAGGAAATGTACATGCTCAAATTTCATCCTTATTGAAAATTGTGAACCTAAGATCAGACGTAAACCATTTGCAACACAAAAACAATGAGAAAATCAGTTGGAAGGTAAACACTGAGATCGGATAAAAACAGTATTAAATAAGACGTTTGTTTCTACTTTACCAGTCTCCAACACGCATGCAAAAGTGCCATAACACAAAAGCGTTAAGATGCAGAAGGTGACTGACAAAGGTTTCCATTTACAGTGCTAACACAATTATTTGGATATTCTTTCTGTTAGCATTAGTTCCTAATTAGCAATACATGTTGGAGTTCAGTTATTAAAAGAGGACTAGTCATGTGCTGCCCATGTCTTATTTTGACTCTACTGCAAAGTTACCTCTCAAAAGCCAGTGTTCCCTTGTTTTTAGGGGCCCTTTATACAGTGGAATCCAATTTGCCCCATTCCACTTGCATTCTGTAATGGTGAAATACAGTATATGGCTCAGGGAATGTTCTCATAGTTATATCTCTGCAGCCAATGAATGTCAGGTCTTTCAATGAAGACTGTACTCTCCTCTTAAAACTAATATTTATTTTTGTTTCACGTAAAATCTCTTTACAACATAAAAACAGCAAACACTATGATAGTCAAGAATAACATCATTATTGCCACAAAATCTCTGTAGGGCATCTTTTCAAAACAACAACTAATTTAATTTGGCAACACTGCAGTTCAGATGTAGCACATGCTGTAGACAACACTCTTAACCTTTTTTTTATCCTTCATACATACATGTCAGTTATGGTGTTTTATTCTGAAATAGCAATACTATTGATGAGAAGATCGGGGGGGGTGAGGGGGGGGGGGGTTATGGTTTAAATTTATTCAGAAGAATTCTGGAAGTTTCATTTAACATTTACTTTAATTTTGACATAATTCAAGTCATCATTAAAAGGTACCTAGTGAAGATTCACAAAAAGATTTTACCCTTATTTGTCATATTCTGTAACACATTCTTTGTCCACTATGATCTTAGTTTTAAAATAAAGAACTATCAAAAATACAATAAACAAAGTTGTCAGCAGAATTTAAATACAACAAAGGCTGTGCTTATTCCTGATTTAGTTTGGTCAATACTGGCAACTTTCATAAAATCCTACATGTTTAATCCTTCTGCTATTTACTAGCAATTGAAACTAAGATTATTGGTTGAGATACAGTAAATGTGTTTGTTTAACCCTTCCACTATGGTGACACTAGAAATCGTTCATATATGAACGATGATATAATGGTAATGTTTAGACACCCATTTTAAGGCTTTTTAAACAACCATTGGTTGCTTACCTAATGACTGACATCTCCAAAGGCTTCAATAACCATACTTTCAAAACTAAATTAAAGTTAGATTGACAGAAAGCTAGACAAGTGAGTTTTTATTTTTTAAAACTTTATTTTTTGTGCATCCAGAAATCATACTAAATCGTCCAAAATGTTCATAAACCCAAAAAGAAATTAACAAAATATTAACTAATGAAATATTCGTAGGATAAACTTCAGGGATGACTCTCCAATCAAAATGCATTTCACTAAAGCCCCAAGCCAATAGTGGTACCTTTTATTATGAGGTGCAGCATTTCAGTATGTTAGGTTTAGGTTTAGATAACCGTATACCATGATTTTAAAGCGCAGCATTACCGGAGAGCATACTCAATTGCTTTTACATAATCAAGAATGCTTACCAACCCAAAGATGCTGATGCGTTGACAGATCTATCTGATGGTGAACTTATTCACTTACACACCCGTCAAACAATGTGGTGTAAAATCAAAACCAAACACGGTATTTATAAAATTATTTCTGAACCTAGTTCTTGAGGGTTGTGGCTACCACTGGTAATTCTACAGTTTTAAGGTGGAAGATTGCTAAATTACACTTATGAGGACATTTCTGAAGAAAAATGAATGAGTACATTTTAAAACTTATTTTTTTAGATTCAAACTAGGTAATTGTAGGGTATATTTCATCATAGAGTGAAAACGTTACTCTCTTAATAATCTTCAGACTCAGCTGTTACACAGTCGGTGGATTTGCCCCAGTACACAGGCTGAGTAAAGTTATGCCAGTCAGAATTTTCACTGAGTGATTTATACACAACTTTGTTTTACTTTTCCTCCCTTTGCCTGATTGACCAGGAAATATGAAGCATGCAAAGCCGGGACTGCAGTTAATCTCTTTTTACACACTTCTCTAAATCAACAAAAGTCACTTTCATGCATAGGGTACAGGTGACTAGCCTTTCCACCAGTGGCCAGGCTAAATTGGGAATTCATTATTAGGCGTGTAACAATGAACTAGTGCCATGATACGTATTGCAATAAGCAGGTAATGTATGATATGCAATTGTATGGTGCATAATAAGATCAAAATGTAATGATGGACTATTTAGTAAAAAAGACAAATTAAATGAGATCGGGAGAGTATGTATTCATACACTTCTTTTTTCATTCAGAAACCACCTGGTGAACTACAATGAGCTATGTTGTGAATTTGGTCTTGTATTACAATACAAATGAATCTGCCTCTATTACAATACAATGCATCATGTAAAGATAGTATCAAGATTCACTGTGATGAATCGTTAAACCCCTATCAATTAACCAATTTAAACTCAATGTTTTTTTTGGTTTTTGTATTGTTTCCACTGTGAACAGGCCCTCAACTGTTAAATCTGACAGCAAAATCAGGAGCTTTTACACACATAACCGTTTTGTTCAAAACGGTACAGTACCTAAAAACACCCTACGGTACACAAGTGTTAAATGTATTGTTAAACTTACCTGCCAAACCTACTGAGGCAGAATTAGCTATTGCAAGTGCTTCTTCCTCTGTGTTAAATCTGTAGATGTAAAACACATAAAGTAAAACATGTTTTGGAGTGTTAACTATGAAAACACTGCACATTGGCATTGCTTCACATGGCTGTAAAACTGGTTAGGAAAAATTATGTTTTTAACTGAGATGCAGAAAAAGAGTGGAGCCCCATGTGAATCCTAATTCTGTTATTTGAAGGCCAAAACAATAGGTGTGTAAGTGGTTTCACAGATGGATAATACTATTTTTTTAAATAGGGTATCACTACTCGGGGCGAGTCGATGTACCGATTTTGTGGTTTACCGCGGTTTAAGCACATTATGGAATTGACACTGTTTCTGTTATGCTGCACCGCAAATATCATAATTATGGTATATGACGGTTAATACTATGTATACAGAGGTTAATACTATGTTTGTGTTCCTATGAACAAAGTGAAGGAAAAGGTTGTTTTAAATTTGAACAACTTTATTCAACATCCTGTGCAAAACAAGTCTCAAGTACTACTCAGTTTTCTCACCTAGCTTCACCAATAAAAACCCAAATAGTTTTACAGGTGGATTATCGCAGCTAAAACATAAACATAATAAAACTTGACAAGCACATCAAGAAAAAAATGGAAAAAGCAGAATAAAAGTTAGGTAAAGATACACAGGTTTAGCAGCATAACTTTTATTAAGGCTATTTTCACTATCAGTGCCGCCTCATTATGATTTTATTATAATGCTGCCTGATAAAAGCTACAGTAACACAATGTTTAGTGACTTATTTGTAGCTTTACTTATTTCAATTAGTGTGAACCAATTGCTGTGTTCTGATCATTGTTTTGGAGGAAACTGTCAGCGACACAGAATAAGCTTTTCAGTTATGTGAAGAAATCTTTTTTTGTACAAACTTTAGATGTGGAATATTGACTTGTTAGAACATTGGAAGCTTACTTGTGCAGTGCCATGTGATGTGTAGACATTATTTGTTTATTTATTTGTTTATTTAGCAGACGCCTTTATCCAAAGTGACTTACAGACACCAGGGTGTGTGAACTATGCATCAGCTACAGAGTCACTTACAATTACGTCTCACACGAAAGACGGAGCACAAGGAGGTTAAGTGACTTGCTCAGGATCACACAATGAGTCAGTGGCTGAGGTGGGATTTGAACCGGGGACCTCCTGGTTACAAGCCCTTTTCTTTAACCACTGGACCACACAGCCTCCTTAAATCCAGATCTCTTTTTCCTGTGCCAAAAATAAATAACTCTCCTCTTAAATAACAGCCTGTATTGGTAAATGTTTGTGTTTTAAGCAATATTTCCTGATGTTTTTAAGAGGTATTGTATTTTCATCCCCAATAAAGTTTTTATATTTTCAGAACCAATAGCGAGTGTGCAACTCCAGTTACCAGGCATGGCAACAGATAATATTGTCAAATAGGACTGTCATTTCTCACTTGAGAACTGGCACCAGGGGTCCAAACATCTCCTCCTGAGTGCACAGCATGTCTGTAGTAATGTTGGAGAGGAGAGTTGGCTTCATAAAAGACCCTTTGAGATGCTTCCCTCCTTGAACCACTTTGGCAACGTGAGACACAGCATCTGCTATCTGCTTCTCCACCTAATACAGAAGTGAAACTGTATTGAACAGCACTGAACATCAGCACTTAACAAGACCTCCTGCCCAAGAACTGCAGCATAGTGTGTGAATGTGTGTCAATTATATCACAGGACAAAAGCAAATGCTCAAAACTGCCGGTACAGCGTTATTCAGATCACTGTGTTGCAGGAATGAGAGACAGTATGTTGAACATGTGTAACACCTCGTGATTGCTACAGTTCACACTGATTCACCCAACGCTATTGTACTCTGTTTAAAGGCAGGCTCATTTTAATATTCTATTGTTGCTATTTTGGATTAACATTTAGATTGACTCTCATTCAAGTTGTTCAAGTTATTCTATTAATTAAAATGTGCAGCGAGTTACTACATAGCAGGCCATATTTTCCACTGTGGGCAGATTTCTATGAGGGGACATACATAGCAATGTGTTCATTGTTCATTTACATGGTTTCAGCTATAAGTATTGGATTTAGATCATTACATATAATTTAGAGTAATTGTAGCTAACAAAATAATTAATAAATCTTAGCTGCATGGGTCTCAAATGTGCAGTTTTGAAAGAAACATAAGTTAGATCTTTAAAAGTTATATTTATGTCTTCAGCATACCCTTATTTTTTTTTTCTTTTACAAGCTACTATTTACCTGACCAGAGTTTCTGAACTTGGAGCCCATTGCCCAAATGACAGCCTGGTCCACATCAGCACTATCAAACACAATGAATGGTGCAGCTCCATCGAGACCCTCTTCACTGTGCCAGCAGCATGTCTCAGCAGAACCTACAAAACATAGCAGAGCAGGCTGGCTCTTTCAGATGGTGAGGATGTGAGAGTCATGCAGTGAAAAACCTGTAGTGAGGCAGTATTGTGTATGTGGTGGGGTGATGGTTCCCATGCATGTCCAAGGGGGAAGCCTCTGCTGATCTGCCCACTCCTCCACCATTAAATAGGAGGTCTGCTCCCAATTTCTGAAAAAGCGCACAGTAAATATATCCTGCCCAGTGAATATGCACAAGTATATTAAGGCAGAGTTCACACAAGCTCGTTAGGGGGGTTAGTTTTGCACTCAATACGGTTCCGTTTGCTTGGAGTGTGGTGTAAACAACAAAGATCACTTGGCAAACGAACCGAGTTCAGTTTGCTTGCTAAACTTCAATGTCAACAACGGGTGAACACGTTCGTTTTCACACTGGAAACAAACCGTACACATTGACCATTGTAGTTGGTTGGTAGTGTTGAGTGTCTTGTATCTGTTATTCTGAAAAAAATTTAATTATAAAGCTCTGTCAAAAATAGTCAAGGGGAACAATAGACAGTGAAAGAAATGGGGACATTTAGAAAGCTCACTTGCAAATTGCAATGTGAAAACAAATGAACTCAGTCCTAAAAAAAACCCAGAAACCCAAAAAAGAACTCTTTTCACACCCAAACAAGCTTGGTACATTTTCTTCTAGGTAAGTGTGACCAGAAACAAATTGATTCATTATTTTAAACATAAGGAACTGAACTGAGTGTGTTTGTAACAAACCCAATGAGAACACGACCTGTGAAACTATTCCTTGTGTATAAGTCAATGGGGATGATTAGGAGGATTGGTGGTCCAGTGGTTAAAGGAGCTTGTTACCAAGAGGTTACCAGATCAAATCCCAGCTCAGCCACTGACTCACTGTGTGTGACCCTGAGCAAGTCACTTAACCTCCTTGTGCTCCGTCCTTCCGATGAGACGTATAACCGAGGTCCTATTGGAAGTGACTCAGCGCAGCAGAAGTTGTTGATGCATAGTTCACCCCCTAGTTTCTGTAAGTCGTTTGGATAAAAGTGTCTGCTAAATGACTAATTCATAATTATTAATAATAATAGGAAGAATTTGTTTATTGACCCCCAATTTACAAATTACAGATTGGACATAAAGCAGGGCTGGGACACTCAGAGCAGTAGGCTGCAGGAACAGTTTGTGGAGTGAGCAGTTTCAGAGCTGACAAGTGATACTAAAGGTGGTCTTTTAAAATTGCTGTGTGTTAAAAGTAGGAAAGCAGCTCTACAGGTTTAAAGCTTGTCAGAATATGTTTTGTATAAGGGCAGGCTGGATTTCCCCTTTACAAAGGCTGAAACGTTAGGTTATTATCATAACCCTGGTTCCCTGAAATAGAAATGTAACCATTACCTAATGGGTGTTTATCTCCTGAAGATCAGTAACCATTACCTAATGGGTGTTTATCTCTTGAAGATCAGTAACCATTACCTAATGGGTGTTTATCTCAAGAAGCCGCGCTTAACACTCCTGTTCCAAAGCCAGGGTTTTGTGGATTGTGGCAAAGTGGTTAACTGTGTGCAGGTGAAGGTAATGCAGCAGTGATTAAGAAATAGACAGACAACGATAATCCAGGTGCAATGTTGTTTAATTTGTAATCCAATTGCCTGATGGTGTAACAACAGTAAATAATAAACAATGTTAACAGGCAAAAGAGCGACATGTATTGCTCTGTTTAAATCCATGGTTGGTTCCCAAACAATAAACAGTCCTATTCTTATTCACGCACACGTAACACAGATACAAACACAAACACAAGTCCAC
This sequence comes from Acipenser ruthenus, assembly GCF_902713425.1. Lineage (NCBI taxonomy): Eukaryota > Metazoa > Chordata > Actinopteri > Acipenseriformes > Acipenseridae > Acipenser > Acipenser ruthenus. The sequence continues at coordinate 50,159,255 of NC_081191.1, read as the reverse complement.
AGTGCGTGTTCATAGTAAAGATACAGTTCAGGTGATGTAAAGTTCAGTGGTGTTGATCTGGCTTTAGAGCTGGCCTTTGGCGACAGCTCCAGATCATATTTCAGCTGTCTAAATAATAACAAGCCTTCCGCCACCCCTACTATCAGGTGACATTTTATCAGCCCTACCAATAAGTACACTTTTAGTGTGGGGCATGCCGCCGTGTCTCCATGGATACAGGAGATGGCCATCTGACCTCGTGGCCGCCACGACACACCGCCCAAGAGAGCTGTTCTAATCAAGGTCTGCTCACACCCTGTGTCCACTAATGCGTGGGTTTTCACATTCCCTAAAACCACATCAACCGTACAAGGCCCCTCCCGACCATTTTCCCCTTGCTTACCTATGTCTGGTGCCTAATTGCACGCCGCCACATCACACTCCATTGCTGCGGGGCATGACGTGGCCTGGTGTCCCAGCTGGTGGCATCTAAAACAGGTAGGGGGGAAGGAGGGAGCAGAGGTTAAATATCTGTCCCATTGCTGGTATGGCAACAGGGCAGGGGCAGCAACTCTACCCCAGCTGGGGGTCACCCTTGGTCTTCATGAAGGGGAGGCAAGGATGTCCATTGGGGTCAGCGGTCTAGGAGGTCTTAGACCCGGTCACGGTGATTGTGGAGCGGAGAGAGAGGCGGTAGTACTCAGCTGCTCCGTTGTGCTGGAGCGGTGAGTAGGCCGATCTGGGCAGAAACCAGGGAGTCCTCAAAGTCCTCAGCGAGTTTCATTGCCTCCTCCAGGGTGTCGGGGTCCTGGCACCGTATCCACGCTTGTGTCTGGGCGCTGACCACATTGCGTGTGGGGCATGTATCCAGGGACCTCTTGTACTCCCGGAGCCATACACGGTGTGTTTCCCCCGTGATGTTCAAATGGCCCAGAATGGTTTGCTTTTCCAGATCGTACTGAGCGGCTTCGGTGTCTGTCATGGTCTGGTAGGCTGCCTGAGCCTCCACAATCAGGCAGCGTCCCAGCTGGCTTGCCCAGAACTCCTTGGGCCATGACGTGGTGGTAGCCAGCCACTTGAAAGGAACCAGGTAAGCCTCTGGGTCATCCACCACCGTCATCTTTTGCACCCTCGCTTTTGGGGCTGTGGGCGGTATCGCCAGCCCAACCATCTCGATCAGTGCCATGTACTACTCCTCTCTCCATCTTTCCTCAGCCTCCTGTCTGCTGTCCACCTGCTCCAGCAGCGCTGACAATGATGAGTAATCCATCCCTGTTCTGACACGTGTGGCAAAGTGGTTTAATGTAAATGTTGTTTAATGTGTAATCCAATGTCCTTCATGGGTGGCCGAAGCTGCCAAGCTCCTTTTAAAAATTGCTCGTCAGGAAATTAGCTCCTGGGGAGACTGAATCAATTTTAATATGGCAAGCCGAAATGGCTGCCAAGTAGACCTTTAACACGAACGGCAGTAATTTTGACGGTTTGAGGTTTTCAAATTGAAATTACTCTGCGTGTCTGAAAGTTATGTGGTTGTCCGTTTATGATTTCCTAAATACATTTATTAAATACCCTGATGGCGTTTGAAAGGCAGGATCATGAAAATAAGGAAGTTATAATCCCGCCCACCTAGAACCGCCAAAGAGGTTTTGACTGTCTTTTACAATACATGTTTTTATTTTGAATATAACCTACAATATTCTATTTTTTATTTTTATATACAAGCCTGTTGTCTCTCTACTGGACCTGGCACCCATCAATGCCTTTGTTTTGTACAAGGAATGCACTGGGGAAAATATCACTAAGAGAGATTTTCTCTTGAAGCTAGCCACAGCGCTTCAGCAGAAACATTACGATCAGAAGGCTGCAGCAGCTCAACCTGGATTCAGTGCTGCACCGAGTGACACATGCAAGAGAAAACATGTTACTTTTGTTTTAAATTACAAAATAATTTTGTTTTTACAGTTTTGTATACCTGTTTACACACTACTTTCTTTTAAAATGTTTATTTTATTATAGTTTTTCATTTTTTGAAGTAGTGCTTTATATCTGGTAAGTTAGAAAATAAACCCTTTTTTGTTTAATTGTTCATTTAAATACTGCGTTTCGACTGTGCAGATGTCTGATATGACATGCTTGAATAAAACTTTTGAGTTGTATCCGATAGTTTGTCTTTCATTTTAATATTGCTGTTGTTTAAAATGAACTGTCATAATGACTGCCAGTCGCAGTTCTAGGTAGGAGTATAACCGTGGTGGTTCTAGTGTTAATGTAGAGGGGGATTTCCCCCTGTAAAAATTGCAGTATAACTGCCTGGGACAGGTAGTGGGGTCAAAACCCTTAGGCAGGCACCACGTCTGAAACCCCACCCCCACTTGTACACATACTGGGAACATGTGGAGAACCAGAGGGGGCAGTGGGTCAATTCCTCTGGGTGAAGACTCCTTTCTGAAGCACTGGGGACTCAGGACCTAAGGCTGCCCTGGTGGTTAATATAAGCCACACGGTAGTGTTGTCCGTCCAGACAAGCACGGGTCTCCCTTGAACCTCCTGTAAAAAATTCTGCAAGGCTAGAAACACTTCCTGCAGCTCCAAAATATGTATATGGAGAACCCTACCATGGGGGGTTCCACACCCCTTACGCGGCACCTGCCATTCCACACCCCAGCTGAGACTGGACGCGTCCGTATTGATGACCTCCCTTCTTGTGACGCTGCTCAAAGCTACGCCTAAGCATAGGTGAGCAGACTATGTCCACCAGGAAAGTGCCTCCAGTCAGCAGGTGGCCTCCTTTCAATACGGGCTGAAAAACCCTACTGTTGAACCAGGCTTGGAGAGTGCGTGCATATGCAGAAGACCCAAAAGAAGGGTCTGGGAAGCTGCTGCTATCAAGCCCAGAAGCCTCTGGAACATCACTACTGTGAGCTTTCTGTTGAGCTAAAAAAGCTTCAGACAAGTGGCTATTCTCTGCACTGTTGTCCAACAGAGACGAGTGTCGAGTTCTATGTGAGCCTCTACCTGACTGGAGCACAAATGAGCCAGTCGTTCAGGTAATTGAGTACTCTGATGCCTCTGAGTCTCAATGGGGCCAGGATAGCCTCCTTGCACTGGGAGCTAGAGAGAGGCCAAACGTACTACCTGGAACTCGTATGCTGTCCCTTGGAAAGCAAACCGCAGGTACCTCCTGTGCCCTGGTCTTATGGGGATATGAAAATAAGCGTCTTTCAAATCCACCGTGGTGAACCAGTCGCCTGGCCTTATTGACTGCAACAGCTGTTGCATGGTCAACATCTTGAACCTCCATCAACTCAGATACAGGTTGACCTGTCTGAGGTCGAGGATTGGTCTGAGGCCGCCATCCTGTTTGGACACAAGGAAGTACCTGGTGTAAAAACCTTCTTCCAAATGAAGAGGATATACTGTACCAATAACCTGCTTTTGTAGCAGGGCTGTCACCTCCTGAGACAACACTACCGCATCTCGTGGGTCTGTGACCAACGTTGTAGTCACGCCCCAAAAGGGAGGGGGGCCGTGTCTGAATTGAAGAGAATAGCTGGTCTGTACAGTATTGAGCACCCAGGTGTCTGTGGTTCATTGATGCCAGTACTCCAGGTGACTCCATGAAAAGAGGCCCTGGGCCTGTGGCAGCAAATTGCTAGGCTTGCTGAGGCTTTTGCCTTTGCATTTGGTGGCAAAACTTATTGAAGTTTCCCCTTTGCACAGCTGCAGGTCGGTTGTGAAAACCCCCTCTGGCTTTAGCAAGAGCCGGCTGTTCCGGTCTCTGAGGCTGCTGGAACCAGTTTGCTGCTGGTCTTTTGTAGACTCCCGTGCACGGTGAGAGCACTTCAGCATATCATCTACTGCAGGACCAAAAGTATGTCCCGGTGTAATGGGAGCATCCAGCGATGGTGCCTTATCCCCTACAGCCACTCGTGCTTAAGACAGTCACTGCTGTCTTCTTGCTGCTACTAAAGCAGCAAGGTTTCCGCCCACCGCCTGCCCGTTCAACGTAGAGATACGGAGAGATACGGAGCAGGTTCTTATTAACCAGCTGCAGCTCCTTGAGCTGTTGTGGTGTGGGTCTGTGGCTCTTTGACAAGAACAAGCAGTTCTGGTAGGCTACCAAGATGCTGTTGTAATTACCCAGCCATGCGGACCGGCTGAGTAAGCCCGCTTGAGAATGCTCTCTGAAACCCTGCACTGTTTATTCGTGCAGGAAGTGTCCTTATTTAGGAGCGCTAGTTTTGGTGTTTGCACCAGTGAGGCAATAGCGGCATCTACCGGAGGAAAGTCAGCCAAGCCGAACTTCTCCACATCATACAAGCTGTACAGCATCCCCATGGAACGTGAAACAGCAGGAGCTGTCGCCGGGTGACCCCAAGATGAATGGACCTCAAAAAAGAAAGTCCTGGTGCACTGGGGGAGACACCTGAGAGGGAGCGAGATCATCCTCAAAAATTGATTGTTTCCGTGTCTCTACAGGCCATGGAACCTGTAAGGCTCAGTGGCCCTCTTGATCAGAGGCATAAGCTCTGCTGACAAGAAGAGATGCGCTACTGGTGTTGCGCTATCCGAGTCTCCCTCCTCAGAGGGGAACTCTTGATCGCCCATCTCCTCAGAGGCGGCGATAGACAGCAGGTCTTCTTGCTGCCATTCTGCATTTGTTACTCCCTGCTGCTCTAAAGGCGCAGAGGGAATAGTACGCAGTAGCTCTGCTAACACAGTGCCCTGCTGGGAGACCGCTGCCCAGAGCTTATCCAGCTACTCAGAGCTCGCCGATCTATTAAACCGGTGGCTCTTTCTCCTCCTCTTCTTAGGAGGGGAAGCAGGAGGAGGAGAAGGAGAAGGAGACCTAGAAGATGAGAAAGACCGCGAAGGCAATCTCCTACGTGAAGCTCTCCTGCTCTCCCCAGGCAAAGAGCCATCAGAGGAGGATACAACCTTCTCTTTCTGAGCTGAGGATGGAGGGGAGCCTTGTCCAGGTGGAATGGATGAAGAACTCTCCACAGTGCTGTGAGATCTGGACCCAAACAGGCAGCACATCAGCCGTGCTTGTCCAACATGGGGAGACCAGTCTTGCACACATCGCAAGAATGAAACCCCGGCATAGCGTAACAGCTGTGGTGTACAATTTGAACAACCAGTCAGCTGTAACTACTATAATAGTACTTACTGTAACAAGTGCAGTATATAGAGTACTTGTAACCAAAAATGTGCTGTGCCAGACATCGCAAGCAGCAATGCTGTTTATGTGACAGGCAATAGCACTGTAAAAAAGTTAAAGAGGGCGAATCACCCTGACCAAATCCGCTGGTACTGGACCAGGGATTTAATGTTGGTTACTCTTTTAAAACCCGAGGTATATTTCCCTAAGAGGGTGACTTGAACCGGGGTGAATCTCTCGTCTTAGTATACACGTCAGTATACACGGTACGGTATAATCTGTACAGTACACATAGCACTGTACACACTGTACGGGGCGGTGCATACAGCATACAGCTCCGTCTGTGACATCCTACCTGTCGAGTTTGGTTGCCAGGAAAAGCAGCTGGTGTAGGGCATGTCCCATCGGAGCGTATTTTTATAAAAAGGGCCAGCTAATACACCTTGGGGTTGCTGCAAGTTGTAGGAACTATTCCTGCAACCTGACTAATAAAGTATTTAAGTCTTTCAATGCAGTTGTCACACCATGGTAAAACCTGCTTGCTGCATGTACTCAACAATCTGGAAGAAGGGACCAGAACTTAACCACAAGTTACTCTCAAAATAGCAAGGGATACACCTGGATATGCAAACTACACAGGCAAAGGCTAAAATACACTGCTTCTGTGTACAAATTTAATAGGTTTGTAACAAAAGACAAGACATATTTGGAGCAGACTGTTATTCAAAATGAGTAAGGCTACGATTTTGGCATAGTAATTTTTAGTACATTTCACGGATGAGGTGTGGCAAAAAAACAAGAATTCACGGAAAGGTCACCAAATAATGTAGTTTAGCTACATCAACATAGACAAGGGATTTTAAATAGTACAGCAAAATCAATATTATAAGACTAAGGCTTTTGACTACTGACGTTTAAATGTTACTTTAGAGTACAAAACTTACAGTACATACAGTACACCCTCGCTATAACACCCTTCATTATAACGAACCTGGCTCCTGGAATCCAAATGTTAGCTTGCGAGGTTCGGGGGGCGTGAAGCTGGGGGGGGCTGCTAATCTCTAATCTTTCAATTTTCTAATCTCCAGTTAATTAGTTCTATTTACTATTTAAGACCTGATCACCTGCACCTTTTCTGTCTAGTGTTTCGTTTTTAGCAAACGCTCAGACGCCGTCGTTTCGTGCGTCACCTCTAATATCTAAACTTCGTTGCCTCGCTCACGCAGGTCGTTTCTCTGCACATCGCTGCCAAGATATTATCAATCATTTTCTTACCTGCTCAGGTGATCTTTCTTTTCAGTCAGCTTCTCTTTTCGGCTCCAAGAGCTCCAACGTTACTCTTTCCTGTTCCATCCGGTCTCCACCTCGGCTTCATAGCCGTCCAAACCGCAGCTTCAATACTCAACTTGTCTGCAACTTTATCAGAAAGTCTGGTCCTCCGTTAAACTTCCAAGCTCCTTCAACATGACATCCTCATTCCCGTTGTCTGCGATTGCCTTACCTTAGCTCTATTTAATTCTACCACGAAGTTTTGTCGGCTTAATCCTTCTTTACTCCTCGCTTGCGATCAGACGCCCCTCCCCCCGCTCCCACTGAGCCAGCACAATTCCCGTTCCATCAGAAGATCCTGCCCTGGACCTCCATCAGCTACGTTCAACATTTTAAAGACGTATCCAGCCCATTCTAAACTCAATTTTTAACTAGTGGCGGCTCGTGACTCGACTGGTCACAACATTCTCCAACTACACTTTGTACTGTAACTTTTCCACCGGCGCCTCACAGACTATGGTTACCACGGCAACGCCCTTATTGAGTGACTGCGGGGAGTGGTAAGTTGTCATGGTGACCAGGCAGCTTCATCAGGCTCTGCGTGCTCTGCGCCTCAGCACCGCAATCTTCCGGCTTCCTGTTGCTGCACTTTCACAACTGGCAGAGACGAATTCAACGCGCCGAACCATAACATCTAAATATTGCGTTAACTTATTTCTATTCATGACCATCTGTCCTAAACATGTCTAGAATATTTATTATACAAATCTAAAGGAATAAGCAAATGTTGTTCTACATAGACAAGGATTTTAATCGTAATAACTTCTTAGATTATACCCTGATTCACTCGGGTCAATGATGTAATTCCAATCATAACCTCTGGATGGCAGTATAATACCACAAGCTCTCTCTCTATACATTAAACCAGTTTGGTTTTGCTGCAAAGCTCGGACACTACAGCTTTTCTATCTATTCCCGCAGTTCTCACTCGGATGGATTCTCGGGAGTTCCCATCCTGCCTCATCCTCAGTCTATCTATATCAAATGACATTCTTCAATTTCAACTCTTACCCCGCTCCCCCCGCCCCTTTGAGACGGACTGCTCCTGACCAAATCTATAGATATTTCAACAGCCTCAGAGCAGTGGATTCTTCATCCTCTTAGGTTCTACAGCAGCCTCAGCTCTATGTATTCTCCATCTCTGGCTTCATCTAAATCAGTTTAACTCACAGTCCAATATCCACCGCATTCAGCAGATGTCTGTGCTCTACAGCAGATCATCACACTACCGATGGCAATCCACCTTTCACTATTACAGATCCCTGCTTCAGCAGATATCGGCGTTCTGCAGCAGACCACCACGCTCTACCAATGGCAGTCCACCATTCACAATAACAGATTACTGCTTCAGCAGATCTCTCTCTACAGCAGACCACCGCTCATTATTGACAGCACTTCTTTGTTTACTTCCTCAGATCTCTGCACCGTCCAGCAGATCCCATCCTCTACTGTTAATTGCTCCTCCCTGCAGCAGATCTCTGCTCCCTCTTCAGATCTACTCACTGTTCTAGCATGCAAGTTGCTTTAGTTCAGTCTAAATCTGGACCTGCACTACTCCAGATCTTCCAACGCTTCCGCTTTCCTCCAATACGCAGATCGTGGAAGCATTCCGCAGTCAAGGCTAATGCTAATCCCCATCTAATCAAAAATACGAGGTGCTTGTCTTTCTCAGCAATCTATTCATATGTCCACACATCCTCTCAAATATTACAGCATTAATACATGGTGAGAGACGCGGTGAGAGAATAACTGGAGTTGTGAAACCCAGTCTCTCAATGTGAGTTCACCTTTTCCATTTCAAGCAGACATGATAGTAGCAGACCACAGATCGATCCCGTATTCACTGACACATAGGATAGTCAACATCTCATCTCTGCCCTCCATTCCAGTAAATGGAGCACAAAGCGTGCTGAGCTTCCCCAGCAGTCGATTTACACACGTTCGTCGGTTCCAGCTGCTACCTCAACTGTCAGTTCCAGCTCCCCTTCGGCCTCCACTTTTAGTGTTCAAGTTCCGTCGACTGGTCCCGTCTGCTGCGTGCCCCCCCCCCCCCCCCCCCCCCCGATTCACCAGCTGTCATTTGACTGAATCATCCTCTCAGTAACCTCCTTCAATCTGCTCCGCATTTCATATCTGCAGCTCTCTCCCTCCTTCGACAGCTTCATATTGTACAGCCTGGTCAGTGTTTTAAACATTCTGTGCCAGAATCTGATTCATCCTATTCCTTCAAATCAAACCAGATCATGGCTTTCATCGTCCAGCTAGGGATTTTTTCTTCCCACCATTCTCTCCATACCAGTAGTTTGTCTGACTCTTTCCGGAATCTTCAAATCCCCCCCCCCCCCCCCCTGCTGCACCTTCCAGCCTGCCTATATCAACAGACATTCTCCATTCACTTATCTCTACTCTTTGGAAAGTTTGCTTGTCCCCTTAAGAAGATCTCCTCATGGAGACCATCTGCCTAACAGCTGATTCTTAAGAGCCTTCCCTTCTGCCTCACCTTCCCGCTGTCCGCATCAATGACCATTCTCAGTTTGCTCATTCTACTCTTCTGAAATGCCGCTTCTCCCCATACAAGGATCTACCTATAGAGATCATCTGCATCTGAGCCCTCTTCAGTCTCCTTAGGAGCTCAGAATTCACAGTTCTAATTTATGCCATCATTCAGTCGTGTACCTCCAGACGGATCCATTTCAGCGCCGTCAGTTAATTCAGCTGTCAAGCAGATTCCCCTATCTGCCCCTTATTTTCAACGTCAAGGTATCTCATCTGCTTCTCGGCCGCCTTCGGCTTCCTCAGAAGCTCAGACTTCACAGTTCCCTCAGCTTCAAGCTTCCCTGCAGCGACGAAGATCTCCTAATCAGCCAACCTCTCCACCCTCCTTTCTAGAGCAGGCCTCCTTCCTCAGCTGTATTCTCCCCATTCATTTCGTATAGGTGCAGCTACCTCCGCTGCGAGAACCAACATCAACCACAGTCTGATCAAGACCATGGGCCGCTGGTCCTCTTCCGCAGTAGATTATTACGTTCAGAACTCGCAGTTTCTTCTGCTTCTGATTTACTTCACCATTCGGTTGTACCCCCAAGAGGGATCAATTTCAACGTGGTTAGTCCATTCAGCTGTCAAGTAGAGTCCCCTATCTGCCCCTTTTCATCATCAAGGTATCTCCCCAGCAAGAACCCCCCCCCCCCCCAGGACCCTCGGTTCATTGATTCCTCTCGCTCCTATCATCACTCATCGCCCCTCCTTCCACCCTCCAGAGCAAGCCTCCCTCCTCTACTTCACCCCCTCATTGATTTCTCTCACTCCTAGGATCACTCGTCACTGGATTCCAACCTACCTTGCCTCCAGAGCGGGCCTCCCCCCCCAATCATTCTGTAGGCACAGCCCCCTCTGCTGCGAGGGCCAACATCACTCACAGCCTTCTTCGGCTTCCTCGGAAGCTCAGAATACACAGTTTCTTCAGCTTCAAGCTTCCCTGCAGCGACGAAAATCTCCTAATCAGCCCAGCTCTCCTCCCTCCTTTCTAGAACAGGCCTCCCTCCTCAGCTGCATTCTCCCCATTCATTTCGTATAGGTGCAGCTACCTCCGCTGCAAGAGCCAGCATCAATCACAGTCTGATCAAGACCATGGGCCGCTGGTCCTCTTCCGCAGTAGACTATTACGTCCATTCATCTCCCTTCGTTATAGCAGCAGCCCATTTTAAAATTGCTAGCATGCCCGGAGTGGGGGCTACCTGTTCGCCGGGGCCACCTGAGGTTTTCCCCTAAATTCGCTTCGAGGGTTTTTTTCCTCTCCACTGAGCGGCAGGTATACACATAGTCAGGTATACACAGTCACATCCCATTAACAAATTTACTAATCCCCCTTTGTTCGTCCTTCTGGTCTTTTGTTTGTTTGTTTATGTTATGCGTTGGCATGTTCTGTCTTGTTTGTCTCACGGTGTGGGAATTTTCGTAGGTGCCGGGGGTCCATCCTTTGGGGGGCAAGTGAGGCTCACTTCCCCGACCTCAGGGCTAGGCAGCCGCCTCCCTTACCTTCAGGGGTTCTCACCGCGTGAGTCAGAGCGGACCCCCGGCCAAACTCTGTCCTGTCGCAGCTCCTGCGCTCATCTCACTCGAGGCTCTCTTCTATTCTGCCTCTCTTCAGGACGTGGTCACTCGTGCCGAGTCCTATACTAACCTCAATGCTCTGTCCTTATTTTCAGGTCCCAGGCAGCGTGATGTCTCGGCCAATCAGGGGTTTTACGAGCGCCCCTTACATAAGCCTCAAATGCTGGGTACCTCTCTCATCTCCTCCCGAGGGGTGGCTTTTCAAGTCTAACCCTCATATGTGTTTTCAGGTTGCCGGGTCCTCCGCCCCTGGGATGTCGACAGCGTCGGCCCCAGTCGACGACCTCTTTTCTATCCTTTCCGGTTGCCGGGTCCTCCGCCCCTGGGATGTCGACAGCGTCGGCCCCAGTCGGTGACCACATTCTGTCCTACTAACTGCTCCTTGCTGCTTCTTCTGCCTTATCTTTCCCCCCCAGCTCACGCCCAGTGAAATAAAATAAAAATAAAAAACATCATATAAACACACGCTGTCAACATCTCGGTCTGTACGCATGGGATGCCAGTTCTGCAATGAAGTCAACTCTTTTGTCGAAATAAAAAGCACACACTGTGTAACTATGCCTTTGAAAAAAAAAAATGATGTTGCAACTAAGCTGGAAACTACATTGATTGTTTGAAAAAGGAGTAACGCAGGCATATCTCTGTCATGAATATGGGTTGTCAAAAAATACTTGTTCAGGCTTGTTCAGCAACCATGCGGCAAAGCAAAATTGATTAAACTAAAAAAAACTTGAGGATCTGATAAACTTTTTGGGTTGATTTTGAATAAAAACTCAGTTTGGGATTCTTGCATGTTGGATTAAGATTTGGTGCACATTGAAAAGATTCATGTCAGACTGATTTTGAATAAAAGTTCAGCTTCAATTCGGGATTTTTGCTTTTTGTACTTGTGGCAGGATTGCTGGGCGGTGACGTCAGACAGAAGCAGGAAGGTAAATACACACCAGGCAAGTACTGCAGTTAAAGGCGGCGCCGTTTTATTTAAATACAAAAATAAATCAAAGGTTTAAACAAAAAGAAACTGCTCACAGAGAAAAATAAATATTGAACTCTCCCTCTGCTGTTGGAGACGTGGGCTGTAGACGTTCGGCCTCCGCCCTCTTGGGCTGTGGACGCTTCCCATCCACGCTACTTAATACAAAACAAACAAACAAACAAACAGTCAGCTATGCCATCAATACATAAATACAATAATAAATACAAAACATTAACAAAACATACTGTGCTTCATCGTCATATAAATACATAAATAAACAAACAAACAAATAAATACAAAATAACACGGGCAGAGGGGGAAACCCTGTTCTAAAATAAATACACAGCAGGGCTTACTACCGCTCTGCTACATACCCCCAACCCCCCCCCCGCCTTGTGCAACGCACACTTGGCCCCCACGGCCACCTCCCCCCTCCGTCTCAAAGTCCCGGAAGAGGGGGAAGCAAGGCTAAGAGCTCCCTCTTCCGGGGCTTCAGCCACACTATCTCCTGCCGCGAAAGTGTGGCTGGGGGAACTGGTCTCCTGACCTCCCCCCTTCTTCATGGCCGACAGTTCCCCTCCGTGGGGCTCCGGCCACCCAATTTCCGGCAGCGAAACTGCTGCGGGGGCAGCGGACCCTCGGGAAGCAAACTCGGGAGGGGAGCCCCTGGCCATGGAGGCGGCAGCGGGAGCTCTGCTTCTTCCTCGTACCCTGTAACTGGGGCGGAGCAGCAGGCAGCCCCGGGCGATGCGGAGCAGCAGTCAGCCCCGGGCGAAGCGGAGCAGCATGCAGCCCTGAGCCCGGGCGGTGCGAGGCTGGCATCCTTGGGTGGCGGCAAACTGGCATCCCCAGGCGATGCACGACAGGGCGGCAGCAGTCCCTCAGGAGGCGACGGCGGCAGCGGACTCTCAGGAGGCGATTGCAGGAGGGGAGCCAGGACCAGCGGTGGTGCTGGGGTTGGCCCTCTTCTCAGCCGCGGTGACCCGCCGGTTTTCCCCCTTGCCCTGCTTAGCAGCCTATGCAAGGGCGGCTGCGGACCGCCAGCATCTTGTCCCGATCCGTCCTGTCTTGAAGGGACAGGCTCCTGCTCCTTTCCCTTGGGTGGTGGTGGTGGTGGAGGCAGAGACAGCTCCTGCTGCTCTGCTCCTGGCGAAAGCAGCAGGGGCTCCTCCCCTTCTGGCTGCAGCGGGGAAACCAGCAGGCATGCTCCCTCTGCTGGTGGCGGCGATGGAGGTGGAACCAGCAGGCATGCTCCCTCTGCTGGTGGCGGCGATGGAGGTGGAACCAGCAGGCATGCTCCCTCTGCTGGTGGTGGCGATGGAGGCAGAACCAGCAGGTACTCTTCCTCTGCTGGTGGAGGTGGGAGCGGCAAGTTGTCCTCCCACGGAGGTGGAGGTGGAACCAGCAGGAACTCTCCCTCTGCTGGCGGAGCTGGGAGCGACACGCAATCTTCCCACTGTGGTGGAACCAGCAGGTACTCTCCCTCTGCTGGTGGAGGTGGGAGCGGCAAGTCATCCTCCCTGGGCGGTGGAGGTGGAACCAGCAGGAACTCTCCCTCTGCTGGTGGAGACATGGGCTGTGGACGCACTGGCTCCCCCCTTTTGGGCTGTGGACGCACCGACTCCTTCCCCTTGTCTCCTCTCCTATAGGTGTAATTCTGCTCTTTGGGGAGGGGGCAATTAACTGGAAAATGCCCCAGCTCCCCACAGATGCAGCAACAGTAGGTTTTACTTATGCTCTGGAGGAGGGCTTCCCAGCTGATCTCGTCCTGTGCCTGCTGTTGCTGTTGTTGCAGCTGCTGCTGTCTGCAGCTCTTCCTCCTTCCCATCCTCTTTCCTCCCATTCTCCTTCCTCCCCTTCTTCCTCCTCACTCCACAAGTAATAATCGAAAAAATGAAAAACAAAAAACTGCAGCACCCTCTTCTGCCTGAGTCCAGGAGGCGCTGGTGATCCCACACTGGACACCACGTGTGGCAGGATTGCTGGGCGGTGACGTCAGACAGAAGCAGGAAGGTAAACACACACCAGGCAAGTACTGCAGTTAAAGGTGGCGCCGTTTTATTTAAATACAAAAATAAATCAAAGGTTTTAACAAAAATAAATTGTGCTAAAATATTGAAACAAAACAAATCTCGCACACAAAATAAACAATAAATGAAGGCTGGGCAGTAGCCTTCACTGATCCTGGAGTTTTAAGTTTCTCTCTCTCTCTCTCTCTCTCTCTCTCTCTCTCTCTCTCTCTCTCTCTCTCTCTCTCTCTCTCTCTCTCTCTCTCTCTCTCTTTAAACACCCACCACGAGTGCCGAGAGCTGCAGCCTTTTATATTAGTGACCGAGGGATTACCTAACTATTAATTATTTAATAATCCCCCGGTCACATTCTGCACTGGTTTTCTAATTACTGCGTGGATGGGGCTTCCCATCCACGCTACTTAATACAAAACAAACAAACAGTCAACTACTCCATCAATAATAAATACAAAACACTAACACTTCACCGTCATATAAATACATAAATAAACAAAAAAACAAATAAATACAAAATAACACGGGCGGAGGGGGAAACCCTGTTCTAAAATAAATACACACATTTAATCAGCAGGGCTTACTACCGCCCTGCTACAGTACTGTATTTTAATTCTTTAACGAATAGGATCAAGCAAAGTCAGAATACTGCATACATGAGATGAACAGGTATGTGTAATTCGACTTGTATTCACAATCACATCTCATTAACTTACTCCAACAGTTTATTATTCATTTTATTGTTCAGGGCAGCAGTGTGGAGTAGTGGTTAGGGCTCTGGACTCCTGACCGGAAGGTTGTGGGTTCAATCCCACGTGGGGGACACTGCTGCTGTACCCTTGAGCAAGGTACTTTACCTAGATTGCTCCAGTAAAAACCCAACTGTATAAATGGGTAATTGTATGTAAAAATAATGTGTAAAAAATAATGTAAATGTATGTAAAAATAATGTGATAGCTTGTAACAATTGTAAGTTGCCCTGGATAGGGGCGTCTGCTAAGAAATAAATAGATAATAATTTTGATTGTCCTTTCGCTATAACAAACCCCTCGATATAACGAACAGGGTGTACTTCAGACCGATATAATTCCTGGTCGGTCGAGGGTCTGCAACCTTGTGGGACAAGTCGGAATTACGTCATCTACAATCTTGCCCGCATATCTCTAATTAATGTCTGAAAGTCTCCTTTTCAGGTTCTCTGTTGGTTGAGAGGACCAATGATGCCGCTTTTTGATATGTTTTTATTTTTAAACCTCTTGTATAAGAGATACAAACTCAGCACATCTACTTAAATGTCAATGTATCCAATTAGCAAATGCAGTTTGTATTTAAAGTATGAACAACAGCTATGCACTTCTGCACAGTCAAAAGGGCTGCAACCGATGCATCCTTCATACAGCAAATTGTGAAGCTGCACAGCTTTTATAGCTGTCTGCGCCTGATGTATCGCATCATCTGTGACAGAAGTATAAACCAGGCTTTAGAGTTTTCCACGATTCTGAAACAGCATGTTGTAAAGAAAGCCTCTGTAAGTCAGTAAACTTCTGTTCTCCAATGCATTTGTTCTTCTGTCTTTACAGAAAACAGCTCTCACAATTTGTTTGTATTTTAGCTGTCACCCATTTACTTGCTTGCTCGCTCAGCTACCTCATTCGCTGACCTACAAAGCTACACCTAACTGCTGCATGCATACGCAAACAAACAATTTACAGATACTCCCAGATTTGTACTGCATTTTTTAAAGGAAATAAAGGAAGCGCCTAATTAAATGTGTTTTTACATCCATTTTACAGACTTTATTCAAATTCAGGATTTCCATGACCTCCGTGACAAAATCAGCCTTAATGAGCAAAATAAGCTTCTCAAACCTAAAAATACCATCATATATGGTAAAGGTACTACCAGTTCCAGTCAGGGAAAACCTACGCCAAAAAAGTCTCAATGCTCTCAAACTCCAGACGCCCAAGGGTTCTGCTCCTTAACTGACAGGAAGCCACAAGCTAACCCCAGCCACTGCCTGCTACACTGGGAAAGCACAACTGTCAGTCTAAGCAAGCAAGATACCGTAGGGAACGATAGAGAGACCATGTCAGTGTATGAGAAATATACCTGATGTGTATTAACCGGGACTCTGACCTTCGACTGCTACTAGAGATGCTGTCACTCGACTGAAGACACCACCAACCCTTTTTAGCACAGACTGCTACACAGGGTGATAGTTGTGGTGAACTACCAGCGAGGAAGGGCAATGAGAGACCGTCAGGATCCATACCTCCAATTAACACTAGAAGGACCGGAGATATACTCATACCTAGAAGCCCCGCAGCAGTCTTTCTGACGGCTGTATTCAAAACACTGTAAATAGTATAACAAACGGAGAAACAGTCGGATGTTTTTTTTATTTCTTTTTATTGAGTACGTTACATAAACATCTGAAAAACCGAAGCATATTATATATATATGTATATACACACACACACATACACATATGAACATTTATTTTACAAATCAATGTACATAAATAAACATCTGAACAGACATCAGTTTACAACATACATATTTATAAAACTGAAACAATAGCCATACAGTTTTAACTTTTCAACAGCAATCGGTTTATTATCAGATGCGCAAAAGCAACTGAACAACGTAGATAAATAAATTTAGAAGAAAACATTTTACAGAAGCGCACAGCACAAGAAGTTATAAAAAAAGTCTAATTTCTTTTTATCGACAAAATGGTATTCCTTTACCTTGAGTCTAAGGCTGTTCACAATCAACACAGATAATGCGCTTCTCCACGCCACCTTTCTGCACAGGGCACAGCTGTTTGAAGTTTTATTTTTATTGCACTTGCCAACCTGGCATTGGCATCTCTTGCGGCTCTCAGCGGGGCTGCCAGCTTCAGCTGTGGGTACACGCTTGGCAGTTCCTTTCTGTTCCAAATGCTTCTTGCGAAGTTCCTGCGCTAACTGTAAAATATATTATCTCCTTGGTAAATTCTTCTCCATGCATTCTTTGTAAAGTACCCAGGAGTTGATGGCTGCTAGGTCCAATACATTGTAAAACACCTCGACTGGTCACAACATTCTCCAACTACACTTTGTACTGTAACTTTTCCACCGGCGCCTCACAGACTATGGTTACCACGGCAACGCCCTTATTGAGTGACTGCGGGGAGTGGTAAGTTGTCATGGTGACCAGGCAGCTTCATCAGGCTCTGCGTGCTCTGCGCCTCAGCACCGCAATCTTCCGGCTTCCTGTTGCTGCACTTTCACAACTGGCAGAGACGAATTCAACGCGCCGAACCATAACATCTAAATATTGCGTTAACTTATTTCTATTCATGACCATCTGTCCTAAACATGTCTAGAATATTTATTATACAAATCTAAAGGAATAAGCAAATGTTGTTCTACATAGACAAGGATTTTAATCGTAATAACTTCTTAGATTATACCCTGATTCACTCGGGTCAATGATGTAATTCCAATCATAACCTCTGGATGGCAGTATAATACCACAAGCTCTCTCTCTATACATTAAACCAGTTTGGTTTTGCTGCAAAGCTCGAACACTACAGCTTTTCTATCTATTCCCGCAGTTCTCACTCGGATGGATTCTCGGGAGTTCCCATCCTGCCTCATCCTCAGTCTATCTATATCAAATGACATTCTTCAATTTCAACTCTTACCCCGCTCCCCCCGCCCCTTTGAGACGGACTGCTCCTGACCAAATCTATAGATATTTCAACAGCCTCAGAGCAGTGGATTCTTCATCCTCTTAGGTTCTACAGCAGCCTCAGCTCTATGTATTCTCCATCTCTGGCTTCATCTAAATCAGTTTAACTCACAGTCCAATATCCACCGCATTCAGCAGATGTCTGTGCTCTACAGCAGATCATCACACTACCGATGGCAATCCACCTTTCACTATTACAGATCCCTGCTTCAGCAGATATCGGCGTTCTGCAGCAGACCACCACGCTCTACCAATGGCAGTCCACCATTCACAATAACAGATTACTGCTTCAGCAGATCTCTCTCTACAGCAGACCACCGCTCATTATTGACAGCACTTCTTTGTTTACTTCCTCAGATCTCTGCACCGTCCAGCAGATCCCATCCTCTACTGTTAATTGCTCCTCCCTGCAGCAGATCTCTGCTCCCTCTTCAGATCTACTCACTGTTCTAGCATGCAAGTTGCTTTAGTTCAGTCTAAATCTGGACCTGCACTACTCCAGATCTTCCAACGCTTCCGCTTTCCTCCAATACGCAGATCGTGGAAGCATTCCGCAGTCAAGGCTAATGCTAATCCCCATCTAATCAAAAATACGAGGTGCTTGTCTTTCTCAGCAATCTATTCATATGTCCACACATCCTCTCAAATATTACAGCATTAATACATGGTGAGAGACGCGGTGAGAGAATAACTGGAGTTGTGAAACCCAGTCTCTCAATGTGAGTTCACCTTTTCCATTTCAAGCAGACATGATAGTAGCAGACCACAGATCGATCCCGTATTCACTGACACATAGGATAGTCAACATCTCATCTCTGCCCTCCATTCCAGTAAATGGAGCACAAAGCGTGCTGAGCTTCCCCAGCAGTCGATTTACACACGTTCGTCGGTTCCAGCTGCTACCTCAACTGTCAGTTCCAGCTCCCCTTCGGCCTCCACTTTTAGTGTTCAAGTTCCGTCGACTGGTCCCGTCTGCTGCGTGCCCCCCCCCCCCCCCGATTCACCAGCTGTCATTTGACTGAATCATCCTCTCAGTAACCTCCTTCAATCTGCTCCGCATTTCGTATCTGCAGCTCTCTCCCTCCTTCGACAGCTTCATATTGTACAGCCTGGTCAGTGTTTTAAACATTCTGTGCCAGAATCTGATTCATCCTATTCCTTCAAATCAAACCAGATCATGGCTTTCATCGTCCAGCTAGGGATTTTTTCTTCCCACCATTCTCTCCATACCAGTAGTTTGTCTGACTCTTTCCGGAATCTTCAAATCCCCCCCCCCCCCCTGCTGCACCTTCCAGCCTGCCTATATCAACAGACATTCTCCATTCACTTATCTCTACTCTTTGGAAAGTTTGCTTGTCCCCTTAAGAAGATCTCCTCATGGAGACCATCTGCCTAACAGCTGATTCTTAAGAGCCTTCCCTTCTGCCTCACCTTCCCGCTGTCCGCATCAATGACCATTCTCAGTTTGCTCATTCTACTCTTCTGAAATGCCGCTTCTCCCCATACAAGGATCTACCTATAGAGATCATCTGCATCTGAGCCCTCTTCAGTCTCCTTAGGAGCTCAGAATTCACAGTTCTAATTTATGCCATCATTCAGTCGTGTACCTCCAGACGGATCCATTTCAGCGCCGTCAGTTAATTCAGCTGTCAAGCAGATTCCCCTATCTGCCCCTTATTTTCAACGTCAAGGTATCTCATCTGCTTCTCGGCCGCCTTCGGCTTCCTCAGAAGCTCAGACTTCACAGTTCCCTCAGCTTCAAGCTTCCCTGCAGCGACGAAGATCTCCTAATCAGCCAACCTCTCCACCCTCCTTTCTAGAGCAGGCCTCCTTCCTCAGCTGTATTCTCCCCATTCATTTCGTATAGGTGCAGCTACCTCCGCTGCGAGAACCAACATCAACCACAGTCTGATCAAGACCATGGGCCGCTGGTCCTCTTCCGCAGTAGATTATTACGTTCAGAACTCGCAGTTTCTTCTGCTTCTGATTTACTTCACCATTCGGTTGTACCCCCAAGAGGGATCAATTTCAACGTGGTTAGTCCATTCAGCTGTCAAGTAGAGTCCCCTATCTGCCCCTTTTCATCATCAAGGTATCTCCCCAGCAAGAACCCCCCCCCCCCCCAGGACCCTCGGTTCATTGATTCCTCTCGCTCCTATCATCACTCATCGCCCCTCCTTCCACCCTCCAGAGCAAGCCTCCCTCCTCTACTTCACCCCCTCATTGATTTCTCTCACTCCTAGGATCACTCGTCACTGGATTCCAACCTACCTTGCCTCCAGAGCGGGCCTCCCCCCCCAATCATTCTGTAGGCACAGCCCCCTCTGCTGCGAGGGCCAACATCACTCACAGCCTTCTTCGGCTTCCTCGGAAGCTCAGAATACACAGTTTCTTCAGCTTCAAGCTTCCCTGCAGCGACGAAAATCTCCTAATCAGCCCAGCTCTCCTCCCTCCTTTCTAGAACAGGCCTCCCTCCTCAGCTGTATTCTCCCCATTCATTTCGTATAGGTGCAGCTACCTCCGCTGCAAGAGCCAGCATCAATCACAGTCTGATCAAGACCATGGGCCGCTGGTCCTCTTCCGCAGTAGACTATTACGTCCATTCATCTCCCTTCGTTATAGCAGCAGCCCATTTTAAAATTGCTAGCATGCCCGGAGTGGGGGCTACCTGTTCGCCGGGGCCACCTGAGGTTTTCCCCTAAATTCGCTTCGAGGGTTTTTTTCCTCTCCACTGAGCGGCAGGTATACACATAGTCAGGTATACACAGTCACATCCCATTAACAAATTTACTAATCCCCCTTTGTTCGTCCTTCTGGTCTTTTGTTTGTTTGTTTATGTTATGCGTTGGCATGTTCTGTCTTGTTTGTCTCACGGTGTGGGAATTTTCGTAGGTGCCGGGGGTCCATCCTTTGGGGGGCAAGTGAGGCTCACTTCCCCGACCTCAGGGCTAGGCAGCCGCCTCCCTTACCTTCAGGGGTTCTCACCGCGTGAGTCAGAGCGGACCCCCGGCCAAACTCTGTCCTGTCGCAGCTCCTGCGCTCATCTCACTCGAGGCTCTCTTCTATTCTGCCTCTCTTCAGGACGTGGTCACTCGTGCCGAGTCCTATACTAACCTCAATGCTCTGTCCTTATTTTCAGGTCCCAGGCAGCGTGATGTCTCGGCCAATCAGGGGTTTTACGAGCGCCCCTTACATAAGCCTCAAATGCTGGGTACCTCTCTCATCTCCTCCCGAGGGGTGGCTTTTCAAGTCTAACCCTCATATGTGTTTTCAGGTTGCCGGGTCCTCCGCCCCTGGGATGTCGACAGCGTCGGCCCCAGTCGACGACCTCTTTTCTATCCCGTTTCCGGTTGCCGGGTCCTCCGCCCCTGGGATGTCGACAGCGTCGGCCCCAGTCGACGACCTCTTTTCTATCCTTTCCGGTTGCCGGGTCCTCCGCCCCTGGGATGTCGACAGCGTCGGCCCCAGTCGGTGACCACATTCTGTCCTACTAACTGCTCCTTGCTGCTTCTTCTGCCTTATCTTTCCCCCCCAGCTCACGCCCAGTGAAATAAAATAAAAATTAAAAACATCATATAAACACACGCTGTCAACATCTCGGTCTGTACGCATGGGATGCCAGTTCTGCAATGAAGTCAACTCTTTTGTCGAAATAAAAAGCACACACTGTGTAACTATGCGTTCTCACTCGGATGGATTCTCGGGAGTTCCCATCCTGCCTCATCCTCAGTCTATCTATATCAAATGACATTCTTCAATTTCAACTCTTACCCCGCTCCCCCCGCCCCTTTGAGACGGACTGCTCCTGACCAAATCTATAGATATTTCAACAGCCTCAGAGCAGTGGATTCTTCATCCTCTTAGGTTCTACAGCAGCCTCAGCTCTATGTATTCTCCATCTCTGGCTTCATCTAAATCAGTTTAACTCACAGTCCAATATCCACCGCATTCAGCAGATGTCTGTGCTCTACAGCAGATCATCACACTACCGATGGCAATCCACCTTTCACTATTACAGATCCCTGCTTCAGCAGATATCGGCGTTCTGCAGCAGACCACCACGCTCTACCAATGGCAGTCCACCATTCACAATAACAGATTACTGCTTCAGCAGATCTCTCTCTACAGCAGACCACCGCTCATTATTGACAGCACTTCTTTGTTTACTTCCTCAGATCTCTGCACCGTCCAGCAGATCCCATCCTCTACTGTTAATTGCTCCTCCCTGCAGCAGATCTCTGCTCCCTCTTCAGATCTACTCACTGTTCTAGCATGCAAGTTGCTTTAGTTCAGTCTAAATCTGGACCTGCACTACTCCAGATCTTCCAACGCTTCCGCTTTCCTCCAATACGCAGATCGTGGAAGCATTCCGCAGTCAAGGCTAATGCTAATCCCCATCTAATCAAAAATACGAGGTGCTTGTCTTTCTCAGCAATCTATTCATATGTCCACACATCCTCTCAAATATTACAGCATTAATACATGATGAGAGACGCGGTGAGAGAATAACTGGAGTTGTGAAACCCAGTCTCTCAATGTGAGTTCACCTTTTCCATTTCAAGCAGACATGATAGTAGCAGACCACAGATCGATCCCGTATTCACTGACACATAGGATAGTCAACATCTCATCTCTGCCCTCCATTCCAGTAAATGGAGCACAAAGCGTGCTGAGCTTCCCCAGCAGTCGATTTACACACGTTCGTCGGTTCCAGCTGCTACCTCAACTGTCAGTTCCAGCTCCCCTTCGGCCTCCACTTTTAGTGTTCAAGTTCCGTCGACTGGTCCCGTCTGCTGCGTGCCCCCCCCCCCCCCGATTCACCAGCTGTCATTTGACTGAATCATCCTCTCAGTAACCTCCTTCAATCTGCTCCGCATTTCGTATCTGCAGCTCTCTCCCTCCTTCGACAGCTTCATATTGTACAGCCTGGTCAGTGTTTTAAACATTCTGTGCCAGAATCTGATTCATCCTATTCCTTCAAATCAAACCAGATCATGGCTTTCATCGTCCAGCTAGGGATTTTTTCTTCCCACCATTCTCTCCATACCAGTAGTTTGTCTGACTCTTTCCGGAATCTTCAAATCCCCCCCCCCCCCCCTGCTGCACCTTCCAGCCTGCCTATATCAACAGACATTCTCCATTCACTTATCTCTACTCTTTGGAAAGTTTGCTTGTCCCCTTAAGAAGATCTCCTCATGGAGACCATCTGCCTAACAGCTGATTCTTAAGAGCCTTCCCTTCTGCCTCACCTTCCCGCTGTCCGCATCAATGACCATTCTCAGTTTGCTCATTCTACTCTTCTGAAATGCCGCTTCTCCCCATACAAGGATCTACCTATAGAGATCATCTGCATCTGAGCCCTCTTCAGTCTCCTTAGGAGCTCAGAATTCACAGTTCTAATTTATGCCATCATTCAGTCGTGTACCTCCAGACGGATCCATTTCAGCGCCGTCAGTTAATTCAGCTGTCAAGCAGATTCCCCTATCTGCCCCTTATTTTCAACGTCAAGGTATCTCATCTGCTTCTCGGCCGCCTTCGGCTTCCTCAGAAGCTCAGACTTCACAGTTCCCTCAGCTTCAAGCTTCCCTGCAGCGACGAAGATCTCCTAATCAGCCAACCTCTCCACCCTCCTTTCTAGAGCAGGCCTCCTTCCTCAGCTGTATTCTCCCCATTCATTTCGTATAGGTGCAGCTACCTCCGCTGCGAGAACCAACATCAACCACAGTCTGATCAAGACCATGGGCCGCTGGTCCTCTTCCGCAGTAGATTATTACGTTCAGAACTCGCAGTTTCTTCTGCTTCTGATTTACTTCACCATTCGGTTGTACCCCCAAGAGGGATCAATTTCAACGTGGTTAGTCCATTCAGCTGTCAAGTAGAGTCCCCTATCTGCCCCTTTTCATCATCAAGGTATCTCCCCAGCAAGAACCCCCCCCCCCCCAGGACCCTCGTTTCATTGATTCCTCTCGCTCCTATCATCACTCATCGCCCCTCCTTCCACCCTCCAGAGCAAGCCTCCCTCCTCTACTTCACCCCCTCATTGATTTCTCTCACTCCTAGGATCACTCGTCACTGGATTCCAACCTACCTTGCCTCCAGAGCGGGCCTCCCCCCCCAATCATTCTGTAGGCACAGCCCCCTCTGCTGCGAGGGCCAACATCACTCACAGCCTTCTTCGGCTTCCTCGGAAGCTCAGAATACACAGTTTCTTCAGCTTCAAGCTTCCCTGCAGCGACGAAAATCTCCTAATCAGCCCAGCTCTCCTCCCTCCTTTCTAGAACAGGCCTCCCTCCTCAGCTGTATTCTCCCCATTCATTTCGTATAGGTGCAGCTACCTCCGCTGCAAGAGCCAGCATCAATCACAGTCTGATCAAGACCATGGGCCGCTGGTCCTCTTCCGCAGTAGACTATTACGTCCATTCATCTCCCTTCGTTATAGCAGCAGCCCATTTTAAAATTGCTAGCATGCCCGGAGTGGGGGCTACCTGTTCGCCGGGGCCACCTGAGGTTTTCCCCTAAATTCGCTTCGAGGGTTTTTTTCCTCTCCACTGAGCGGCAGGTATACACATAGTCAGGTATACACAGTCACATCCCATTAACAAATTTACTAATCCCCCTTTGTTCGTCCTTCTGGTCTTTTGTTTGTTTGTTTATGTTATGCGTTGGCATGTTCTGTCTTGTTTGTCTCACGGTGTGGGAATTTTCGTAGGTGCCGGGGGTCCATCCTTTGGGGGGCAAGTGAGGCTCACTTCCCCGACCTCAGGGCTAGGCAGCCGCCTCCCTTACCTTCAGGGGTTCTCACCGCGTGAGTCAGAGCGGACCCCCGGCCAAACTCTGTCCTGTCGCAGCTCCTGCGCTCATCTCACTCGAGGCTCTCTTCTATTCTGCCTCTCTTCAGGACGTGGTCACTCGTGCCGAGTCCTATACTAACCTCAATGCTCTGTCCTTATTTTCAGGTCCCAGGCAGCGTGATGTCTCGGCCAATCAGGGGTTTTACGAGCGCCCCTTACATAAGCCTCAAATGCCGGGTACCTCTCTCATCTCCTCCCGAGGGGTGGCTTTTCAAGTCTAACCCTCATATGTGTTTTCAGGTTGCCGGGTCCTCCGCCCCTGGGATGTCGACAGCGTCGGCCCCAGTCGACGACCTCTTTTCTATCCCGTTTCCGGTTGCCGGGTCCTCCGCCCCTGGGATGTCGACAGCGTCGGCCCCAGTCGACGACCTCTTTTCTATCCTTTCCGGTTGCCGGGTCCTCCGCCCCTGGGATGTCGACAGCGTCGGCCCCAGTCGGTGACCACATTCTGTCCTACTAACTGCTCCTTGCTGCTTCTTCTGCCTTATCTTTCCCCCCCAGCTCACGCCCAGTGAAATAAAATAAAAATAAAAAACATCATATAAACACACGCTGTCAACATCTCGGTCTGTACGCATGGGATGCCAGTTCTGCAATGAAGTCAACTCTTTTGTCGAAATAAAAAGCACACACTGTGTAACTATGCCTTTGAAAAAAAAAAATGATGTTGCAACTAAGCTGGAAACTACATTGATTGTTTGAAAAAGGAGTAACGCAGGCATATCTCTGTCATGAATATGGGTTGTCAAAAAATACTTGTTCAGGCTTGTTCAGCAACCATGCGGCAAAGCAAAATTGATTAAACTAAAAAAAACTTGAGGATCTGATAAACTTTTTGGGTTGATTTTGAATAAAAACTCAGTTTGGGATTCTTGCATGTTGGATTAAGATTTGGTGCACATTGAAAAGATTCATGTCAGACTGATTTTGAATAAAAGTTCAGCTTCAATTCGGGATTTTTGCTTTTTGTACTTGCGGCAGGATTGCTGGGCGGTGACGTCAGACAGAAGCAGGAAGGTAAATACACACCAGGCAAGTACTGCAGTTAAAGGCGGCGCCGTTTTATTTAAATACAAAAATAAATCAAAGGTTTAAACAAAAAGAAACTGCTCACAGAGAAAAATAAATATTGAACTCTCCCTCTGCTGTTGGAGACGTGGGCTGTAGACGTTCGGCCTCCGCCCTCTTGGGCTGTGGACGCTTCCCATCCACGCTACTTAATACAAAACAAACAAACAAACAAACAGTCAGCTATGCCATCAATACATAAATACAATAATAAATACAAAACATTAACAAAACATACTGTGCTTCATCGTCATATAAATACATAAATAAACAAACAAACAAATAAATACAAAATAACACGGGCAGAGGGGGAAACCCTGTTCTAAAATAAATACACAGCAGGGCTTACTACCGCTCTGCTACATACCCCCAACCCCCCCCCCCCCCCCCCCCCCCCCCCCCGCCTTGTGCAACGCACACTTGGCCCCCACGGCCACCTCCCCCCTCCGTCTCAAAGTCCCGGAAGAGGGGGAAGCAAGGCTAAGAGCTCCCTCTTCCGGGGCTTCAGCCACACTATCTCCTGCCGCGAAAGTGTGGCTGGGGGAACTGGTCTCCTGACCTCCCCCCTTCTTCATGGCCGACAGTTCCCCTCCGTGGGGCTCCGGCCACCCAATTTCCGGCAGCGAAACTGCTGCGGGGGCAGCGGACCCTCGGGAAGCAAACTCGGGAGGGGAGCCCCTGGCCATGGAGGCGGCAGCGGGAGCTCTGCTTCTTCCTCGTACCCTGTAACTGGGGCGGAGCAGCAGGCAGCCCCGGGCGATGCGGAGCAGCAGTCAGCCCCGGGCGAAGCGGAGCAGCATGCAGCCCTGAGCCCGGGCGGTGCGAGGCTGGCATCCTTGGGTGGCGGCAAACTGGCATCCCCAGGTGATGCACGACAGGGCGGCAGCAGTCCCTCAGGAGGCGACGGCGGCAGCGGACTCTCAGGAGGCGATTGCAGGAGGGGAGCCAGGACCAGCGGTGGTGCTGGGGTTGGCCCTCTTCTCAGCCGCGGTGACCCGCCGGTTTTCCCCCTTGCCCTGCTTAGCAGCCTATGCAAGGGCGGCTGCGGACCGCCAGCATCTTGTCCCGATCCGTCCTGTCTTGAAGGGACAGGCTCCTGCTCCTTTCCCTTGGGTGGTGGTGGTGGTGGAGGCAGAGACAGCTCCTGCTGCTCTGCTCCTGGCGAAAGCAGCAGGGGCTCCTCCCCTTCTGGCTGCAGCGGGGAAACCAGCAGGCATGCTCCCTCTGCTGGTGGCGGCGATGGAGGTGGAACCAGCAGGCATGCTCCCTCTGCTGGTGGCGGCGATGGAGGTGGAACCAGCAGGCATGCTCCCTCTGCTGGTGGTGGCGATGGAGGCAGAACCAGCAGGTACTCTTCCTCTGCTGGTGGAGGTGGGAGCGGCAAGTTGTCCTCCCACGGAGGTGGAGGTGGAACCAGCAGGAACTCTCCCTCTGCTGGCGGAGCTGGGAGCGACACGCAATCTTCCCACTGTGGTGGAACCAGCAGGTACTCTCCCTCTGCTGGTGGAGGTGGGAGCGGCAAGTCATCCTCCCTGGGCGGTGGAGGTGGAACCAGCAGGAACTCTCCCTCTGCTGGTGGAGACGTGGGCTGTGGACGCACTGGCTCCCCCCTTTTGGGCTGTGGACACACCGACTCCTTCCCCTTGTCTCCTCTCCTATAGGTGTAATTCTGCTCTTTGGGGAGGGGGCAATTAACTGAAAATGCCCCAGCTCCCCACAGATGCAGCAACAGTAGGTTTTACTTATGCTCTGGAGGAGGGCTTCCCAGCTGATCTCGTCCTGTGCCTGCTGTTGCTGTTGTTGCAGCTGCTGCTGTCTGCAGCTCTTCCTCCTTCCCATCCTCTTTCCTCCCATTCTCCTTCCTCCCCTTCTTCCTCCTCACTCCACAAGTAATAATCGAAAAAATGAAAAACAAAAAACTGCAGCACCCTCTTCTGCCTGAGTCCAGGAGGCGCTGGTGATCCCACACTGGACACCACGTGTGGCAGGATTGCTGGGCGGTGACGTCAGACAGAAGCAGGAAGGTAAACACACACCAGGCAAGTACTGCAGTTAAAGGTGGCGCCGTTTTATTTAAATACAAAAATAAATCAAAGGTTTTAACAAAAATAAATTGTGCTAAAATATTGAAACAAAACAAATCTCGCACACAAAATAAACAATAAATGAAGGCTGGGCAGTAGCCTTCACTGATCCTGGAGTTTTAAGTTTCTCTCTCTCTCTCTCTCTCTCTCTCTCTCTCTCTCTCTCTCTCTCTCTCTCTCTCTCTCTCTCTCTCTCTCTCTCTCTCTCTCTTTAAACACCCACCACGAGTGCCGAGAGCTGCAGCCTTTTATATTAGTGACCGAGGGATTACCTAACTATTAATTATTTAATAATCCCCCGGTCACATTCTGCACTGGTTTTCTAATTACTGCGTGGATGGGGCTTCCCATCCACGCTACTTAATACAAAACAAACAAACAGTCAACTACTCCATCAATAATAAATACAAAACACTAACACTTCACCGTCATATAAATACATAAATAAACAAAAAAACAAATAAATACAAAATAACACGGGCGGAGGGGGAAACCCTGTTCTAAAATAAATACACACATTTAATCAGCAGGGCTTACTACCGCCCTGCTACAGTACTGTATTTTAATTCTTTAACGAATAGGATCAAGCAAAGTCAGAATACTGCATACATGAGATGAACAGGTATGTGTAATTCGACTTGTATTCACAATCACATCTCATTAACTTACTCCAACAGTTTATTATTCATTTTATTGTTCAGGGCAGCAGTGTGGAGTAGTGGTTAGGGCTCTGGACTCCTGACCGGAAGGTTGTGGGTTCAATCCCACGTGGGGGACACTGCTGCTGTACCCTTGAGCAAGGTACTTTACCTAGATTGCTCCAGTAAAAACCCAACTGTATAAATGGGTAATTGTATGTAAAAATAATGTGTAAAAAATAATGTAAATGTATGTAAAAATAATGTGATAGCTTGTAACAATTGTAAGTTGCCCTGGATAGGGGCGTCTGCTAAGAAATAAATAGATAATAATTTTGATTGTCCTTTCGCTATAACAAACCCCTCGATATAACGAACAGGGTGTACTTCAGACCGATATAATTCCTGGTCGGTCGAGGGTCTGCAACCTTGTGGGACAAGTCGGAATTACGTCATCTACAATCTTGCCCGCATATCTCTAATTAATGTCTGAAAGTCTCCTTTTCAGGTTCTCTGTTGGTTGAGAGGACCAATGATGCCGCTTTTTGATATGTTTTTATTTTTAAACCTCTTGTATAAGAGATACAAACTCAGCACATCTACTTAAATGTCAATGTATCCAATTAGCAAATGCAGTTTGTATTTAAAGTATGAACAACAGCTATGCACTTCTGCACAGTCAAAAGGGCTGCAACCGATGCATCCTTCATACAGCAAATTGTGAAGCTGCACAGCTTTTATAGCTGTCTGCGCCTGATGTATCGCATCATCTGTGACAGAAGTATAAACCAGGCTTTAGAGTTTTCCACGATTCTGAAACAGCATGTTGTAAAGAAAGCCTCTGTAAGTCAGTAAACTTCTGTTCTCCAATGCATTTGTTCTTCTGTCTTTACAGAAAACAGCTCTCACAATTTGTTTGTATTTTAGCTGTCACCCATTTACTTGCTTGCTCGCTCAGCTACCTCATTCGCTGACCTACAAAGCTACACCTAACTGCTGCATGCA
Source organism: Acipenser ruthenus (assembly GCF_902713425.1). Taxonomy (NCBI): domain Eukaryota; kingdom Metazoa; phylum Chordata; class Actinopteri; order Acipenseriformes; family Acipenseridae; genus Acipenser; species Acipenser ruthenus. Next base: position 50,130,289 of record NC_081191.1, on the reverse strand, counting down.
TACGCAAACAAACAATTTACAGATACTCCCAGATTTGTACTGCATTTTTTAAAGGAAATAAAGGAAGCGCCTAATTAAATGTGTTTTTACATCCATTTTACAGACTTTATTCAAATTCAGGATTTCCATGACCTCCGTGACAAAATCAGCCTTAATGAGCAAAATAAGCTTCTCAAACCTAAAAATACCATCATATATGGTAAAGGTACTACCAGTTCCAGTCAGGGAAAACCTACGCCAAAAAAGTCTCAATGCTCTCAAACTCCAGACGCCCAAGGGTTCTGCTCCTTAACTGACAGGAAGCCACAAGCTAACCCCAGCCACTGCCTGCTACACTGGGAAAGCACAACTGTCAGTCTAAGCAAGCAAGATACCGTAGGGAACGATAGAGAGACCATGTCAGTGTATGAGAAATATACCTGATGTGTATTAACCGGGACTCTGACCTTCGACTGCTACTAGAGATGCTGTCACTCGACTGAAGACACCACCAACCCTTTTTAGCACAGACTGCTACACAGGGTGATAGTTGTGGTGAACTACCAGCGAGGAAGGGCAATGAGAGACCGTCAGGATCCATACCTCCAATTAACACTAGAAGGACCGGAGATATACTCATACCTAGAAGCCCCGCAGCAGTCTTTCTGACGGCTGTATTCAAAACACTGTAAATAGTATAACAAACGGAGAAACAGTCGGATGTTTTTTTTATTTCTTTTTATTGAGTACGTTACATAAACATCTGAAAAACCGAAGCATATTATATATATATGTATATACACACACACACATACACATATGAACATTTATTTTACAAATCAATGTACATAAATAAACATCTGAACAGACATATTTATAAAACTGAAACAATAGCCATACAGTTTTAACTTTTCAACAGCAATCGGTTTATTATCAGATGCGCAAAAGCAACTGAACAACGTAGATAAATAAATTTAGAAGAAAACATTTTACAGAAGCGCACAGCACAAGAAGTTATAAAAAAAGTCTAATTTCTTTTTATCGACAAAATGGTATTCCTTTACCTTGAGTCTAAGGCTGTTCACAATCAACACAGATAATGCGCTTCTCCACGCCACCTTTCTGCACAGGGCACAGCTGTTTGAAGTTTTATTTTTATTGCACTTGCCAACCTGGCATTGGCATCTCTTGCGGCTCTCAGCGGGGCTGCCAGCTTCAGCTGTGGGTACACGCTTGGCAGTTCCTTTCTGTTCCAAATGCTTCTTGCGAAGTTCCTGTGCTAACTGTAAAATATATTATCTCCTTGGTAAATTCTTCTCCATGCATTCTTTGTAAAGTACCCAGGAGTTGATGGCTGCTAGGTCCAATACATTGTAAAACACCTGAACAGGCCACCGTCGGGAGCCAACTTTCACGGAATACTTCTGTGCCATCTGATCCAAACATCAATTTCATATTTTGTTGCGTTGTAAAACTCCACAGTCTCTGGTATTTATTTTCAGTAGTCCCGATGCTAATTGACTGACCAAAGCAGCACAGCTGGTAAGCAGGCGCCAGCCTTTCAAAAAATTTGTTGCATTGCAGGAAGATACAAATACGGTGTTGGGAGGGGAGACACGTGACCTCTTGGCCGGAATGCAGGGGTAGAGTTTGCGCTCCATCTGTTTTTGCTTCAAATTAAACCCATCCATTTAAATTAAGCATCCCTGACTGCAAAATCAACAGCTGATTATGTCTAAACCATGAGGAAATAGGGAGAGAGTGGAGGAGGAATTAAAATCTCCTGTTAAGAGAAAAATTATAGACTCTCCCTGTATTACAGGAGGAGGCCCTGAATGGCCCATTCTAACAGCAACATAATTTGCAATTGATGATAAAACAGACATCATAAAATCACTGACGGAGGATATGACAGAACTGAAACTTGAGTTCAGTAAGCAGACTGCCTTTCTCAAGATTTACAACGGAAATATGATAATACGCAGTCGCTTAAATGGGATGTAACTGTGCAAGGAATATAAGCTCTCTGCAATAAACTAGTAGAGTTCGAGGACAGGAACAGAAGAAACAACCTGCGACTTTTTGGGCTTCCTGAATCCACAGAAGACACGAATCCAACCTTATTTCTGCAGCAAAATCTTCCAAAGTGGATGCCGACATTAAAGGACTGTGTTACTGAAACAGAACGGGCCCACCACATTTACAACAATAAAGAGGCGTCCATGCACTTTAATTTTCCGTCTCCTGCGTTACACTGACAGACAAAAAATTCTACAAGGGGCAAGAGGGCTTGGAGCTGAGATGAAGCATGGATCGGCAACTATCTTGATCTTTCCAGACTACAGCACTGACACCTCACAGAAAAGAAAGGCCTTTGCCCGGGTGCGGAAAGCCATGAATGCTAAAGGACTACAATCCTTTCTAATTTATCTGGCGTCTCTCAAAGTGAGCAGACAAGGCAGGCTCTATGTCTTCCAATCAGTGAAAGAAGCGGAGGATTTTCTGACACATTTGGAGACTTCGGGAAGATTCGGCGCTCATGACGATCTCCACAGACGTGACCAGCTGACGACCTTGCGCCGGAAAGCCTGGTTTTTAAGTACTGTCTGCCGGTGGAATCTACCTTGAACTACACGTGAACTTAGCACGAATGATGGATCTACAATGACAAGGAACTTAGTTTTCTTTGGGACTTCGATGCTCTACAGACCAACAACCTCATCACTCCCCTTTAATTTGTACTAAGTTTCTAGGTAATTATTCATAGTTGCTTTGAAATCACAAGGCTGCTAAAGGGTATTTACTGGGTGTGGGATGCCTAACTTCAGTAACTCGTGAACACAGACCTGCGTTGTGGTCATAGTGTCACAGTTCCTAAAACTTTTGTGTTTTTCTCAATCAGAGAGAGTAGAACGTACTACAGTCTCTTGCAGTTGAGTGTGTGGATGAATGATGAATATTTAATAATGTTTTTCTTGTGTTTCTTTGTTTTTTTGCTTAGAGCTTTTGCGGTCAGATTTGTTTATCGTGTATTCAATATTACACTTCACTAACATGCCTCCATATTTGTTTTGCTTTGCATATGACCTGTTTTGTATTTATGCCCGGTATTGGGGGATCCTCCAACTAGTTATGTTTATACAAACTACCAATGACTAATGCTAATATTGTAACCTGGAATGTGCAAGGCCTTAACTCTCCTATAAAATGGACAAAATGTCTTGAATTTCTAAAAAAGGTTCAATAGCCCTTTTAGAAGAAACTAATTTGAAAGATACTGATATTCATCGTTTTCAAAATAAGTTCTTCCTGTGCACCAAATAAAACCAAAAATGTCCTAGTACTTATAGACAGGAAACTGCGTCTAACAATAGAAGGATCTGTTGGTGATGATGCTGGTCATTTTGTTTATTTACTGAATAATACGAAAATTTGCTTTTCCTCGATTTATGCCCCTACTGATAACGAAAAGCAATTTTTAACTAATGTTGCTGACATGCTGTTGGACAATTCAGGATACCAGCTGGTAACAGGTGGTGATTTCAATGCTGTGTGTAATGTTCAGTTGGATAAATCTTGTACACAATCTCCTGGTCAAAAGAACACATTCTCTTGTGATTTAAACAATTTTATTAGGGACTTGAATGTAATGGATGCTGGCACATTAACCCATTCTACTGAACAAGATTATACCTTCTTTTCATTTAGACATAAATTGTATTCTCACATTGATTATTTATTTGTTTCCCTTAGAATATATGTCTGTTACAGAAATCCTTCCTATCTGTATTTCTGACCATGCCCCTGTTCTATACAATTGTTTTGTAAATGGCAATTACCGGCAGTGCTGTGCTAGATGGCTCTTTAACAACACTTTTCTCAGGAATACAGAATTCCTAAAGCAGCTTGATACAAAACTGAAGGAATTTTTGCAGTTTAATTCTGATTCGGCCGCTAATCCACAAAATCTTTGGGAGGTAACGAAATGTTTCCTAAGAGGAAACTGCACTGCCTGTGCCTCTCATCTGAATTCCTCTAGAAATTAGAAAATATCTGAGTTAGAAAAACAAATTATGGTGATTGAAAATGAACAACTTAACACGTTACTGATCTGAATTCATAAGAAGGAGAAAAAGCAAGCAAACTTCTTGCTTCAAAATTGAAAAATAATAAATCTCTAGCCACTATATCAGCTAACAACACAGAATCAGGTGCAGTTTCTTCAGATCCCCAAACAATTAGTGATACCTTTAGAACCTATTATTCCCGATTGTACAAGTCTGAATCCAAGATGGGGGACACTGATTTTGCAGATTTGTGAAAGAGTTAAACCTACCTAGACTCTCGACTGAACAAAGTCAATTTATGAACTCTTCTCTCACACTAGAGGAACTAAAAACAGCCCTTCTATATATGCAAAAAAATAAAGCTCCAAGTCTAGATGGACTACCGCCTGAACTCCTAGTAGTAATTTGGGACACGGTCGGCCCCCTCATTTGAGACTCACTTAATTATGCTATGAACACAGGCTCATTCCATAGGGACCAGAAGACAGTGCTAATATCTCTCCTGGTAAAGAAAGGTAAAGATCCCCTAGAAGTTGCATCGTATCGGCCTATAAGCCACATCAACACCAATCTTAAATTATATGCCAAGGCTCTGGCTGCGAGATTAGAAACTTAATTTTGACCAAACTAGTTTTCTGAAAGGCCGCTTGGCCTCAGATAATATTAGACGGTTACTCCATGTAATTTCCTTTGCTGAATCTGATTGTGAGACTTCTGCGGTATTCTCATTAGATGCCGAGAAGGCTATTGATCAATTGCAGTGGGACTACTTATGGGCAGTTCTTAACCCTTTGCGGTCCTATGTCGGACCAGGTTCGACATTACAATTTTCCCTTTCCGGTCCAATGTCGGACCCTGTCCGACATCATCAAAAAGACGTAAAACACAGGTCTCTTGTTGCTTTTTTCTCTGGAAAAAGCAGAGAAAACCATTCAATGGCCGAGTGAGACCGATAGCAGCCGAGAGAAGCCGAAAAAAAGGGGACGTATAAGAGTAATACACATAGCACTGGCACCACAGAGATAACACAGGCATAAACAAACAAGATAGCTGCTTCTGCATCCAGCGCTCAAAGAATATCACAGACATTTGCAGAGCTTTTTTAAGACGTTATAGTAATAAAATAATGGCTTGGATCGCATTATTGAGGAGTTTGGTGATAAAACGAGTGATCAGGAGATGATTTATCGGTATACACGACTATGAAGAGGTATGTGAAAAATACAGAGAACAAGGGGTGGGGCGGGGCTGGAGATGCAGTACTGAGTGTCCTGTTGATATGCAGTGCCTTTTAAACCTGTTTTACTGTGAAAAAAATACTTTTAAACAGCGCATCTAAAATAAACTGCACATGTGAAAATAAATTGGACCTGATGCGCCTGAGACGTGCTGAATAAATGCACCGCAAAGGGTTAAACACTTGGGATTCGGCCATGCTTTTATTAATATGATTAAAACACTATACAACACTCCTATGGCAGTGGTTCAAACTGGAAACCGACATACACATCCTTTCCCTCACTCGAGCCTTTAGCACAAGCCATCAGGGAAGATACTAGACTGTCTTCAATAGACATCAAAAGGACTGAAAACCATATCTTGCATTATGTGGATGACATTTTACTGTACCTCTCAGACATTTCAAATTCAGTTCCTTGAATTATGGATTTATTTTGTCAATTTGGAAGATTATCTGGTTACAAAATTAATTGGTCAAAATCTGCACTTTTGCCTCTGGGTGTAAAGATTTCCATTACACGAGAGTAGATGTTAAAACTTCATGCTGATTTGAACTCGGCCCTCGCCAAGATAAGCACCAACTAAGACGTAGCTTTACAGTAAACTAATGTGATCCATATGTGTCTCCCTCCATTTACGTTTCCTTCCATATGATGATGTAGATATCCTTCTGTCTGGTGTTAATGGCTGATGTGTAAAGCTGGCTCCAGGGATCAGCTTATTTTGCCCCCTGGCGCATCAGCACACACAACGGCTGCGATGCTGGCTCCGGGGATCAACCAAAGTGCGGCCTCCCCAGCGCATCAGCATGACAACCGTCTGGATTGAGCTAAGTAGGGTACATCTCTGGGGTTTTCAAGTGGGCACCTTCCATCCTCAGTGTTTCGTCGACTAGCCCACGACACCTCAAGAGGGCTCGACGGTGATTCTGGCATCCCAGCATCACCCCCCTCCGTCCCCCACTCAACTCAGCCCAGCTTACTTACCTGTCCCCAGCCAGAATCTTTCCGTCTCAACCACAGCCAGTTGCTGCTCCTCTCTGCTGCTTCAGATAAGTTCTTCACTGTGCGACGCAACTCTTGGCCACTGAATCCGACGTCTCTGAGAAACCGGGTTGTAGAGTGTGCCACAAATCCTCGACAACCCACTTCCACTGGGTAAACCCGAACTCTCCATCCTCGCTGTTCCGCTTCAGTGGCTAGTTGAGCATACCGCAGTTTCTTCCTCTCATACGCCTCATCTACAGCATCCTCCCATGGCACTGTTAACTCTACCAGGTGAACAAGGCGTGCTGATCCAGACCACAAGACAATATCTGGTCGAAGGTTAGTGGTGGCAATCTCAGGTGGAAAAATAAGCCGTTGACCAACATCTGCCAGCATATTCCAGTCTCTAGCAGCTTCCAGTTGTCCTGGGCGAGGATTGGTTTTTACACCTTTTCTTGGTGGTTGCTCTCCTGGGCGGAGGAATGTTGTCTTTTGTGTGTAATGTTTTGATGGAACAGGTGGCAACTTATTGGTCATGTTACGCTTGTCTTCCAATGCTAAGGCCAAACATCGCAGCACCTGGTCATGGCGCCAAGTAAACCGTCCTTGGCTAAGAGCCACCTTACATCCTGTCAAAATGTGCCTTAATGTTGCAGGTGATGAACACAAAGGACATGAGGGATCCTCTCCTACCCAGAGGTTTAGGTTCTGTGGTGATGGGAGAACATCATATGTTGACCTGATGAGGAAACTGATCCTGCTCTGTTCCATTGACCATAGGTCTTGCCAGCCAATCTTGCGTTGTTCCACACTCTCCCATCTCATCCATTCTCCCTGTTTGGCCTGGGAAATGGCCTTTATACACCTCATCCTCTCCTCCTGCTTTTGCACCTCATTGACTACCAGCTTCCTCCTTTGAGCTGGGGCCGCCTTGTGCCATGTAGGAGGAGTTGAACTGAAACCAAGACCCCCTCTTCCATGCTGAACTTGCCCCATGATATCACCAATTCGAAGGGCAGCCTTTGCATCTTCCACAGCTTTCTTTGCCGCCCACTTTCTTCCAGTTTTCAACACAGGTGCTGCCTCCCTTACGCATTTATCGCGTGACTCTACTAATGTCATTTCCAGTCTGACCTTGGCGCACTTAAACTCCTCGGTTAGAGCAGAGACTGGTAGCTGCAGTATTCCTTTACCATAAAGTCCCACTCTGCTGAGGCAGCGTGGAACTCCCAACCATTTCCTGATGTATGAACTGATTAAAGCTTCCAGCTTCTCTACTGTTGTCAAAGAAACCTCGTACACAGTCAGTGGCCACAGCAACCTCGGCAGTAGACCAAACTGAAAGCACCAGAGTTTTAGTTTACCTGGTAGAGCGCAGCTGTCTATGCTCTTCAACCCTTCCACTGCTTGTTGTCTAACTTCTCCCACACGAACTGTGTCCTTTAGATCCCCGTCGTACCATCTCCCAAGACTCTTCACTGGCTTCTCAGACACTGTTGGTATTGCCTCACCATTAATGAAGAATGTTTTATCTACTACTTTGCCTTTAATTATAGAGATGCTCCTTGATTTAGTGGGCTTGAATTGCATTCGTGCCCATTCAATGTTATTGGTTAATTTGCCCAATAATCTATTAGTGCAGGCTACTGTTGTAGTCATGGTTGTCATGTCATCCATGTATGCTCGAATTGGTGGTAGTCGCATTCCAGAAGCCAAGCGCTCTCCTCCTACTACCCATTTCGATGCCCTAATGATTACTTCCATTGCCATGGTAAAAGCCAGTGGAGAAATGGTGCATCCTGCCATTATTCCAACCTCTAGGCATTGCCATGTAGTGCTGAATTCTGAAGTTGAAAAACTGAATTGCAAATCTCCAAAATAGGCTTTCACTAAATTTGTTATTGTCATCGGTACACTGAAAAATAGAGGAGTCCCAAAGTGACTGTAACAGTCAGATTGTTTTAGTGGATAAGCCGGACAGGTCAACTCGATTTTGCATTGACTTCCGGTGATTTAATGAAAAAATAGGTTCACCCTGCAGACGGATGTGTCAGAGACAGGTCTCGGGGCAGTGTTGTCTCAGGAGGTGTGGGGAAGCGAGAACCCGGTCCTGTACATCAGCAGGAAGCTCTTTCCCCGCGAGAAAAACTATAGTACCATTGAGAAGTAAAATCGGCAGTCGAGTCACTCCGGTACTACCTCCTGGGACGACACTTCGCCCTTGTTACAGATTATGCCCCATTAGCATGGCTTCACCAAATGAAGGATAGCAATGCCAGAATCTCACGATGATACTTGGCCCTGCAGCCCTATGCCATCAGGGTTGTCCACCGAGCAAGAAAGCTGCATCAAAACACAGATTTCTTCTCTCGGGAAGGCACAGTGGTGTAGGATTTTCGAATGAACCGGTGGTGCCATTCTGAGGGGGACGATATGTAACAGGGGGAGATCTGTGCTGACTCTTCTGCTGTGTTCATAGTGCTGCAGGAAGAGGGCAGCAGCCTTGCAATATCAGCCAGTCAGTCATGGCAGTGACACAGAGAGGTGGGAGAGGGGGTGTGTGGGCTTTCCCGCTCTCTGAGTGGCTGAGAGGCAGGCATTGGGGGGATTGCTGGCCCTATAAAATAACGTTCTGTTGTTCCCTCAGGTCTGCCCCTATAAGATGACATAACGAGCCTGCAGGAGCTCTGCTCCAGAACCGAGAATGGCTGGAAAAAGAAAAAAACAAAAAGAAACCCAAAGAGAAGAAAATAAAAATATTGGTAGTGGGGAAACCTTGGGCAGACCCCATAAGTGCATAAAAAGCAGGCTGATGGAGCCGTGAAGTGTAGAACGGGGACCCGGGCCATGAGGGTAGCGACGGGCGGGGTAACACTGCCGAGTGCAGCACCTTTTCTTTGTAGTTTAACTCTGTTTTATTTTCTCTTTTTGATTTTGCCTTTTGTTATTATTATTATTATTTGAGAGCACCTGCGAGTGTGTCAGCGGGACTGTTTACCTGTGGGTATTTCTGTGGTCCTGTCTACCATCGCTGGTATTCAGGCCACGATCAACAATGCTCTCTTCGGGCTAAACAAGCACTTGCAAAAAAAAAAGTAATAAATAAAACTGGGCACCTGTGCAGTGTTTCAAGTACAGCTTTCTGTCTCCCGTGTCTTCCACAGTACCAGATATAATTTTTTTAAATGAAAATACCTGCTTGTTATAGTTTCTTTCAAAACCACACATTTGAGCATTATATAGTGAATTAAGTGCTCAATCCTGCAAATATGAAGTGTCTGAAATACAAGGTTTTGACAGCAGCAGCTTTGTAAAAGTACTACCACAAAAGCATTTATTTTTCTGGAAAGTTAGAGAATCATAGAATTATTATTATTTATTTCTTAGCAGACTCCCTTATCCAGGGCAACTTACAATTGTTACAAGATATCACATTATTTACATACAATTACATATTTTTTTTTACATGCAATTACCCATTTATACAGTTGGGTTTTTACTGGAGCAATCTAGGTAAAGTACCTTGCTCAAGGGTACAGCAGCAGTGTCCACCACCTGGGACTGAACCCACGACCCTCCGGTCAAGAGTCCAGAGCCCTAACCACTACTCCACACTGCTGCCCTGAATACAGCTGTGTAACAAGTATGAACCCAGTATCTCGAATCATAAAATCTTCATTATCTGGAAACTACCTTAGGTCACTGGTCAGTGAATGTACTGTTAGTTTTGCCTGAGAAGTTTCTATAACAATGAAAATACAGTTGTTACCTGCAATCCACAAAATCACCCAAACGGTTAAGACAGTCAACGCTACTAGACAACCAATTGGAGCTCCAGGGGACAGAAACTGTAGCAACGATGACCAAGCATTGTTTAATTTGTGTAGCAACAGGGATTCGTTTCGGGATTGAAGATCCCACAGGTATAGTGAGCAGAGACGCAACATAAGCACCTGCGACTAAGGGCCCTGCCCCCGAGTCTCCAGTAGACCTCAGATTGTAAGGCAAGCAATCTGTCAATCATAATTGGTTTAATTTTTGTGGCCAATAATTGTGGCTATTTATCTTCAGACTTTCCTGAACAGTTACAGTCATTCAGAACCGAACTGAAGGAAGAAATAGAACAGATTGCTGGTTGTATAATTAAAGATCTAACTGATCTTTTATTTTTTAAACTGTATTTTGCCTAGCGTTTTGGATGTTGCAATGGTGCTGAAACTCTTTTTGACTATACCGGTTACTGTGACAAGTGCAGAAAAGTCCTTTTCAAAGCTGAAATTTATCAAAAACTACTTTACAAGTTCCATGACCCAGGAGAGAATGACAGGACTGTCAACATTAAGCACAGAGTAGATGTGAAAGCCTTAAAAGAGGAGTTTGCGTTAAAAAAAAAAGCGAGACGGCAATCTCATTTTCAGTAAGATAAGTTGCATTCTTCATGATGCACTGTTCTCCAGTCTCGCAGCAGAAAGCAGGCACCAATTCTCCAGTTCTTCAGCGGTCAAACAGACGAGGCAAAAGGGAGGAGAAGTTCATTAAGATTAAAAGGAATTAAAACAATTTTGTTTAAGTAACTGCTATTCATGTTGGTTAAAAGTTAAAAACAAAGTGTTTAAAATAAAATGAAATCTGCTCTGTGCTGAGGTGGTTTTATTAGAATAATAAAACCAGGTGCCTAATAAGTTTATCAGTGCATGGGAGGCGCCTTATTCTGGAAAAAAGCGACACATGAGAAGAGACACCTCGTCTGCACTGATTAACTTAGGGAGCCCCCCCACTCCCACCATATTTTGCAGGGGAGCCCCAGCATTTTGTGTTACGCCACTGATAGTGAGGTGTGTAAGAAAAGCATCCTGTATAGCGGAGCACTGACTGCAATTATTGTTTGTACTTTATTTTGTACAGTGTGATATTTTGCATTTTCATTCTGTTGTGTGTCCGCCATGGAAATATGTAATAAAACTGGGAGAAAAATTGTATTGTTTTATGGTCAGCATCATTGCTTAAATTTTACATCAAGGTCTATATTAGCTAAGCAACTTTTGTTTCCTATTCTGGACTACAATGATGTGATTTATATGACTCCTAGTAAGGAGTCGCTGAAGAAGACTGATACAATCTTAAACAGGATTTGTTCTTCAGAGTACTCCTTTAGAACATCACTGTATCTTGTATTCCAGGTTAAACTTGTTGTCACCTGATAATAGAAGGAACTTTCACTGGAATCAGATTCTTTTTAAAATGGGTGCTTAAACAAAATAAATCACGAACACAAACAATGCGATCAGATCAAGCTCATACAACAGTGTATACCTGCAAGACGGACGACACACGCCTCACACCCCAAGCCTGGCACCCTTTAACTCCGCCTCTACAGTGACGCAATTTCCAAGTCCTCACATTGATGCACTGATCCCACCCAAGTGGTTTTTTTTTGGTTTATGGAATCTACTTTTCTCTGTATTGTCAATGTCGTAACATGTAATATGCCCATTTTATTTATGTATTTTAAAATAATGAATACATCGGCATTGCGTTCTAAATAAACCATTTAATCATCATTACATTTATAAAGGCAGTATTATTTAATGCGCTTAAGTTTCCATATAATATATACAAAAGCAGTAATTGTTAACTATTTGCGGTATGTAATGTATGTACAAAAAAAAAAAAGACAATCTGCAAGCATTGTTGGGAATGGTCTTGATGTCAGCGTATTTTAAAAATATTGCTTGATACTCTCTGATTAATATACTGCCCTCCGCTTCTTTGGAAACTGTTCAATTATCCGTTTGTTTCTATTGCAACAATACTGTTAGAACGGAACCCTATAAAAATGTACCACTAGATTTTGGAACAAGGTACGATGGTATCTGTGAAAGTACAATGCATTGTATAACATATGTATTCTACACCATCAATGTACAATTCCCTGTGTTACAATAATGCAGTACAACCATAATAATAATAGTATAGCTACACTATAGAACCGTGGTACATTTTTATAGGGGTATAGCTTCACACAATCTACATTTACTTAATCGTATTAAAGTAAGAATTATGTGTGTCATTCTCATCTTATTTACAATGTAAAATTGACATGCTTACATCTGTATAGGTTAGCCTAGGTATACGTAATAAAATATAGGAAGCTGAAGTTCAGGTAGTCACTCATATTATTTGCATCCCAGTTTTTGTTCTGTCCTTTAAGCTCATATGCCAATTGATTTATCAAAGCTGAATGATTATCCCTTTGTTTAAGTCCCTTTGGTCATATCATGTTGACCTGCTTTTTGTCTGTGAGTATCCCACAAGGATCATCCCTTCTACAAGTGCATGTAACCTGGCCCAACATGGATTTGTGTGTCACATATGCCAAAGGAGTTTGTATGTCATAGCTAAATATCCCTGTGCCATGTATTTACATATCCTAAATGAAATACAAACTGAAATTAGAATTTCAATGTAGATGTAAAATAAAAAATACAGGCCTGCGTAAACCATTGTGCAATCAGTTTTTAATGTGTGGAGTAGTGGTTAGGGCTCTGGACTCTTGACTGGAGGGTTGTGGGTTCAATCCCCAGTGGGGGACACTGCTGTTGTACCCTTGAGCAAGGTACTTTACCTAGATTGCTCCAGTAAAAACCCAACTGTATAAATGGGTAATTGTATGTAAAAATAATGTGATATCTGTATAATGTGAAATAATGTATAATGTGATATCTTGTAACAATTGTAAGTTGCCCTGGATAAGGGCGTCTGCTAAGAAATGAATAATAATAATAATAATAATATATATATATATATATATATATATATATATATATATATATATATATATATATATATATATATATATATATATATATATTTATATTGTAACACAGCAGGGAGGGGGTTAATCCTCCCTGCATGGAAGAAAACATGTGCGAATGCACATTTGTGTTAATTGTTAATTATCCCCTGCACCTGGTAATTATTGTTAAATTAGGACCAGGTGCAGGGTATATAAGAGGTGCAGTTAGTCTGCTCAGGGCTGCTGTATAGAAGGAGGCAGGAAGGTGTGCTCTGCTTCCAAGCAGTCGGCAAGTGAAGAATTTCTGTGTGTTTTGTGTTGTGGGGAAACAGCTTAGCCGTCCCACTTTATAGTCAGGGTGTTCCTGAGTTTTAGTTAGCGCTCCGAAGGAGCTAGGTGTTTGTTTTTGTTTTTGTATTTCTGTTTGTATTATTAAAAGTGCGCGGAAGCGCTGAACCCCAATTTCTGTGTCTGGGTCAATTTTTAAAGGGGCAACGAACCCGAGTGGGGGCAGTTCATCACAATATATATATATATATATATATATATATATATATATATATATATATATATATATATATTCTATAACTGTTAATTTGCAGTCTGTGTGGAGTTTACATGTTCTCCCCGTGTTCGCGTGGGTTTTCTCCGGGTACTCCGGTTTCCTCCCACAGTCCAGACATGCTGTCCAGGTTGATTGGTCACTCTAAATTGCCCTCTGTGTGTGTGTGTGTGTGGTGCCCTGCGATAGACTGGCGTCCCGTCCAGGGTGTAGTCTCGCCTTGCGCCCTGTGTATGCCGGGTTAGGCTCCGGCTCACCGCGACCCTGTAAAGGAGTAAGCGGTTAATGATAATGGATGGATGGATGGATGTTAATTTGCAGCATGCACAAAGTGAATTACATATAGTGTGTATTCACACCTGGACATGTTCACATAGATATACCAGCATGTGGATTCGTGTTTAGGGACTCTTTACCGGAGGGTTGAGGGTTCAAACCCAGGTGGGGCACTGCTGCTGTACCCTTGAGCAAGCAGGTACTTCACAGATTGCTCCAGTAAAATACCCAGCTCTGTAAATGAGCACAAATACAAGTCACTTTGAATAAAAGCATCAGCTAAAAATGATCTATAGAAATGTATGTCCATATGTGAAACACACACACACACACACAAAATACAGCAATTTATCATGTAGTCACATAGTGGTGATTAAATGGGTCTCTTTCAGCAAGGTGCAGTTGTATTGAAGTGAAAGTGGTTGCCTATAGGTACAGTTGGTGGATAAAAGTGGAATTGAAGACAAACTAACACTAACCCCAAACCCTAAATAACAAGCTGTGATGCAAATAAAAATCCAACTACAGCCTCGTATTAAAGATTATAATCATTGAACACATCTGTGATGTTTGTTGGTAAAGAAATGAATTAGTAGAAAGGGAGTGGATTTTATCTGTTCCTATTAAAATTGAAAGATTTTTTTGAATACATACACAACATTCACATAGGGTAGTAGTGTAGAGTAGTGGTTAGAGCTCTGGACTCCTGACCGGAGGGTTGTGGGTTCAATCCCAGGTGGGGGGACACTGCTGCTGTACCCTTGAGCAAGGTACTTTACCTAGATTGCTCCAGTAAATCCCCAACTGTATAAATGGGTAATCTTGTAACAATTATAAGTCACCCTGGATAAGGGCATCTGCTAAGAAATAAATAATAATAATAATAATAATAATAATAATAATAATAATAATAACAAAGAGTTCTGTAACCACTGGAGGTTTTAACAAAGAACTTGATTACAATCTTTGCTCTTATGATTTATCATGTATATTAGGTTATAGTTTGTGGCATGGTGGTGAGGTGGTTAACGCTACTGCCTCACAGCTCCAGGGTACCAGATTTGATTCCCGTTTCAGGGGAGTTTGCATGTTCTCCCCGTGTTCGTGTTGGTTTTCACCAGGCACACCGGTTTCCTCCCCTCATCCAAAAACATACTGGTCAGGTTGATTGGTCACTCTAAATTGCCCTCTGTGCGCATGCTTGTGTGAGTGTGAGAGTTGGCCAGTGATGGACTGGTGTCTCATCCTGGGTGTAGTCCTGCCTTGCACCATGTCTGCCAGGTTAAGCTCCAGCTCACCGTGACCCTGTATTGGATGAAGTGGTTATTGATGACGGATGGATGGTTAATATTTGTAATAATGCATTTATTGACATCCATATGTTCTCCGATTAATAAACATTTGGACTGAATGTGTTTAATTTTCCCACACATAAATTGTCAAAATCCCACATCAAGTATAATATATACATTTAGTGGTGCACAATTCTGCTCCTCTAGAGTCGCAGTCAGTCCATCAGGTTTTTGTAGCTGTCTGTAAATCTCCAACTGCTTAAGAGCAAATAAAAGGGTAAACTTGTCCAATTAAGCAAATTAATTCAAATCAGGTAATGAAGGCCTCAGGGGGATCAAAAAATGAAAACCACCTTGCCCCAGAGTTCTGCACCCCTGACAAAGTAGATGTTAACACAGTCATTCATTCACAGTTGTCTGAAGGTTTTTTTAAAAATTTTATTTAAAAGCACTTATTTATCTGTTTTGATTGAAGTCCTACTTTCCAGTCAAAAGTACTATGAAAACAAACAAGGAGATAAATTGCAAACAAATAACTTTATTACAAATATATAATGCAGTTTGGATATTAAAAATTAAAATGCTGTTATTTTTGACAGATATGTTTTTATGATATAGCAAGAAATAATGAATGTACACTTGCTTTTTGTTGATATTTTAAAACCAACTTTGGGGGGATTAAATCAACATTTAGACCCATCCACTAAAACCAAATTAGAAATATGTACTTAATAGCAGTTTGATTTATCATAAGTGGACACTTTCTTTTACTAATAAATACAACCACCATTAAATTCTGACTTTGCGGTTAGCTGGTGGGTCAAGTTTTAATTTAATTCCCCATTTCATTTACACTGAATAAAGGGTATGAATAATTATGGAGCCTACTGTATTTGCAAGTGAGTATTCCTGAGCATTCTCTATAAATATTTAAATAAACATACGTAAACAATAAGTATTAATGACTTTATGCACAATATTTTACTTGAAATGCATATTGTTCACTAAATATATTAAACAACCTTCAACAATGTTACATGTAAAAACCATTAAATAACAAACCATCACACTGCACTGCACCCTTTAGATGGATATCCAAGTGCTTTTTTAAATGGTGGCATTTATTGGGTTTATATTTGCTTGGCTGGCAAAATGGACAGTGGTACAATCTGCAGCATTGGGTACACCGTTTCACCTCAGGCAACACTCCTCCTTTCACTGCTGTTATATGTAACTGAAATACAAAGAGCAAATTACAACATGATTAATAACCTACAATTAATATACATCAGTGTATCTACATTGAGATTGGATGAAAATAATGTGTAAAAAAATATATATATATTGTATGTAAAAATAATGTGATAACTTGTAACAATTGTAAGTCGCCCTGGATAAGGGCATCTGCTAAGAAATAAATAATAATAATGATCTGTAGCTAATGTGAAATTTAGAAAACACTGATGTATATTGGTACAGTGAGGTATATTCAATGGCCTCTATACTCAAAGCATTTTTTGCACATTTTGTATTAGCATCATTTTTTTTTAGAGCTGTAAATGTTAACATAAAATGCAAGTTATGAAGTACGATTTCCTCATACACAACATCTATACATATTAAGCATATATGCTGCGACTTCTTACATTTTATTCCTTTTAGAAAAAGTGTCAATAATAGCAAATTTGTGTAAAATGCTTTGAGTAGAGAGACCAATGTTTCTGTAATTGATGCATTGTTAGGGTGTTTTACATATATATATATATATATATATATATATATATATATATATATATATATATATATATATATATACAGACATGCTCAAATTTGTTGGTACCCCTCCACAAAAAACGAAGAATGCACAATTTTCTCTGAAATAACTTGAAACTGACAAAAGTAATTGGCATCCACCATTGTTTATTCCATATTTAATAGAAATCAGACTTTGCTTTTGATGTTTTATTCAACATAATACTGTAAATAATAAAACAAAGGAAAATGGCATGGACAAAAATGATGAGACCGCTAACCTAATATTTTGTTGCACAACCTTTAGAGGCAATCACTGACGTTTTCTGTAGCTCTCAATGAGACTTCTGCACCTGTTAACAGGTAGTTTGGCCCACTCTTCCTGAGCAAACTGCTCCAGCTGTCTCAGATTTGATGGGTGCCTTCTCCAGACTGCAAGTTTCAGCTCTTTCCATAGATGTTCGATAGGATTCAGATCAGGACTCATAGAAGGCCACTTCAGAATAGTCCATTGTTTTGTTCTTATCCATTCTTGGGTGCTTTTAGTTGTGTGTTTTGGGTCATTATCCTGTTGGAGGACCCATGACCTGCAACTGAGACAGAGCTTTCTGACACTAGGTAGTAAGTTTCGCTCCAGAATGCCTTGATCGTCTTGAGATTTCATTGTGCCCTGCACAGATTCAAGGCACCCTGTGCCAAGCGCAGCAAAGCAGCCCCAAAACATAACTGAGCCTCCTCCATGTTTCATTGTAGGTATGGTGTTCTTTTCTTTGAAAGCTTCATTTTTTCGTCTGTGAACATAGAGCTGATGTGACTTGCCAAAAAGCTCCAGTTTTGACTCATCTGTCCAAAGGACATTCTCCCAGAAGGATTGTGGCTTGTCAATATGCATTTTAGGAAATTCCAGTCTGGCTTTTTCATGTTTTTCTGTCAAAAGTGGAGTCCTCCTGGGTCTTCTTCCATGGAGCCCACTTTTGCTCAAAAAGCGACGGATGGTGCGATCAGAAACTGACGTACCTTCACCTTGGAGTTCAGCTTGTATCTCTTTGGCAGTTATCCTTGGTTCTTTTTCTACCATTCGCACTATCCTTCTGTTCAATCTGGGGTCAATTTTCCTCTTGCGGCCGCGCCCAGGGAGGTTGGCTACAGTTCCATGGACCTTAAACTTCTTAATAATATTTGCAACTGTTGTCACAGGAACATCAAGCTGCTTGGAGATGGTCTTGTAGCCTTTACCTTTACCATGCTTGTCTATTATTTTCTTTCTGATCTCCTCAGACAACTCTCTCCTTTGCTTTCTCTGGTCCATGTTCAGTGTGGTGCACACAATGATACCAAACAGCACAGTGACTACTTTTCTCCATTTAAATAGGCTGAATGACTGATTACAAGATTGGAGAAATGTGTGATACTAATTAAAGAAACTAATTAGTTTGAAATATCACTATAATCCAATTATTTATTATCTTTTCTAAGGGGTACCAACAAATGTGTCCAGGCCATTTTAGAATATCTTTGTAGAATAAGCAATAATTCATCTCTTTTCACAGCTTTGCTTTATTCTATGACATACCAAAGGCATGCAAGTATACATGATAAAATAGCTTTTAATTTCATCACTTTTCAGGAGGAATGAAGCATTATTTCAATGAGCTGTAAGGGTACCAACAAATTTGAGCACGTCTGTATATATAGATATACAGTACTGGGCAAAAGTTTTAGGCAGGTGTGAAAAAATGCTGTAAAGTAAGAATACTTTCAAAAATAGACATGTTAATAGTTTATATTTATCAATTAACAAAATGCAAAGTGAGTGAACAGAAGAAAAATCTACATCAAATCAATATTTGGTGTGACCACCCTTTGCCTTCAAAACAGCATCAATTCTTCTAAGTACACTTGCACACAGTTTTTGAAGGAACTCGGCAGGTAGGTTGGCCCAAACATCTTGGAGAACTAACCACAGTTCTTCTGTGGATTTAGGCAGCCTCAGTTGCTTCTCTCTCTTCATGTAATCACAGACAGACTCGATGATGTTGAGATCAGGGCTCTATGGGGGCCATACCATCACTTCCAGGACTCCTTGTTCTTCTTTACGCTGAAGATAGTTCTTAATGACTTTCGCTGTATGTTTGGGGTTGTTGTCATGCTGCAGAATAAATTTGGGGCCAATCAGATGCCTCCCTGATGGTATTGCATGATGGAGAAGTATCTGCCTGTACTTCTCAGCATTGAGGAGACCATTAATTCTGACCAAATCCCCAACTTCATTTGCAGAAATGCAGCCCCAAACTTGCAAGGAACCTCCACCATGCTTCACTGTTGCCTGCAGACACTCATTCGTCTACCGCTCTCCAGCCCTTCGGCAAACAAACTGCCTTCTGCTACAGCCAAATATTTCAAATTTTGACTCATCAGTCCAGAGCACCTGCTGCCATTTTTCTGCACCCCAGTTCCTGTGTTTTCGTGCATAGTTGAGTCGCTTGGCCTTGTTTCCACGTCCGAGGTATGGCTTTTTGGCCGCAAGTCTTCCATGAAGGCCACTTCTGACATAGATATACACATACGATTATAATATAATGTCACCTCAATGATAAAAGGCCACTGTCCGCTGTAAGTCCAGAGTAATTTATAGGGGGGGAAATTATATATATATTATATATATATATATATATATATATATATATATATATAATTGAAAGGTGTCGTGGGCTAGTCGACGAAACACCGAGGATGGAAGGTGCCCACTTGAAGACCCCAGAGATGTACCCTATTTAGCTCAATCCAGACGATTGTCATGCTGATGCGCTGGGGAGACCGCACTGTGGATGATCCCCGGATCCAGAATCGCAGCCGTTGTGTGTGCTGATGCGCAAGGGGGGCAATAAGCTGATCCCTGGAGCCAGCATTACACTTCAGCCATCAACACCATGCAGAGGACTTCTACGTCATCATATGGAAGGAAGCGCAAATGGATGGAGACACATATGGATCACATTAGTTTACTGTAAAGCTACGTCTTAGTTGGTGCTTATCTTGGCGAAAGCCGAGTTTAAATCAGCATGAAGTTTTAACATCTACTCTCGTGTAATGGAAATTTATATATATATATATATATATATATATATATATATATATATATATAAATTAACCAAAGATGACAAATGAATACACATTTAATATATGAAAAGTGAATATATTTTTAAGCAAAATTGTACAACTTAAACGACGTAACCAAATGAATAATAATTATAAAAATTAAAGTTAAAGCATTGGTGTAACTTCGCATGTACCGCATGCTAACCCGAATCTTTGTTACTTTTAAGTGGAAAACAATATATCTGCCTAATTGGCATTTTTACCGTTATGTAACATAGATCTTTGTTATAACTAGCTGTAGTCGTAAGTAACCAATGTTTACACCCTGTAGCAATGTCATCGTTATTTAATAAACATTAATTATAACTTTTATAAGTATTTGAAAATAAATCACATTAAAAAAATATGTGATTTAAGTAATTTCAGGGGACACTAACAAACGTTTCTAATGTATATAGATATAAGTTAAAGTTACACACACACATATATATATTACTCATGGATAATTAAATACAAAGGCGAATTTAACAAGTTAAACATACCTTGTGTGTCCTCTTCTGTCAAAATTTAAATGCTGTGCTTGCAACAACCGTGCATATGTTTCTCCTTCTCAAATGTGACGCCTTTCTTTTTGCGTCACTGTAGAGGCGGAGTTAAAGGGTGCCAGGCTTGGGGTGTCAGGCTTGTATCTCGTCCGTCTTGCAAGTTACAGTGTTGCCCTCCCCTGGCGTCAGTGGGAACTTGACTTTCTTGACGTGGTTCATATGGAGCTTTCTATTGCTCGGGTTCATGGGGCCAGGGAAGGGACTCTGCGGGACTGGAGTACTGCGGCAGACACCATTAAAGCGCTTTTAAAACTACCAGCAACTCCCACTGTCTGAATTAGTGTTTTTTGGGTCCTTTGTAATCTGGGGAAGGAGGAGTTTTTTTATTCATAAAAATTTTGCAACATTTTTATGAATAAAATAAAACCAGTCTCTTCAGAACATTTTGTTCCTCAACCGTAATAAATTAGAAAAAAGGAAAAGGGTGCCGCATATTTCAATTATAGGCTACATTCTCAGTCAAAATGTATCATTGCTTAATATTGTGTATCAACGATACAAGGTAATAATATAACGTAACGTGCATAGTGCAGTTGTCAACTTTATATAATAATTTAAAATATTGTATGTAGTTCTGTATTCTGTTACATTTTACTGGTGCCTTTCACTTGAGTTACTGGGTTATGCGGGTCTACAGTACCTTGCACTGAGCATGAAGCGCTTCATGCGACTCGGCATCGTCGAGCGAACCTTACTGAACAAAATGCTTCAAAAGGCTTCACTTTTCATTTTAATAATTTTCAGACGTCATTTCAGAGAATAATGGATTTGTCTTTGTTTTAAATTGTGCTTATAAACGTAGGACGAGCAAGCGTACTAAGTTAGTCTAAGTTATACTTCATAGTAGGAGTCCACCTGAGTAGGATCACCTCACGTCTGATATGGTACTCTTGTTTAGTCTGATTTAGCAGATGATACACCTGTGGTGATTATCTTCTGGTAGCTGCAATCAGGATTAACAAGTGTACTAACTTTAGTCCAAGCAAGTGGACTAAACCTGCTTAATCCACTAGTTAGACGCATCAAGTGGACTAACTTTGGGTACGCTGCAATCGACCCAACACGCCTATCGTAGCAGATACCGAGCTTGTTCAATAATAGTTGTAGCCACTATTGTAAAACACAAAACCAAATATGTTGTATTGTGCTTAACTACTCTTGCCGTTTATTCAACAACAGACCAGTAGCATAACCCTAGCATCGCATTCACCTTTGCACAACTGTGCTGCAGAAAACACATTTCTACATCGGAGTCTGGCGCAATCACGTGATTTGCATTAACTTATTTTTTTAGCAGGAGAAACATTGTATCTTTTACATTGATCAGATTTATTCATAAAAATTGTATCAATTCAATCGACGTTCACTCAGAATAATTGTGCAGATTAACATTGCAAAAAATAAAAATAAATAAATAAACATTTTCTCTAGTTTCATTATCCACTAGAGTAATTGCCTTAATATTGCAAATAAAAACAGTTTTGTCTGGTTTCATTATAATCCACCAGAGTAATTGACATTAGCAAACACAAAGCACAACATATTTACATAATCAACTTCCGTTATCTAGTCGGAGCAGAAACGGTGACGTCATCAATAATATTTCCACCCTTTGTCAGTCCATTTTTCTATGTCATTTTCTGCGCATTTATTTGTATTATAAAGATATAAGAATGATTTAATTGTAAGTATTTCTTGCATTTGTAAAACGCAGGTCTTTCAATTATTATTATTATTATTATTATTTTTTTTTTACACACAAATGCTTTGCTTCTGTTTTGCTTCCAGTCAGTTTCCTTTGGAGAAGGAAGTGAATTGAAGGTCAAAGGTAACTGTCATTCTAGCATACAGACATTTAACTCGGAACAGGCAGGAATAAAACCAACCTTACTCACATTTTCTTTGAAATAAATAAATACTGTGAGTTAAGTGGTGAAACCCTCAGACTACCCTGATGAAAACGTCCATGCATTCAGATGCAGGTTAGTAAACTCCTGGCTGTGAAGGTTTTACATCATTTGGGATTTTGATGCATCGTAATATAATGTAATCTACTCTATTCTACTGTTGTTGTTTGATACATTTCTTTCAACCGTGCTAAGTGTTGAAGATGTTGAAACTGTTGTACGGAAACAATTATAATTCAATGGAAGTGCTCTGTCCTAAAAAAGTATTCAGATAAAGCTAAGTGTCATATTTCTAAACAACGTCGACGATAGTTTTTTTTTTTACATATTAATTAAAACAGACGTATTAGAGGAGTCATAAAAAGGTGACGTGTTTTTATAATCAAATTATGTAATGATTTTAAGGTAGCGTTAATTATTCTGCATTGTGTAACAGTCGGTGAGCCTCAGCTAGCGCCTGTGCTGGACCGATTGGGATTTAAAATAACCTCTTTGTTGTCGTCTTCGAGGTTTTTAACGAAAAAAATGTTTAATAAATAAAAACATGAGATGTCTAAATATAAGATATTAAAGTAACATTTAGTAATGTATTTTTATCTTTACAGGGTTGCGTCTGCCAACCGTTTAAACAAACTCTAGGTCTGTCTCCTCATAGTCTAATGAACCCTTTGTTGCAATGTATTGTACGGTGGCAGAAATATCTGTGTAGTACGCATGATAATATTGACCAAAGGTGCAACTATCAAGTGTATTGCAATATTTCTGCTATATATGGGTGTTGGTACCTGCAATGGTGCACCTCAGCTGCATACAGTAGTTTTTGCAAATTACATAGCTGGCATATACTGTATAGCTTAATTTACACTTTCTTTTGTTTGTTAACAGATTGTGTAAATACCATGTCAACTGTAAGGGCTAGGGCCAAGAAAAAGCCAGCTGCAGTGGAGCTGCCTGGAGATCAACCTCTGAGGTCCTCGGGAAGACAGGTAACAACTGAAGTAGTAAATCAGGGGGAATGAGATTCCCATTCCATAGCAGTTTGAGCAATTCCAGGTTTTAATAGGAGTTTAGTTAGACCCATTTAAGTTGTTGGTCTTTTATAATTTGCCTATTTAACACTAATTTCCCAGGGTATGTTTGTAAAACCAAATATTTATGTAATTGAGCCAAAGGTATGATCAATTAAACTCACTATAAAACATGGAGTGGCTCAAATTGCTATGCAGTGGGAGGCCTATTTTAATTGCTTAAATTACTATAGGCTATATGTAGCGTCCCCATGTGATTTTTATAAATAGTTTCTTAACTTTTAAAGAAGCATGATTTCCATTACATGAGAGTAGATGTTAAAACCCGTCGTACCATCTCCCAAGACTCTTCACTGGCTTCTCAGACACTGTTGGTATTGCCTCACCATTAATGAAGAACGTTTTATCTACTACTTTACCTTTAATTATAGAGATGCTCCTTGATTTAGAGGGCTTGAATTGCATTCGTGCCCATTCAGTGTTATTAGTTAATTTGCCCAATAACCGATTAGTGCAGGCTACTGTTGTAGTCATGGTTGTCATGTCATCCATCTATGCTCGAATTGGTGGTAGTCGCATTCCAGAAGCCAAGCGCTCTCCTCCCACTACCCATTTTGATGCCCTCATGATTACTTCCATTGCCATGGTAAAAGCCAGTGGAGAAATGGTGCATCTTGCCATTATTCCAACTTCTAGGCATTGCCATGTAGTGCTGAATTCTGAAGTTAAAAAACTAAATTGCAAATCTCCAAAGTAGGCTTTCACTAAATTTGTTATTGTCATTGGTACACTGAAAAAATCAAATGCTGCCCAAAGAAGTTCATGTGGCACTGAACCATATGCATTAGCCAAATCCAGGAATGTCACATGGAGCTCCTTCCTCTCCTTTTTAGCTGATTGAATTTGTTGCCAGATCACATTGATGTGTTCTAAGCATCCTGGGAAACCTGGAATGCCCGCTTTTTGTATTGAAGTGTCAATAAAGCAGTTCTTTAATAGGTAATGCTGAAGAAAATCTTGCCTTCTACGTTTAATAGGGAAATAGGGCGAAACTGACTGATGCTTGTAGAATCTTTTCCTTTAGGTAAAAAGACTCCACCTGCTCGGCGCCATGCTCTTGGTACAACCTGTTTTTCCCATGCCACTTTCATCAATTTCCACAGGATTCGTAGAACTCCTAAAGCACTCTTGTACACTCTGTACGGAACTCCATTAGGCCCTGGAGATGATGAAGCCCTTGCTTTTTTCTTGCTCTACTTCTTTCCACTTAGGTGCACACTTAATGACAACATTTGATACCTTGTAAGCCCATGTTGGTGTTGTTGGTCAAAATCTCCTTTTTTCTTTTCTAGTATGTGCTATAAAAAGTCTGAAGATATAATGTATAATGTCCAACCTCCCTTTTGGCTCACAGAGAGCTAATTATAGGGGTGTCCTATGGGGAAGGAAGCTTCTGCTCCTACAGTTGAAACAATTTGTTTTTTATGGTAAAGTTCAAAGAAAGCAAAAATAAGGGCGACAGGAATTTCAAAGCAGTATTTCTGTAAATTTGAGTAGTTATGGAAGGTTCTTCTGTGTACATGTTTTTGTGAGGGAGGGTGGTAAAATACACCCCTGTCACAGCTGTAAATTGAAAATTTGCGCGCTATGATGATAAAGTGAATGACAATGACACATATCACCATTATGTAAAGAATAGTATAGAGTTAGAAATGATTGCTTAATCAAGGACTGCCACACAGTATGCTGAACAATGACCAACTTTTGAACGATAGACATCTTTCTGAACATAGAAAAAGACTTGAAGTGTGTGCCATTGAATTTGCAAAGTTTAGTTTAGTATTTCTAAATATAAAGATCAAACTCAAAACATGATTTAATACAGCATTGTAAACATGTCATATAGGGTAACTTCACTATAACGAACCCTCTTGGGACCTGGAGAAATGTTTGTTATATTAGGGTGTTCGCTATAACAGGGTTTGGAAATTTGCTGATCCTGGTAAGTGATTGTTCTAATAGGGCTAATTTGCGTTGAAAAAAACAGTTCTTGCTGTTGGGATTGTTAAATGGTGTTCGTTATAGTGAAGTTAGCCTGTATATTAGCCAACACTTTTGCTTAGTTTAAAACAATTTAGCTGACCTATTATGCATTTTCTTGTGGATAGAGATGATGGTGATGATGATGATGTTTAGGGCCAGTGATTTCCAGAAATTGCAGAAATTACCTTTCATTTCCGAAATCACTTGATACTTACGATTACTTACGATTTTCCCCCTTTGCGCTTCGCACCAGGTCTTATGTGAAAAAATTGGTTAAGCCTGAAGATCGCATAAAATAACTCCCCAGTAACAATGAAATGTCTCTCTGCGGTTTTTGGAACAGCATGGACAAGTGTTTGCCAAAATTTAGCCAGATTGCTCGAGTTGTTTTGGCAATCCCATGTAATTCAGTTGATGCTGAACGCAGTTTCTCCAAACTTGGGCAAATGCTAGTCCCACAATGTTACTGTATGTCAATGGAAAGTATGAAGATGTATGCCAAAATGAGCTTTAATGTGTCTTAAGCATGTCTATTAATATTTGTGAGGATATTGGCACAAATACTTGTAATATCAAGATATTTGCATTAAAAAAATGTTGTTGTTACTGCTGCTGTATACTGAAGCACACTTATGTATAGCAGAACTGAGCTTTATGTTTGGGTTAGGCTACAGGTTTATTTATTAATTTTTTTGTTTAATTATTGAGATCATTTTCTGAAATGAATGGACTTCTAGTTCACCTGAAGAAATTCCATTATTCCAGTTTTCCCTGTACTGTTAGTTTGGTGCATAAAACAATGATCTAGCTTTTAATTGTAGTCTTGCGCTGTGAGAATTGTGTTATAATCACATTATAGGCCTACTGTTTTTTATGTTCTAAAACTGACAAGTTTATTTTTAAAATATCAGTGTGTTTGTGAAACATTTGTGATGTTTTAGGTCTTGTAAAGGATTTACATATTTTTCATGTCGATACATCCTGTTTGTATGAATAAAATATATTTCCAAAATTTTAAAGCTTTGGAAATTCGAAATTAGTCTATTTTCATTACCAGAAAACACCGGCCCTAATGATGTTGATTTATAATAATTTAAGTACCTTTTTTGGCAATTCCTGTAAACCAATTATCTGTCTTCAGGCTAAAAGGAAAGCTACTGAGACTGAGGAAGAGGAGGACATTTCTGAGAAGAAGTACAGGAAGTGTGAGAAGGCTGGATGTACTGCAACATATCCAGTGTGCTTCGCTAGTGCCTCCGAAAGGTTTGTGTGGGAGGCTAAGGGTCTGAGATCCATTAATGCTAGGAAGGATTTTAGCACTATGTGATCCATACAATAATGTTAACGCCTTGCTAATTTGATGTCCTACTTGCTAAATGTAAAGAAAAACAGTAGGAGGGTGTGACAGGCTAGCTGCAGGGAGGACTTCAGGCCAGAAAGAATCATACAGAGACAGACAGTACTGGGGTTGAAACTGAAAACGCAAATGGCAGCGCACAGTATTTTAATAAACAAATAAATAAACGGTTGAACAAAACAGGACACGGCACTTGAGGCCAAATAAAACAGACAAACAAAACAGACTAACACTTAAACAAACGGTGGACGGACAGACACACAAACACGGTGAGTAAAAATAAACAAACAAGTATCGTGCTGGTCCTACCAGCACGCGATAGCAATTGTTATTAATTTATTTCTCCTTCTCTCTCTCCTGTTCTCCACTCACCGAACACACAACCCTGAGTGAGTAAAACGTGCATCTATATATACTGTTGTGGTGGGATTCAATTACTAATTAATTATTCACTTGAATCCGAGCACGTGAATTAATTATGTGCAACCTCGTGCTCACATATTATATACTTTAAATGCACGTGAAGTGATGTGCAATCCCGTGCCTTCTTCGTAGCCAGCAGCTCCCTTTTGTGGGGCTCCGGCCACAGTACTTCCTGCAGCGAAAGTGCTGCAGTGGGCGCAGGTCTCTTGACCTCCCCCACGATCTCTGGCAGCGAAACTGCTGCTTTGGTTGGTGGTCTCCAGACCTCCTCCCCCTTCTTTGTGGCCGGCAGCTCCCCTTGGTGGGGTTCCGGCCACAGTACTTCCTGCTGCGATGCGGAGCAACAGGCAGCCCCAGGCGATGCGGAGCAACAGGCAGCCCCAGGCGATGCGGAGCAACAGGCAGCGCCAGGCGATGTAAGGCTGGCATCCTTGGGCGAAGCGAGGCTGGCATCCTTGGGTAAAGCGAGGCTGGCATCCTTGGGCGGTGCGAAACTCAGCTGCAGCTCCTCTTGTGGTGGAGGTGGAAGCAGCAAGCAGTCCTCCCATGTTGGGGAAGGCGGAACCAGCAGGTATTCACCCTCTGCTGGTGGAGGTGGGAGGGGTAAGCAGTCCTCCCACAATGGTGGAGGCGGAACCAGCAGGTATTCACCCTCTGCTGGTGGAGGAGGCAGAGGCAGCTCCTGCTGCTCTGCTCCTGCCGGTGGAGGTGATGGAAACAGAGGCAGCTCCTGCTGCTCTGCTCCTGGTGGAGGCAGAGGCAGCTCCTGCTGCTCTGTTCCTGCCGGTGGAGGTAGAGACAGCTCCTGCTGCTCTGCTCCTGTCGGTGGCGGAGGCAGAGGCAGCTCCTGCTGCTCTCCTCCTGGTGGCGAAGGTGGTGGAGGCAGAGGCAGCTCTGCTCCTAGTGGCGGGAGCGGTGGAGGTGGGAGCAGCGTGTAGTCTCCTGGCGACGGAGGTGGGAGCAGCGTGTAGTCTCCTGGCGACGGAGGTGGGAGCAGCGTGTAGTCTCCTGGCGACGGAGGTGGGAGCAGCGTGTAGTCTCCTGGCGACGGAGGTGGGAGCAGCGTGTAGTCTCCTGGCGACGGAGGTGGGAGCAGCGTGTAGTCTCCTGGCGATGAAGGTGGGAGCAGCATGTAGTCTCCTGGCGACGGAGGTGGGAGCAGCGTGTAGTCTCCTGGCGATGAAGGTGGGAGCAGCATGTAGTCTCCTGGTGACGGAGGTGGGAGCAGCATGTAGTCTCCCCCTCTTGCAGGGGACTGGTGCTGCTCTCCCTCTCTTACAGGGGACTGGTGCGGCTTTGCCTCTCTTGCAGGGGACTGGTGCGGCTCTGCCTCTCTTGCAGGGGACTGGTGCGGTTCTCCCTCTGTCTCGGAAGGGGAAACCAGCAGGCATTCTTCCTCTGCTGGTTGTGATGGGGAAACCAGCAGGCATTCTTCCTCTGCTGGTGGTGATGGTGGAGGCAGAGGCAGCTCCGGCTCCTCTCCTCGCGATGGTGGGGGAAGTGATACCAGCAGGCATTCACCCTCTGCTGGTGGAAGTGGGGACAGCAGGCATTCACCCTCTGCTGGTGGAAGTGGGGACAGCAGGCATTCTCCCTCTGCTGGTGGAAGTTGGGACAGCAGGCATTCTTGCTCTGCTGGTGAAGGTGGGAACAGCTGCCTCTCAGGCTTTGGATTCCCGCGGTCCCCCCGTCTGGGCGCTGGACGCTCGTGGTCCCCCCGTCTGGGCACTGGACCCTCGTGGTCCCCCCGTCTGGGCGCTGGACGCTCGCGGTCCCCCTGTCTGGGCGCTAGTTCCTCCTCTTCATACTGCGTGGGGCATATGGCTAACATGTGCCCATAAGCCCCACAACCAGGGCATAACTCTGCCGCGAGGTTCTTTAAAAAAACCTCCCAGCCATCATCCCCGACCTCCTCCTGCTGTTGCTGCGGTTGCTGTTGCAGCTTTCCTTTCCCCCTTCTCTTCTTACTCCTCCTCCCTACCTGGGCTGGTTCCTCCTCCTCCTCCTCTTGGAAGGGGCAGATCGCCACTGTGTGTCCATAGACCCCACAGGCAAGGCACCAGCCTTGGTCCTCGAGGCCCCCGAGGAGGTCCTCCAGGTTCTGGCAGCCGTCTCTCCAGCCTTCCATTTCCCTTTTTTTTTCCAAAAGGGGAAAGAATTATTATTTTTTTTTTTTACACAAAAACACCTCTCCTGGTCTGACGCTTGGAGGCGCTGTTATCCCACGCAGGACACCATATGTCACACGGCTGGCTGAGTGGTGCCGTCAGATCCAGGAAATGAATAACACACAGACAGATGAGATGAAATGATGAAGACGCTTGTTTGCGCCGGTTTATTATAAATAAAAAGGTTTTAACAAAACACAGGACACGGCACTTGAGGCCAAATAAAACAGACAAACAAAACGGACTAACACTTAAACAAATGGTGGACGGACAGACACACAAACACGTATCGTGTTGGTCCTACCAGCACGCGATAGCAATTGTTTTTAATTTATTTCTCCTCTCCCGTTCTCCACTCACCGAACACACAACCCCGAGTGAGTAAAATCGTGCATCTATATATACTGTTGTGGTGGGATTCAATTACTAATTAATTATTCACTTGAATCCCAGCACGTGAATTAATTATGTGCAACCTCGTGCTCACCTATTATATACTTTAAATGCACGTGAAGTGATGTGCAATCCCGTGCCTAAATACAATTATATATTTTAAATAACTCGTGCTGCACACACCCATTTATATCCCGTGCAGCCATATCTATACACCAACATTAACACACCACACGCAACATACAACACAGAAATGCACACAGGGGCGGGGCACATTGCCACAGAGGGATAAGAGTGCCATTGTGCTTAATATTTATATTAAAAACAAGTTATATTTGTTAAATAAGGGTGAATTCCACCTTTTATTTGAAATAGTGTTAGAACTGCTGTTGCGTTGCTTTATGCAGAAACTAAAGATTTGGACGAGTTAAGACCAGCGCAAACTACAGCTTGATTTTATGTTGAAGAAAATTATTCAAAATCCACTGCAAAAGGACCATGATGCTAAAAATGATTTGCATAGATGTTCTATTTGAGAGATGCGAAACTGTAAAGTTTAGCTGCAGTTAGATAAGACTGCTTAATTGTTTGTTTTTGTGGTAAAGCCCCTAATATTTATGATGAAAATTGCATGAAAGCATCTATTGCGCTTAGAAAATATCCATAAGTTGTTTGCAGTTATTTTTAGTATTACTGATAATACTTTTAATCTATATTGGAACTATTACAGGTGTGCCAAGAATGGTTACACATCACGGTGGTACCATTTATCCTGTGGAGAACATTTCTGCAATGAGTGCTTCGATCATTATTACCGAAGGTAAACAAATGATATTGTTTGTTTTAACTGGACCTCATTTTGAGGAGGCAGGCTTGTGAGCACATTCCATTTTATTTGGCTGTTGTTTATTATAAGGTTTTCTAAAGTTCGATCTTAACTGATAACCCCCTACCCCCCAAAGAAAATGTCAACTGGTGGTCTATACTGTGAGCACCAAAGAGCACCAGAGACTACGACTTGGCATGTTCCTGTGTAGTTTACTATACTGTATTTTGTTGCTATTAAGGTAGAGGCTTTTTGGTGTTGCTTGATTTGAGAATTGTACAAGAACTTTAGAACAACATGTTTGGGCAATAGCAGACATAACAGGTCGATTAACTTTTTGGGCAATATGAAAAAGTAAAAGCCCTGATAATCGGTGGGTTTTGGCCATCTACAAAAGGCCCCAAAAATGTCTAAACATTCAGAGCAAAGGGTAAAAAAATACACAGAAAAAGCAGAAGCCTTATTTATAATTATTTAAAAGAAATAGTCAGAGCAAGGTTAACCTCATGAA